>NC_000087.7:88615085-88955918 GCF_000001635.26 Mus musculus
CCTTTTGGTGTCACTGACACACACACTTAACTGAGGTCTCCTTTGCAGAGTAAGAAGATTTATCTATTCTCTATATTTGGGGTGTTTGCTTCTGGAACCCTAATGATATCAAGTCTCAGGTTTCAAGTCTAAAACAACATTGCATTTGCATATAAGCTATGCAAAGTAACCTCTTGTATATTCTAATCATATTTATGTGTGTCTGCATAGAGAACTGTACAGGTAAGTTCAGAGGCTAGGGAAGGGTGTAGTGTGTTCTGCTACTTTACTCCCTAATTTATCCCCTTGTGACAGGGTTTGTTGCTGAGCTGGTAGTGAGGCTGGCTTTCAGGAAGCCACAGTCATCTTCCTGTCTCTGCCCCTCCCAAAATCCTAAGCACTGGTGTTGTAGATGAATGTTTGAAAACACACATGGCATTGACTCTGGGCCATATCCCCTGATCCTTCTTTATTTTAAATAATCTCTGGATTACTTTTGCCCTTAATGTAATGTAAGTGCTATAAAAGGAGATGTTATTTAGGAAATTGAAATATAAGTGGTCTGTATATGTTCAGTACAGTATTAAGAACTACATTAATTAATTCCTTGAGAACTTCATGCAATATATTTTGATGGAATTCACTTTCTAATTCTCTTGATACCTCCAGACCAAAACCAGACCCATTCCCACCTTAATCCTCCTCCCAAGTTCAAGTCTCCTTTTCTCCCCTTTGATACAACCCATTCAAATCAATTGTGTTGCCCATAAACTCTTGGACATGGGGCTACCAGTAGAGCATGGCAAACCTATATCACCTTCAAAGGCCTTACCTTTGATGAATACTGTCTCTCCATCCTTCATCAACAGTCCATACATTTTTAGATGGGGATGATGGATAGTGATACCGTACCACTCAGGGATGGAAGGCAGACTGGTCTGATTTTATGCAGTAGAGACATACAGTGTCTCAATGACCTCTCTGCCTTATGAGATTTCCACTTTCTCTTCCTTGAGGGTTCCTAAGACAAAGCACCTCTACTGCTTGCCTCTTTCTGTTAGTATGCATATATGTACAAGTGTGTCTATATTATAGATGTTTCATTTTACATCCAAGTCAACATATAGTGGGGTTTGCAATCAACTGCTGGCACTATTTCACACTAGGCAATATTCCTTGATGCAGACTTGTTGGGACTACATAACAGACAGAAACTGGGGATAGCTAGAAATCATCACATTTGGTTGTAGTATAGGTGAAATTTACACTGTTGACCTACATTTCTGGGTCCACCCTATGGTTTTAAGATGCAGGGATGGGGGATCAAGACCCTTAACTTGCATTGCAATTTCCTTCTTCTTGAACTCACATTTATAAAAGCTCCTGGAGGTGCTGATGCTGTTAACCTGGACATTTTCCTTTTGGAACTGCTAGACAGAGATACCATTAAAGAGACAGATAGTTCCTATCACTTTGTGTAACACAAAGAATGCTGTGGTGAAATGGGTTTGAAATGTCTGTCCTGGGACTTTGATGAAGGTTTTGGTCTGAAGTACAATGCTCAAAGGTAGAACAATATACACAATCTGAAATGTGATTGGACCCTGAGGGCTTTAATCTATGAGTTAATTGATTGATGGGTGTGCATGGAAGGGGTGAGAAACTTGTAAAGGAACTTGGTCATTTGGGACATGTCTTGGAAGTTATTTATTATCTTTGGTCGCTTCCTGTGTTGATGCTTACTGGCTGCTAATAAGTTGGACAACTGTGTTCCTTCATGCCCCTTTCATATTCTTGTGACCATGGACCTGTTTTCCTTGTTGCTAGGCATCTTGTAACAGTGATGAAAATGATTTACATGAATGTTTCTCACTAGAGATACTGACTTGTCTGGTCCAGGTTAACCATGGTTTAATTCTTTAAGCGTTTTTCTAGAAATTTCATGCTAACATTAAACCCAAAGTTACCAAGCAGTTGTACCTGGAAGATTCTGGCAGTGTATCTGTTGTCTTAGAAATAAAGAACTTTGCTGCTTCCCACACTGGTCCTTCCTCTGCATTCACTACTGTATTTTAATAGATTGCAATATCATATGAAGTATCAGAAAATGAGGGAAAAATGGAAGGGAGGTGAAAATGTGTTAGAATCATTAAATTACACACTTAATGAAATCAATTGATTTTTTGTATACAAAGGAAACTTCAAAATTGCAGAAAAGGCTTAGCCTACTGTGATGCTGTTCATGGGAGTTGGTATTCATCATACCTCATGTGATGTAGCTGATAATAGTAGTGGGTTTATTACAGATGAATCAGACACGATTATGAGCATGAAGAGATAACACCGAGTTGCCTCAGGAGAAACAAATCAGGTAAAATTCATTGGATTCCGTTATGAGGAATTTTTTTTCTTTTTTTTTGTCTAAATGAGTTGGCAGGAAATTGGACAGATTGGCAAGTCTGACAGTAAGTGTAACACATATTAGAATGTGGGGGTTGTGTGGCTATAGGAAATATTTGTTCATGTCACCTCTTATTGAGTATCATTGCTGATAAACATAGTTATCCTTCACTTATGCAATGCATGGAATTGGGTCTATGCAGGGGCAAAGGGGAGGAAATACTGTTGAGTAATGTTTGGGTAGGTTGTTGAGTCTGTGAAACATTCCTGTGATGGGACTTTATTTTTTCTCAATCTTGACAATCTACAGTTACCTAAGAAGAGAGAACAATTGAAGATCTGTCTCTATTCACTTGGTTATTTGGTAAGTCTATAGTATATTTTCTTGGCTAATGAGTGATGTGGGAGGGCCCATCCCTGTGGCTAAGCTCATCAATAGTCATTTATAGATGGGAGCATTCTAGATTGTATTTAAAAAAATGGCTGATCAAGCCATAGAAAATTGGTGGTAGAATAAGAACGTTCTCTATTGACTCATATATATGAATATTTAGTCACTGGGAAGTGACAGTGAGTTTAAAGATTAGATGGAATAAGATAAGGTGTGGCTTCATTGGAGGAAGTGGGTGTGTCAAAAAGGATGGGTTTGAGTTTTCAAGAAGGCATTGCAATGGCAGAATCTCTCTCTTTGCCTAAGGATCAATAGTTCTCTATTGCTCCAATGATGGGGTCCCTCACTTGATGATTGCCCAAACTTCTAAAAATGTAAGCAAGCCTCCAGTTAAATGCTTTGTTTTCTAATAGTAGCCTTAACCATGGTGTCTCTTCACAGCAATAGAACAGTGACTAAGTCAGTGGCAAGCCAATAAGCAGTGTTTGCTGTTACTGATTCAACTTCTTGTTTTGTCTTCCTTGGTGATAGTCTGTAACCCTTCTATTTCCAAGTTATTTTTGATTGTAATATTCTACATTGTGAGAAAGAAGCAAACTAGAAAAATTACATCTCAGGTAGGTACATGAGTATATCTTATGTTTAAATAAAAATAAAATGTCTGCACATTATTATTTGTGGTTTTAAGATAAGTGACATTGGCATTATTAGACATTTTTCCTTAAGAATGTCTTACTATTTTTATTTTTGAAAGGTTCCACCATGTCCAAAGAGCAAATTCCATAGCAAAGGTTTTTTTCAGCTTATACTTCCACATTGTTGTTAATCATCAAAAAAGTTGGGACAGAAACTGAAACAACACAGGATATTGGAATTAGAGGCTCATTCATAGGCTATGTTGTAGTGATGCTTATTGTCTTGCTCCTCTAGTCTTGCTTAGCTTGCATTCTAAAAAAACCCAGGAGTACCACCACAAGAATTTCAACACCCACAATGGAGTTGGTGCTCTCTCACCAATTAAAAAAATTCTGAACAGCTGGATCTTATGGAGGCATCTTCTCAACTGAAGCTCCTCCTCTTTGAAGACTCTAGATCTTGTTGAGTTTCTATTAAACCAGTGTGGCATTCTAAATATAGTTGGCCTATGAGGAGGTGTGGCCTTGTAGGAATAGGTCTGGCCTTGCTGGAGGAAACATATCACTCTGGGTCTTTAAAGCTCTGCCCAGTGTGAATCAGACCATACCTGCATGCAACATACATATTTTTTCTTGGAAGCATTTGGATGGAGTTGCATAATTCTAAACTTCCTCTCCACCATTATGTCTGCCTAGACTCTGCCATATTTTCTGCCTTGATGATCGTGAAGTGAACCTCTGAACGTGTAATTAAATGTAGAAAAGCCCTAATGAAATGTTGTCTCTTATGAGTGGCCTTGGTCATGGTGCTTTTCACAGAAACAAATCCCTAACTAAGAGAATCAGTTACTGCAGAAACTCTCCCAGATATTAAAATTAATCAACAATAGAAAGTATTTTCAAGTGCTGCAGCATACAAACTTATTCTAGAGAGAAAAATTGTAATGAATGAATCCATGACATTTCAGCCTCAAAAAAAAAAAAGTCTCTGCGTATAGATGGAACCCAGGCAGACCTCCATGAAGTACACGGGCTCCTCAGGAAGTGACCAACACTGTGGGCAACCTCATAACATTTGAAACCCATGACAACTGGCATAGAAAAAAGGTCAGCATATATGCATTGGTTACACCTTCAGTGTTTTCTAAGAATGAGGTCACACATAAGGAAAAGATTAGAATATCCAGGCTATAGACAGGCTGAAGGTATGTAGGGAGTCATATGTTTAGAGGAGAGTTAGGTGGAACAGGCCAGTGTGGGAGCTTTTTATGGTCATCTGGGCCTCTCATTAGAGACCTCCAAAAGATCGCAGGATTCATCAGAAGCAAAGAGTGCTCACAGAAGGAACTCAGGATCCATTCCAACCCGACATTATCTCACAGCATATTCATTTTCTCTTTTACTTTACTTTTGAAACTGATTACACAAAATCAAGGTTTCTGTGATGATTTAGGGAGTCTCATATATTTAAACATTCACTTCTGGATTGTCTGGATAAAAACTAGACTCTAAGTACCACACACACACATACAAACACACACACACACACACACACACACACACACACACACACACACACACACAGAGAGAGAGAGAGAGACAAACACAAACACACGAATCTGTAATGATTTACTGGATATTTGTTAAGAAAACAAAGAGGCCAATGTGGATAGGGCCCAAGTTTGAATATTCCCAGAAACTTTCTCTTCTTCCTGTGACTCCTGCCTAACTTTTCGAGAACTCCAACTTAGAATTCATTTGTCTCTCAGTGCACTCTACTCTTTGTGTTCCTTATTGCTTTTAATGGTCACCATCAATTAGAACTTTCTTATCTTCATCCTGGTCTGTTTTCTGCATGTGAATTTTGGATTTCTTTAAAAAGATATCTTTATGGGATTAGAGAGATGAATCAACGGTAACAAGCACTTTTGCACCACAAGAATAGATCTGGCTTCTTGATTTCATATCCACTGGCCAGTAATCACCTTTAATGGCAGCTCCAGGGGACCTGACAACTCATGTCTCTGTGCTCACCTGTACTCAAAAGGACATGCCATATCCCCACCCACATAAGTAAAGATAATAAATCTTAAAATGTGAGACAGATTTCACTAAGTTTCATTATTCAAATGAAACCTGATTTTCTCTGATTTCTGAGTCTATTTCAATCAGTTTTCTGCGTTTCACCTTGTGTAACAAGGCCACATTTCTTTTAAATGTCCCTCTTTCCCCAACTTTTTGTTTCTCCTTCAGTGTTCACATCAGAGTTTCTACCTATGCTCTGTCCTTCTCCCCTACTTCCTAAACATCCATCTTTTGCTGCTATCTCTGCTCCTCCAAGTTCCATCTCCAATTCCTTATTCTACATGCAGACCAGAGAAGCTGTTCCTTTTAGCATGTATGATTTTAGGTGTATGTACTGTTCACCACCTGAAATGAAACTTTCATCTTCATTTGATATTCCTTCCACTGTAGGCCATCTCTTCCAGCAAATTGTTAACTCACAGAATATCATGTCACACTTTTAAATTTTTAGAGCAAAACACATTTTATTGGCAAAGATACTGGGATTGTCAAAGACCCTTATGTAGCCAACACAGGAAAAAAAAAACAAAAAACTTTTTTTTTTCTTCCAGTCCTATACATTTACGTTTCTGTACTTTATGATTTTACAACTTCAAGAATCTTTGGCACCAGAGTATAGACATAGATATGGATGTCACCATGAAACTTGATAAAGTACACAGAAGGATTGGCTAGAATTTGGTAAACAACCTTTCTGAACTATTTGGAACCACCTTTTTTGGTGTACTGCACCCAGTTACCTATCAACACATCACTGTCATCTCCTGATCTCTCCTCAGCCAGAGGAGTGTCTGGAATGATGTGGAGGTTCCCTTTCTTGTAGTCATCCAGGAGCTGATAGAAGTAGAGAGCTGGATCCTTCTTGTAGGTAATGTAAAACAAATCCTTCATGATTGGAACCTGGGCTAGCACAACCCCCCTTCAGTTGTCCTCAGAGCCATCTTTACCCTTAAATTTGTGTTGTACTGCTCTGCCAACCAGGGCTCTGGCGAGGTGGGCATCCCTTACCTGAGGAAATCTTACTTTGGGAGGCAAAACCTTAAGGTTTAAAATCCTGTCATCATTGTAGAGCTCCTGTCCATAGACGCTGTCATTTCCATCATACTTCACCAAATAAAGAGAAGGGTTTGTTGGGAGTTGACCTAGCACTATGGTCTTCCATTGAGTGACAGGCTCATTACCTTCCTTCCAACCTTGAGAAATTCTGCAGCCAACAATATTCCTCAAGACGTTGGAAGAAGACATCCTCCTCCTCTTCTTCATGAGGGATGTCATGCTAAGACTCTTCAGAGGTATTGTCTTCTACATGGCTGTAGCCCTGGTGTAGTAGACCACACCAACCCTGGGCAGATGTCTTGTGGGTAACATTCTGTGTTCAAATATCATACTTGCCCATTGCCTTGGATTGAAGATATTGCCTGTTTACACCAGACACAATGCTGTTGCTACTGTCATATATATGAGTTACTGAAAGGCAATGAGTGTAGGATGGGATAGAATGCTGGAGAAATGCTCTTCTCTAATGGAATTTTTGAGTAGGTCAAGAAGGCTATGCTAAACATGTTTGGGCTTCTAAACTTAATTTGATCAAAATAAGAAGTTCATAATCCAGCTATGGTGGCGCAAGCATTTAAACTCAGCATTCAGAAGGCAGGATAAGGCAGATTTCTGACTTAGAGACCAGCCTGGTCTACAAAGTGAGTTCCAGGGCAGCCAGTGGTAGACAAAGGAACCATGTCTCCAAATCAGCAACAATATTAACAACTAAAACAAAAAAAAACAACAAAAACAAAACAAAACAAACAAACAAACAAAACAAAAAAACAAAAATGAAAAACAAACAAAAAACAAAACAAACAATCAAATCAGAAGTTAATAGGAGGTGTTAGTGACCCAAGTCTTAAATCCTAGTACTCAAGAGGCAGAGGGAGGCAAACCTTAGTGAGATAAAGGCTAGTCTATTCTACAGAGTGATTCTCCTAACAGCCAACGCTACACACAAACACACTCAAAGTAAAATTAAACACCCATCCAAAGAAAAAACGAACAAACAAAACAACAACAACAACAACAACAAAAACAAATAAATAAGGGAAACAAGGAAATTATCGAAGGGAAATTAACAAGTAATTCTCCACAGCTCAGAATAACATACTCAGATGAATATGTCTTCAGCCCTGAGCTAATTTGCCTCTTCTGAGGAACATCTCCTTGCATGTCTATGTCAATGTGGAAGTTGGTATGCCTTTTACCCAAAATGATCAAGGAGAGAACAGAATAAAGAAAATGAGCCAGAGTTGTTACCTACCCTCTCTTGTACCTGCAAGCTCTTAATTAGGTGGCAATATTCACAAATATCCCAGGGACACAGCACACCACTGGCCTTCTGTAATATGTCATCTGACCCAGCCTCAGGATTATTTGGTGATTATTTGCCACTGCAACTCTGGCCTCAACAAATCCAGGCAATATCAGCCATTTAGAACTAACATTTTCTAAAATACATACGGACAAAGAAGTGCTTTGACATTTTAATGGGATTGTGAAGGAGATATTGTTAGCAAGGATAATAAATTCAGGAGATCAACTAAACTGTATCAACCATGCCCCTGGCCCCAAACATGGGAGAATTTAGAATGTACAGTTACTCAGTGTGGGAGGGAAAACTTTCAGCTTTCTATAGCTATGAGGGTCCCATTCACTTCATAAATGTACTTACCCAAAGAAAATGTCTTAGTCATCAAGATTCTGTCTTTTGTTACAGACCAGGCAAAAAAAACTTGAGGAACAACGTTGGGGTTCAGGAGCTGGCCTGCCTTTCATACACCACTGGGAAAATAGTGGACACACCTTCTAGGGATTCTAGTGCCTCCAAGTGGAATAGATGTGCAATCTATGGCCAGTGCTCTGTGACATCACCTAGTTCAGCTTGCATCATAGAACCCCACTCATGCTGGTTCCTTCCCTAATTACACCAGAGACATTAACCATCTAGGCTTTACGTTTTCATATGGCATTCTCGAAATACAAAATATAATCCCTACTGAAATGTCCTGATGACTTGAGTCACATTCTGCCCAAGTAATTCACACCTGTATTGTTTTTATCATTTTGGTGGTTGGGTTTCTGTTTATTCATTTGTTGATTGTTTGTTTTGTTTTTGTTTTTATTTTCCTCCTGTGAAAGCCTTCAGTTTCTGACTCACCAACATCCTTGGTGGTTATTTTCCCTGTTCCAACCTTTCCCTGGTTATCTTTAAACTGTTCTTAGTGTCAGAAATTGTGCCAGACTCTTTGAGGCAGCACATTGGATAGCACATCAAAATTCTGTTTATGAAAACCCAAAGTTAGAGCAATAAATATTTTATTCAAACAAAGCAGGAATTTTACAGGTTTAAGTACCTTGTATTGAAGTTATTTGCAACCGTGAATCATTGATTCTTTGCAAAATGAGAAGGCAATCTAGCTCTTGTTCCTGCTTACAAAGTTGTGATGAAGTTAAACCCAATATCAACCAGTCATGTTTTAAAGGCCTTTAAAATTTATTAGTATTTCTGGTTACAAGTAATTTAGTAGATTAAATGCAGTAAAACAGGGTGAAATAGATTTGATAATTTTACTTTTGAAATATGGGTAAACAAAATATTGAATGCTGGTAAGTATGGAATTTACTTACAAATTATCAGGCACTTTAATTTTTCATGCCATATAGATCGTAAGTTCTTCCAGAAAAATTAATTTCAGGCCCTTACACGGTAACCATCACACTTTGTATATTTTTTTCATAGATGTTGACACTACCCATAGTGGGCTAGACCCTTCAACATCAGCCATCCAAAAAAGATCATTCCTTACAGGTGTGGCAACTGACCAATGTGATGAAGGCAGTTCTTTATCTGCGGTTCTATATTCCCAGGTTGAGTTAACTAAAAAAAAAAAAAATGCAAGAAGGACCATTTCACATCCATATCATAAACGTTGATTGCATTACTGTGTGCAATAAACATGCGATAGATTAATACTAGATGTCAACCACTGGATAGATGGCTTAAAACATGAGAGAGAGAGAGAGTGACAGAGAGAGAGAAAGAGGAGAGAGAGAGAGAGCGAGAGAGAGAGAGAGAGAGAGAGAGAGAGAGAAAGAAAGAAAGAAAGAAAGAAAGAAAGAAAGAAAGAAAGAAAGAAAGAAAGAAAGAAAGAAAGAAAGAAAGAATGAGAGAGAGTTTTTGATATGTCATAGGGTGTTTGATATTTCAAGCCCAGTGCCAAATCACTTTTAATGAAAACACAAATCCTAATTCTTTCTAAACATCCCACCACCTGGAAAAATAACTCCTTTGAATATTTGATCTTCTGTGAGCCACAATTATTCAAACTAATAAAGTATGTAAAAGAAATTGAAATCAAGTAATAATTGTCCATGCCACTTCTTGGAATATTTTATATCATTACTTTTCTTTTCTTAGAGGTTAGGGTTATTTGCATAACAAGAGACTAATCAGTCATCATTGTCACATCAGCCAAAGGCATCCTAACCCTGCCACATTTCTACTTGATTAATCACATTGGCATTACTTATTTGTATGGAAACATATCCCTTCATCCTGATTTAGTTAAAAGCATGGGAACTGTTGATGTGCAATTAATTTTGTTCATAATGGGACAAAACAGAAGCCGACAGGATTGTTCCTAGGAGCTGAAGATTTCCCTTCCATTTAGTAAAATGTTATAAATATTATTTTAACACAAGCCTAAATTCGTGAAAAAGCTTTGTTTTCATATTTTAATTATTTACAGGTCGTTCTGTGCCATATAAAGGAAGGTAGAGAAGGAAAGCTGTTTTGGAATCACTGACACACACACTTAACTGAGGTCTCTTTGCATAGTAACAAGATATACCCATCCGCTATATCTGGGGAGTTTGCTTCAGGAACTCTAATGATATAAAGTCCTCAGGACTCTAGGCTAAGATAACAGAACACTGCTTATAAGCTATGCAAGATAAGCTCTTGTATATTTTATTTATATTCATGTGTGTCTGCACACAGATCTGTACAGGTAAGTTCAAAGGTAGCGAAGGGTATAGTGTGATTTGCTCCTTCACTCCCTAATTTATCCCCTTTCTACAGGGTTTCTTGCTGAGCTAATATTGAGGCTGGCTTTCAGGAAGCCACAGTCATCTTCCTGTCTCTGCCGCTCCCAAAATCCTAAGCACTCGTGTTGTAAGTAAATAAACACAGGCATGAATTTGCCCCTTTGCCATCACCTCTGATCCTTCTTTATTTTAAATAATCTCTGGATTACTTTTGCCCTTAATGTAATGAAACTGCTACACAAGGGTTTGTTATTTAGGAAATGGAAATATAAGTCGTCTGTATATGTTCAGTACAGACATTATATATTAAGAACTACATTCATTAATTCCTTGAGAAATTCATACAATGTATTTTGATGGAATTTATTTTTCAGTTCTCTTAATAACTACTCCCGGACCAAAACCAGATCCATTCCCACCTTAATCCTCCTTCCAACTTCATGTCTCCTTTTCTCCCCTTTGATACAACCCATTCAAATCAATTGTGTTGCCCATAAACTCTTGGACATGGAGCTACCAGTAGTGCCTGGCCAACCTATAACCTTCAAAGGGCATACCTTTGATGTAAACTGACTCTCCATCTTTCATTAACTGTCCATACCTTCTCAGATGGGGATGATGGATAGTGAGAACCTACCACTCATTGATGGAAGGCAGACTGGCCTGATTTTGTGCAGATAGAGACATACAGTTTCTCAATGACCTCTCTGCCTTACAAGATTTCCACTATCTCTTCATTGAGGGATCCTAAGACTCAGCTCCTCTACTTCTTGCCTCTTTCTGTGAGTATGTGTGTGTGTACAAGTGTGTCTATATTATAGATGTCTCATTTTACATCCAAGTCAACGCATAGTGGGGTTTGCAATCAACTGCTGGCACTATTTCACACTAGGCAATATGCTGTGATGCAGATGGTGGGACTAAATACCACACTGAAACTGGAGATGGCTAGAAATCATCACAGTTGGTTGTAGTATAGGTGAAAATTATACTTTTGACCTAAACTTCTGGGTCCACCCTATGGCTTTAAGATGGAGGGATGTGGGATCAAGAACATTAACTTGCATTGCATTTTCCTTCTTCTTGAACTCATATTTTAAAATACCTCATGGAGGTAATGATTCTGTTGGCCTGGACGTTTTGCTTTTGTAACTGCTATACAGAGATATCCTTAAAGAGACAGATAGATCCTATCACTTTTTGTAACATAAAGAATTGTGTGGTGAAATGGGTTTGCAATGTCAGTCGTGGGTTTTGATGAAGGTTTTGGCCCCAAGTACAATGTTCAAAGATAGAACACTATACACAATCTGAAAAGTGATTGGACCCTGAGGGGTTTAATCAATGAGTTAATTGATTGATGGGTGTGCATTGAAGGGGTGAGAAACTTGTAAAGGAACTTGGTCATTTGGGACATGTCTTGGAAGTTATTTATTGTCTTTGGTCGCTTCCTGTGTTGATGCTTACTGGGTAATAATAAGTTGGACAACTGTTCTCCTTCATGCCCCTTTCATACTCTTGTGACTATGGACCTGTTTTCCTTGTTCCTAGGCATATCGGAACAGTGATGAAACTTATTTACATGAATGTGTCTCACTAGTGATACTGACTTTTCTGGTCCATTGTAACCATGCCTTAATTCTTTAAGCTTTTTTCTAGAAGAATCATGCTAACATTACACCGAAAGTTACTAAGTAGTTGTACCTGGAAGATTCTGCCAGTGTATCTGTTGTCTTAGTAATAAAGAACTTTGATTCTTCCCACACTGTTTTTTCTGCTGTATTCACTACTGTATTTTAATAGATTGCAATATCATATGAAGTAGCAGAAAATGAGGGGAAAATGGAAGGGAGATAAAAATGTGTTAGAATCATTAAATTACACACTTAAAAATAAAGAAATCAATGTATTTTTTATTATAGAAAGGATACTACAAAAAAGCTGCTGAAAAGGTTTGACCAACTCATGGGAGATGGTATTTGTCATACCTCCTGTGATGTAGCTGTAAATAGTAGTGGGTTTATTACAGATGAATCAGACACCAATATAAGCATGAAGGGATACTACTCAGTTGCCTCAGGAGAAAGAAATCAAGTAAAATTCATTAGATTTCTTTATGAGGAGTTTTTTTTGTCATAGCTTTGGTGGCATAAAATTGGACAGATTGGCAAGTCTCCCAGTAAGTGTAACACACAGTAGAATTTCGGGGTTGTGAGGCTATAGGAAATATTCAGCTCATGTCACCTATTATTGAGTATCCTTGCTGATGGAGGTAGTCACCCTTCACTTATGCCATACATGGAAGTGTGTCTATGCAGGGGCAGAATGCAATAGATGGTGTTGAGTAAAGTTTTTGTAGGTTATGCTGTAAGTTAAACATTACTGTGATGGGATATTTTTTTTTTCCAATTTTGACAATCCACAGTTACCTGAGAAGAGAGAACAATTGAAGATCAGTCTCTATTCACTTACTTGTTCATTAGGTAAGTCTATGGGATATTCTCTTGGCTAATGATTGATGTGGGAGGGCCCATCACTGTGGCTAAGCTCATCAGTAGTCCTTAATAAATGGGAGCCTTTTAGGCTGTATTTTAAAAAAATAGCTGAACGAGCCATGGGAAAAGTGGTGGTTTGAATAATAAAGTCACCTATAGACACATATATATGAATATTTAGTCACCAGAAAGTGGCAGTGAGTTTAAATTTAGAAGGAATAAGAGAAGGTGTGGCTTCATTGGAGAAAGTGGGCGTATCAACAAGGATGGGTATGAGTTTTCAAGAAGCCAATGCAATGGCAGAATCTATCTCTTTGCCTAAGGATCAATAGTTCTCTATTGCTCCAGTGATGGGGTCCCTCTCGTGATGATTGTCCAATCATCTGAAAATGTAAGCAAGCCTCCAGTTAAATGCCCTGTTTTCTTCTTTTTCTTTTTTTTTCCCATTTTTTTATTAGGTATTTAGCTCATTTACATTTCCAATGCTATACCAAAAGTCTCCCATACCCACCCACCCCCACTCCCCTACCCGCCCACTCCCCATTTTTGGCCCTGGCATTCCCCTGTACTGGGGCATATAAAGTTTGCTTGTCCAATGGGCCTCTCTTTCCAGTGATGGCCGACTAGGCCATCTTTTGATACATATGCAGCTAGAATCAAGAGCTCTGATGTACTGGTTAGTTCATAATGTTGTTTCACCTATAGGGTTTCAGATCCCTTTAGCTCCCTGGGTACTTTATCTAGCTCCTCCATTGGGAGCTCTGTGATCCATCCATTAGCTGACTGTGAGCATCCACTTCTGTGTTTGCTAGGCTCCACATAGTCTCACAAGAGACAGCTACATCTGGGTCCTTTCGATAAAATCTTGCTAGTGTATGCAATGGTGTCAGCTTTTGGATGCTGATTATGGGGTGGATCCCTGAATATGTCAGTCTCTACATGGTCCATCCTTTCATCTCAGCTCCAAACTTTGTCTCTGCAACTCCTTCCATGGGTGTTTTGTTCCCACTTCTAAGGAGAGGCATAGTGTCCACACTTCAGTCTTCATTTTTCTTGAGTTTCATGTGTTTAGGAAATTGTATCTTATATCTTGGGTATCCTAGGTTTTGGGCTAATATCCACTTATCAGTGAGTACATATTGTGTGAGTTCCTTTGTGAATGTGTTACCTCACTCAGGATGATGCCCTCCAGGTCCATCCATTTGGCTAGGAATTTCATAAATTCGTTCTTTTTAATAGCTGAGTAATACTCCATTGTGTAGATGTACCACATTTTCTGTATCCATTCCTCTGTTGAGGGGTATCTGAATTCTTTCCAGCTTCTGACTATTATAAATAAGGCGGCAATGAACATAGTGGAGCATGAGTCCTTCTTAGCAGTTGGGACATCTTCTGGATATATGCCCAGGAGATGTATTGCTGGATCCTCCGGTAGTACTATGTCCAGTTTTCTGAGGAACCACCAGACTGATTTCCAGAGTGGTTGTACAAGCCTGCAATCCCACCAACAATGGAGGAGTGTTCCTCTTTCTCCACATCCATGCCAGCATCTGCTGTCACCTGAATTTTTGATCTTAGCCATTCTGACTGGTGTGAGGTGGAATCTCAGGGTTGTTTTGATTTGCATTTCCCTGATGATTAAGGATGTTGAACATTTTTTCAGGTGCTTCTCTGCCATTCGGTATTCCTCAGGTGAGAATTCTTTGTTCAGTTCTGAGCCCCATTTTTTAATGGGGTTATTTGATTTTCTGAAGTCCACCTTCTTGAGTTCTTTATATATGTTGGATATTAGTCCCCTATCTGATTTAGGATAGGTAAAGATCCTTTCCCAATCTGTTGGTGGTCTTTTTGTCTTATTGACGGTGCCTTTTGCCTTGCAGAAACTTTGGAGTTTCACTAGGTCCCGTTTGTTAATTTTCGATCTTACAGCACAAGCCATTGCTGTTCCGTTCAGGAATTTTTCCCCTGTGCCCATATCTTCAAGGCTTTTCCCCACTTTCTTCTCTATAAGTTTCAGTGTCTCTGGTTTTATGTGAAGTTCCTTGATCCACTTAGATTTGACCTTACTACAAGGAGATATGTATGGATCGATTCACATTCTTCTACATGATAACAACCAGTTGTGCCAGCACCAATTGTTGAAAATGCTGTCTTTCTTCCACTGGATGGTTTTAGCTCTCTTGTCGAAGATCAAGTGACCATAGGTATGTGGGTTCATTTCTGGGTCTTCAATTCTGTTCCATTGGTCTACTTGTCTGTCTCTATACCAGTATCATGCAGTTTTTATCACAAATGCTCTGTAGCTTTAGATCAGGCATGGTGATTCCACCAGATGTTCTTTTATCCTTGAGAAGAGTTTTTGTTATCCTAGGTTTTTTGTTATTCCAGATGAATTTCCAAATTGCTCCTTCTAATTCGTTGAAGAATTGAGTTGGAATTTTGATGGGGATTGCATTGAATCTGTAGATTGATTTTGGCAAGATAGCCATTTTTACAATGTTGATCATGCCAATCCATGAGCATGGGAGATCTTTCCATCTTCTGAGATCTTCTTTAATTTCTTTCTACAGAGACTTGAAGTTTTTATCACACAGATCTTTCACTTCTTTAGTTAGAGTCACGCCGAGATATTTATTAATATTTGTGACTATTGAGAAGGGTGTTGTTTCCCTAATTTCTTTCTCATCCTGTTTATTACATAGTACTTGAAGAATGAGCCAGAGCAATTCGACAACAAAAGGAGATCAAGTGGATATAAATTGGAAAAGAGGAAGTAAAAATATCACTTTTTGCAGATGATATGATAGTATATATAAGTGACCCTAAAAATTCCTCCAGAGAACACCAAAACCTGATAAACAGCTTTGGTGAAGTAGCTGGATATAAAATTAACTCAAACAAGTCAATGGCCTTTCTCTACACAAAGAATGCCTTGTTTTCTAATAGTTGCCATCACCATATGTGTCTCTTTATAGCAATAGAACAGTGGCTAAGACAGTGGCAAGCCAATAAGCAGTGTTTGCTGTTACTGACTCAACTTCCTGTTTTGTCTTCCTCAGTGACAATCTGTATTCTTTTTATTTCCAAGTTATTTTTTATTGTAGTATTCTACATGGTGAGAAAGAAGAAAACTAGAACAATTACATCTCAGGTACGTACATGAGTATAGCTTATCTCTAAGTAAAAATAAAATGTCTACACATTAACATTGGCACTGTTAGACATTTTTTCCCTAAGAATACCTTACTGTTTTTTATTGTTGTAAGGATTCACCATGTCAAAGAGCAAATTCCATAGCAAAGGTTTTATTCAGCTTATACTTCCACATTGCTGTTTATCACCAAAGAAGTTGGGACAGAAACTGAAACAACACAGGATCCTGGAATCAGAGGCTCATTCATAGGCTATGGAGTGGTGATGCTTATTGTCTTGCTCCTCTAATCTTGCTTAGCTTGCTTTCTTAAAGAACCCAGGACTACCACCACAAGGATGTCAACACCCACAATGGAGTGGGTGCTCTCCCATCAATTAAGAAAATTCCTAACAGCTGGATCTTATGGAGGCATCTTCTCAACTGAGTCTCCTTCTCTTTGAAGACTCTAGATCTTGTCAAGTTGCTATGAAACCAGTGTGGCATTCTAAATATAGTTGGCCTATGAGGATGTGTTTCCTTGTAGGAATAGGTCTGGCCTTGCTGGAGGAAGCATATCACTCTGGGGCTTTAAAGCTCTACCAGTGTGGAAGAGACCCTACCTGTATGCAAAATACATAGTTTTTCCTCGAAGCATTTGGATGAAGGTGCATAATTCTAAACTTCCTCTCCACCACCATGTCTGCCTAGACAGTGACATATTTTCTGCCTTGATGATCATGGAGTGAACCTCTGAACGTGTAATGAAATGTAGAAAAGCCCTAATGAAATGAGTCTCTTATTAGTGGCCTTGGTCATGGTGTCTTTTCACAGCAACTAATCTCTAACTAATAGAATCAGTTACTGCAGAAACTCACAGATATTAAAATAAATCAACAATCGAGATTATTATCAAGTGCTAAAGCATGCAAACTTATTCTAGAGAGAAAAACTGTTATGAATGAGTCTATGACATGACTCTCTCAAAAAAGAAAAAGAAAAAAAAGTAAGAAGGACCATTTCACAGTCATATCATCAATATTGATTGCCTCACTGTGTGAAATAGACAAGAAATGGATTAACATTAGATGTCAACCACTGGATGAATGGCTTAAAACGAGAGCGAGACAGAGAGGGAGAGAGAGAGAGGGTGAGAGAGAGAGAGAGAGTGAGAGAGAGAGGGTGATAGAGAGAGAAAGAGAGAGAAAGAGAGAGAGAAAGAGAGAGAATGAGGAGAGAGAAAAATGAGATGAAAGAATGAGAAAGAGAGAGAAAGAATGAGAGAGAGATAGCCTGATGGGTTTTTGATACTTCAAGCCTCAGTGGCCAATATCCTCAGAAAATTACAAGCTGATAAGGAATTAGTTGAAGAACAATACCTTTTGGGTCATTTTCAAACTTCTGTATCTCCATGGAATACCCCATTTTTTTTTATCAGAAAGATGCATTTTCAATTAAAAGTACCTTCCTTGAAATTTTGATCTTATTTTTGGTACAAAGGACTCATAATCAAATTTTTTAAAAGAATCATATTTCCAAGTGGTGGTGGCAAACACCTTTAATCCCAGCACTCAAAAAGCAGAGACAGGTGAATTTCTAAGTTCGAGGCCAACCTGGTCTACAGGGTGATTTCCAGAACAACCATGGCTACACAGAGAAACACTGTCTTGAAAACTCAAAGAGAGAGAGAGAGAGAGAGAGAGAGAGAGAGAGAGAGAGAAAGAGAGAGAGAGAGAGGGAGAGAGAGAGAGAGAGAGTTTCTATACAGAGAACAAATATGAAAGGTTTTCAAACTGACTTTCATTTTCCAAGTATGGTAAGAACCCTAGAGCTAGTAACAAAGAACACAGAACACAACACATAGCAGACAAAAGTACAAAGCACACTCAAATAGAAAGAAAGGCATCAAAATAGTGAATGTGAGTACCTTTTTAATGGAGCACAAACACTCTCCCATTCTCCATGAGAACCCAATAAAATCCCTGTTGTCTCCAAAGACTTTGAGTAGGAATTCATCCAGTATCCTTTCTCTTCTATTTGGTTAGAGCTGACTCAAACCTGCAAGGTCCAGGACAGAAAAAATAGACTCCCTCATCCAATTTGGTATGTGTGTTTCCAGGTAGTGTTACAGATCCTCACATGCTTAGACCACTAAAATAGAGCACATCTATTCTACCACAGTTACGGAAGGCAGCATTGTAAAAATCAAGGGGCTGGCTAGTTTTCCTAGTTGCTGGCACTGTGGTTGGCAACCTGTAGGTTGCTAGTCCTTGTGACAAATTTCACAGGAGTTGTCCTAGACTATCTGTATGTCAGAAATGTATGTTATAATTCATATCAGTAGGACATTTCAGTTATAAAGCAGCAAAAAATATTTTTACGGTTGGGGCACCACACAGCATAAGGAAGTATATATATGAAGGAACCGCAGTATTAAAAAGGTGGAGAACCACTCTCTGGAACTTTGAAAACTGAAGCATGGTGTGCCTCCCAGACTGTCTTTGACATGAGTCTGAGATATACTTCTGACTCTGATCTTCTTGTTACCTTTTGTTTCTTGTGATCATATGGGGTTAACCTAGAAAGTATATTCAAATGCCCTATGTGAGAGCATGTTCAGAATTCATTTTGTGAAGCAATGTGCTCTAGTATATTTAGGACAGAGCTGTCTTTGGGACCAGTTCTCTTCTGTATGCCTGTGTGTCATTCATTTTCTCTTTATTTGTTTATTGTTTTTTGTTTTTTCGAGGCAGGGATTCTCTGTTTAGCCCTGGTTGTCATGGAATTCAATCTGGAGTTCAGGCTGGCCTTGAACTCATAAATTTGCCTGCCCCTGCCTCTGCCTACCAAGAGCAGGGATAAAAGGTATGCACCACTACACTGTCTTCTTTTATTTATCATTCTGCTATTAACTTATTGTGTCTAGGTGGTTGTTTTCAATCTATTTTGTTTTATTTTATTTTATTTTATGAGGCATTTTCTTTATTTTCATTTCAAATGTTATCCCCTTCCCTGGTTTCCCCTCTGAAAACCCACTATGCCATCCCTCCTCTCAGTAATCAACAAAATACCCACTCCTACTTCCTAGTCCTGACATTCCCTTACACTGGGGTATAGAGCCTTCTCCTGAACAGGAGCTTCACCTCTCACTGGTGTCCAAATAGGCCATTCTCTGCTACATATGAAGCTGCAGCCATGGGCCCCGCCCTATGTTCTCTTTGGTTGGTCTTTTTTTAATTGTATATTTTCTTTATATACATTTCAAATGATGTCCGTTTTCAGTTTCCCACCCTTCCAGAAACCCTCTATCCCATCCCCTCCCCACTGCTTTAATGAGGGTCTTCCTCCATCTGGATACCCATTCCCACATCGCATTGTGGTGGCTAGCAAGGTTACCTCTCTGTCTCCTCATCATTCTACAGCATATTGGTGATCCTGTGGATGATGGGGAAAAGAACACTGGATTCTGACCATTGCAGAGTACCATCCAGTACATCAATCACAAGCCACACGTGGGTACATCTTCCTCAAAAGTATCTTGTCTTGTTCATAGCAGCTAGTTGGCTATTTTGTGTACCTGGGCCAAGATTGAGGTGTCTGCTACCTGCACAAGCACTTCCCACTACACTTTGGGGATCATCTGTGCCAGGAAGTCAGGGTTGAACTCCACAGGGTTTTTGAGGATTTAAGTGGCCTGTAGGCTCCGACAGAACACTTGCATGCCCACACCCCACACATGTGAGTTTAGCAGGTTGTAGATTAGCAGGTTCACACTGTCACATTGGAGTTCTTGACAGGACTTTTTTTTTCATCATTAATTTAGTTATCTATTTACAATTTAAATGATAACTTCCTTCACAGTTTCCCATCAACAAATCCCCATTCCAATCCCGCTCTCCTCCCTTCTTTTTTGAAAAAGATTAGTTTGTGTTATTCTTCCACATCACACTCCATCACTCAGTGAAATCAGGGCAGGAACCCATGTAGGAATATAGGCAGGGTACATGGAGCAAGGTTGCTTATTGGCTTGTTTCTCAACACAGTTTTCTCAGCTTTTCTACTTACAAAATTTAAAAATGCCTTTTAAATTTTATTTTAATAACATATATGTATATATAAAAATGTTTTGTTTGCGTGAATGTCTGTGGGCCTTTTTTGTCCAGGGTTCACAGAGTCCATAAGAGCAAGCTTGGTCCCTTGATATTGGAGCTTAATGTGGCTGTGAGCTGCCATCTGAGTTCTGTGATTCAAATCCTGACCTTCTAAGAGAGCAGCCAGTTCTCTTAAACACTGAGCCATTTTTCAAACACTACCCTCAGGTTGCTTTCTTATATATTTTATCACCATCTTTGCAGAGATAGCACCACTCAATGAGTACTGGATCCTCTCCCATCAACTGTTAATCAGCTGTCTCATGTGAGACTATGCCAGGGCCTAGCAAACACAGACATGGATACTCACAGTCAGCTATTATATGGATCACAGGGTTCCCAATGGAGGAGATAGAGAAAGTACACAAGAAGCTAAAGGAATCTGCAACCCTACAGATGGAACCACATTATTAACTTATCAGTACCCCGGAGCTCTGGACTCTAGCTACATTTGTATCAAAAGATGACCTAGTCAGCCATCACTGGAAAGAGAGGCCCATTGGACAACCAAACTTTATATGCCCCAGTACAGGGCAATGCTAGAGCCAAAAAATAAATGGGAGTTGGTGGGTAGGGAAGTGGGGAGGAGGGTATGGGGAACCTTTGGTGTAGCATTGGAAATGTAATTGAGGAAAACACGTAATAAAAATATTTTTTAAAAAAGAAGGACTGAAGTATCTAAAAAAAAAGGGGGGGGGAAATATCCAACAGTCAAATCAGACCCAGAACGACACAAATTGCATGTTTTCACCTATGTATGGAGTTAGCTTGTAAGGTTTATATATGTTTGTTTTTCATTTAGGGTAACAGAGATGAGCTATCTAGTAAGGAACCATAAAGAAGGAGGAGTTCTTCCAAGGAAGGGGAAGTAGAATATAGTGGTATAAAGGAATGAAGAAGACACTAAAATAGGAGGGTTAAATGTGGAGGGAAATATCAGGCCAAGCATCTGAGACTAGAAAGGTCATAAAACACTAAGTGAAAATCTCCCATCATAAATTTTGTTAAATAACCACAGCAGTAAAATGACTTCTCATGAATCCTAATGGCTCCACCCATATGTTAGTATATATGCCTCAGCCTTCATCAGAGGTGAGTTTCCTACAAAACTGGTAATAATCACAGAAAGACACAACTGGACAATGCACAGAGAGTGAGAGACTCAGAGAATTAAAGATTAAAGAGGATGCCTTTATCGAGCTCTCTCCTTCAAGAATCAAGAATCTATGCAAAGAAAAGTCAGAAAAATAATCCTGACCAGAGGTAGAGATAATGGATAGTATCAATGAATTGTATCATGGGTATTCCATGTTTTTTTTTTTGCCTAATATACACTTAAGAATGAGTGCATATTATGTGTGTTCTTGTTTTTGGGTGATGTTCTATAAGTATCTGTTAAATTCATTTGGCCCATAACTTCTGTTAGTTTCACTGTGTCTCTGAGTTCGATGGTAGGAGGATAAACAGGGAGATGGATACTTTCAGGTCACATAAGATGGAAAATTTAAAGAAAAATTTCTAAGAAAACAAATAAACATGGCTATAGCCTCATCTAATGTAGACAGATCCAATTTGAGGTTCCCTCTTCCCAGGTGACTTTAGCTTCATGTCAAGAAGGCAAACACTTACTAGCACACACAGGTTAACATAAAAGCATTTACAGCCATGTATAAAAACATCACAGCAATGAACTAAGATATTATGTGGACGTTCCATGGCATAAACTTCAGAAAGACATAATTTTTTTACAGTTTATCTCAGCTTTAAAGTGTAAATCCTCAAAGGAGGGCCATGGTCCAGTGCTGTTCTCAATAGACAGCTCCTGATTTTCTAGACTCACCTCTTATATTAATCTGTGAAGTCACCTCACAATCTCACATTTCTTCTGCACAGCATTAGAGATGCCAATTAAAACTAGACTTTGGAAGTATATTAATAAGTTGGCCTTATCTTCATATTCCCTGCCCTTAATCATGGGAAACTCGCCCAGACTAGATGTCTCAGCCATTCTCACCGACAGTTTTCCTGGTAAATAGGTGGTTGAGAGAAAGAAATTATTTTAAGACCCAACCAGTTTAGTTTATCAGGATATTTGAAATGAAGCTGACATCATTTGGCACAAAAAATAAAGAGAGTCTCCTGTTTTGTGGAGAACTGAGAGAGAATTAGGGACTGGGGCCAGGAGGGTAAGTGACTATCCTTAAGGAGAGTCAGTCCAGACCTGGAGGCTGGGTCTGACAGCATGCAGAGGAGTGCAGTTCAATTCCCTGCAGCTTCCTGGAAGGAGCACTGTTTCTCTTCAAATTGTGACAGGGATGGCACCCACAAGGGGGCAGAATGCAGTGGTGTTCTAGACTTCTTTTGAGCCATCATGGTACTGATTACCACTCTTTCACTTGCTATTACAGATGAGCAAACTCAATAGGGTGACAAGTATGATCTGCTGACTTCAGAATCTCTAATTGAAAAACCCTTACAGGGCATGCCATTTTCCCTCCATGCTTGGAATAAAAAGAAAGGATTGGGCTCACAGGACTAAGCATCCTCTGACTAGCTTTTAGAGAAGAGGCTGCACTGAAGTCCAAAATTGAGACTTTGGTGTTTACTGAGAGTTTAAAAGCTAAGAACCTGTAACATTTGCTCTGTGGTACTGAAAAATATTGTTCTGAAAAGTGTATGAGAACATAAAGATGAACATGTAGCTTAAGGAGCACCATTACTCTGATAGAACATCAGGCACCTGACATTCATTTAATACATTGAAATAACCACCAAATCCCAAAAAAACCCTCCTCAAGTGTACATTACAAGTTTCTGTAGGTTTGGTCTTCTCATTGTGTCCTGGATTACCTGGAAGTTTTGAGTTAGGATCCTTTTGCATTTTGTATTTTCTTTGACTGTTGTGTCGATGTTCTCTATGGAATCTTCTGCACCTGAGATTCTCTCTTCCATTTCTTGTATTCTGTTGCTGATGCTCGCATCTATGGTTCCAGATCTCTTTCCTAGGGTTTCTATCTTCAGCGTTGCCTCGCTTTGGGTTTTCTTTATTGTGTCTACTTCCCCTTTTAGTTCTAGTATGGTTTTGTTCATTTCCATCACCTGTTTGGATGTGTTTTCCTGCTTTTCTTTAAGAGCCTGTAACTCTTTAGCAGTGCTCTCCTGTAAATCTTTAAGTGACTTATGAAAGTCCTTCTTGATGTCCTCTATCATCATCATGAGAAATGTTTTTAAATCTGGGTCTAGATTTTCGGTTGTGTTGGGGTGCCCAGGACTAGGTGGGGTGGGAGTGCTGCGTTCTGATGATGGTGAGTGGTCTTGATTTCTGTTAGTAGGATTCTTACGTTTGCCTTTCGCCATCTGGTAATCTCTGAAGCTAGCTGTTTTAGTTGTCACTGTTAAGAGCTTGTTCTTCAGGTGACTCTGTTAGCCTCTATGAGCAGACCTGGAGGGTAGCACTCTCCTTAGTTTCAGTGGGCAGAGTATTCTCTGCAGGCAAGCTCTCTTCTTGCAAGGCAGGTACCCAGATATCTGGTGTTCGAACCAGACTCCTGGCAGAAGTTGTGTTCCACTCACTAGAGGTCTTAGGATCACGTGTGGAATCCTGTGTGGGCCCTTGCGGGTGTCAGGCGACTCAGCTGGCAAGGTAGCCCGGGGCTCGAGTGGAGTGGAAGGGGTTTGTGCCCCAGATCAAGCCCGGGTAGCCTACTTCCCTATGTACCGCAGTCTCAAGTTCCGCGCGATTGGATTGGAGCAGGCGCTGTGTTCCACTCACCAGAGGTCTTAGGGTCCCGTGGGGAGTCCCGTGTGGGCCCTTGTGGGTGTTGGGCAAGACTCTGCTGGCAAGGTATCCCGGGGCTTGAGTCTCGAGTCGAGCGGAAGGGCGAGGTGGGTTTCTTTTAGGATCTGCAACCCTATAGGTGGAACAACATTATGAGCTAACCAGTACCCCGGAGCTCTTGCCTCTAGCTGCATATATATCAAAAGATGGCCTAGTCGGCCATCACTGGAAAGAGAGGCCCAATGGACTTGCAAACTTTATATGCCCCAGTACAGGGGAATACCAGGGCCAAAAAGGGGGAGTGGGTGGGCAGGGGAGTGGGGGTGGGTGGATATGGGGGACTTTTGGTATAGCATTGGAAATGTAAATGAGTTAAATACCTAATAAAAAATGGAAAAAAAAAAAAAAAAAAAAACAAGTTTCTGCTCCGGCTTAAGATACAAGTCTTCAAGAAAACACAATATGGCACTAGTCAGAAAAAGAAGTCATTTATTGATCAAGTTGCCTTATTAACAAAAAATATCAGCAATGGGTTGACGTTGCTTAGCACCTACATAAATTTGGAATAAATGGAAATAAAATTTCAGTAACAGATCAGGAGTACAATAAAAACATTATAATGTTACAGTAATATGGAGAGAAATAACTAGTGTTAAAGAATTCAAATCCCTGTCTAAGCTAGAGATGTGACTTGATGGTAGTGTTTGATTTGCATACATGCTAAACCCACCACCAGAAAAGAAAAACAAAACAGACACCAAAAAAAGAAGATACTCACAATTCAGTTTATCTCTTTGTTGTGAGTAAATCCACAGCAAATATGAATGGTTAACAACACAGGAAGGTATTATGCAAAGGAAGTCACACACACTCACCCTCATGCACACACACACACACACACAAGGAAAAAGAACACAGAAGAAAAAAGAACAGTCCAGTCAGGAAGCTATTGAAGAGAGTCCTTTAAAACTTATGATAAAGAAGATAAAGTGTATTTCTTCACAATTGGTGGTTTCTGGTGGACAGTAATTAAGGATTCATTTTTATAGTTGGTGTTTGATATTTTCTAGGATCTTTTTATAACCCCTAACGCTAGATAGGACAAAAATAAGGGTATATTAGAGAGAGGAATTAGAAAATCTCTGAATTTAATTTCTTTCCTTGTTCTTCTCCTTTAATTATGGCTACTAACAAACCACAACCAACTTGTGTAACCAACCACCAACCACCAGACTAAAAGTACAAGTTTTGACAATAAATCTTGTGCAAAGTTAATGCAGCAGGAGTTCTTCACTAATGGATGTTGTGAGTATGTAAATATAGTATTCCACCAAAGACTTACTAACTCTGATTTCTATACTTCTTGCAGTCAGCTGTTTACTATTTTAATATTAGTCATACCTGTTCTATGCAGTGCCATGTGTGTTGATGAAAATAATTTTCATCTCGGGAACACAAATGAAATGCAAATATTGTGTGTAAATCTCTGTTAGTGTTGCTTCATGAACATGATTTATCCATGGAGTTACAGTACTAATGGTCTGTGCATGCAGTATACTGTGTCTGTGATGATAAAGAGTCTCACCGGCGAGAACACACACACACAGGACACACTCAGATCCTTCTGCAGCATAGCTTTAATCCATCTCAAGAGAAAGATGATTAGCTTTTGGGCGAGGAGGCTTAGAACACAGGAAACTCGGTCCTTAAATAGACCACAAGAAGTGTTAGAGACATATTTCACCCTAAGGGCTGCTCACTATCAGCCCATATGACGCCACAGAACAGGAAGGGCACAAAGAATGGAAAAATACCCCAGCACATACACAGACTATTTCTTTACCAGTTAGAACAACGGATGTCAGCGCCATGTTGTAATGGAGATTGAAAGGGCAGCTCCTCACAGTATACATTCAGTGTACATAGCTAGATATTCCTATTTAGTATTTTATGATATACTATATATAACATACAGTGTATGCTTAGAAGATGAATCCAGTACAGGATTAGGATTTTTAAAAAGTTGTGTGAGAGCTTTGTGATAATATATATATATATATATATATATATATATATATATATATATATATATATCTTAATAGACTTGGCTGAGTTTCTGGAGCCATTTATGTGTTATTTTCCAATGAATCATAATTTCCTTTTATTCTGTGACTGGGAGAGACAGACTTATTATAAGAAAGAAAACCATTAGCCTGGGATCTCTCCTATTATAAGTATTCCTTGGGTCTGGGTGGTCAATTAGACAGAAACCATGTCTTGGTATACTGGTTGTAATCTGAGAAATTTGTTGCAACCAATCACCCCATCTCTGAGGACACTTGAGTAAATGTAACTTCCTAAAAGGTCTAAAAATTAGAAAGACACACACTAGGTACATGCACACCACACATTCTGACTCTGTCTCTGATTCTGAATCTCCCTTTGACTGTCCCTGTGACTCTGCCTGTCCTTCCTTTTCTCCTTCTTCATTCTCTATCTCAGCCTGTTTCTCAACCTCTGCATCTGTGTCTGCCTGTGTTTCTTCCTTTTCCTCTTCTTTTGCTTGTGCAGCTGCCTAGTCATTAGTGCTGAGATATCATGCAGAATAATGTAGTTTTAGAACTGATCTACTGTGGAATTTGTTTTACATCAACACTAGGTGCCTGTCTACCTACTACTAAAACCATTTAATTGATTTTCAATCTTCAATATAATCAGAGATGTATCCAAATTCATAGGGCAACAATTGCTATGTAACTGTCTGATGCTCATTGGTCACTCCACTGTTTTGAACAAAGAGTTTTTTAGTCAGAAGTTTAAGCACAGGCAGATAACATTATTGCAAGCATACAGTCCTGTCTTGATTTCAATGAGATAAAAATTGGGACCCAAAACTACCAAATGATGTAATGGATTCTATCTGTTTTCAACTTTCAGGTTTTAAACTGTGTTATCTATAGAAGTCTGGACAACACCTTAATCAGAGCTGGTAAGTGGAGACAGGAACTGAAGCAAAGACTATGGAAGAACTCTGGCTTACTCTCCTCCAGGTCATTGGGATGTGGGGTCCTAGGTGGTGTAAAACAGAAAAGAATGAAAAAATAAGTATCAAATATATCAAAATTTTTGACCTACATCCACATTTTGAGGTCCTCTCCTAATAGTATATGTGATCATTTGGAAATCAAGTTTTATATGGCAATTGGTAAACTGTAGAATTTTCATTATTTCTATTTTATGAATGTTTTACCTAAAGGGGTGTGTCTGCTGCCTGTGCACTAAACTGGACCGTGTAGAGATCAGAAGTTAGATAGTATCAGATCCCCTGAAACAGCACTTACCTGTGGCTGTGACAAACAAGATGGGCCCTGGTAATTGAATCCTGTAACCTGTGCACAGGGGCCAATGATCTTATACTCTAAGCCATGTACCACCTCCCCATTTTCTCATGAGCGAAAAATGGTGTAGGAACACAATCTTTCTCAAAAGGTCCAAATTCATCTAAGAGTAAATTAATTCTTATAAGTCTTTCTTAAAAAATCACCACCACTACAACAAGAAAAAAATAGATAAAGAGAGAGAAATCTGAATAGGATGTTTGTGATCTGTGGTGAATTCTAACCAAGAGTAAGCTAATACACTATATAAAGCTGTACTGAGAAGCCTTAAGAAGGCAGGTATCTCACTCTGACCAGGGCTAAGGTTGTTTCGACTGTATTGGCTTTATTCTTCTGGAGATTCTTGTCAGGAATGGCGTCCTTTTACCAGACCACAACAGGAAACCTTCCATATGTCTCCTTTGGTGTCTGGGCATAGGATATGTGAGATGCATCAAGACTGATTAAAGGTCATGTTCCCTAGATGTGAAACTGTTTCCAGGAATACGATGGTATACACAAGGTCAACTCCAGAATACATAGCATCAGGTCTTTCTTGGCCAATTCAAAATTGGAGCCAAAATCTCAAGAGACAATGTATGTGTTGACAGACTTGCTGCTATCACACAGGTCGTGGCTTCAATTTCCAGCAATTACATTGTGACTGTTTCTCTGTCTCTCTATCTGTCTCTCTGTCTCTCTATCTGTCTCTCTGTCTCTCTGTCTCTCTGCCTCTCTCTCTTTCCTTCTAACTTCCCCACTCTCTGTATTGCTATCTCTCTGTATCTCAGTCTCAGTCTGTGTTTCTCTCTTTCCCTCTCACTCCCTGCCCCTCCTTTCTTTCTCATCCTCCCTGTAATTCCAGCAGCATATGCTGCTGTATCCTCGTCTGTCCTCTGATGTATTACATATAAGAAGTGTCCATGCAAACTGTAATGTTCACAAACAACCATACCTGCCTTCGCAGATTGAAAAAATAAATAAAAAAATAATGTCTAGATTAGGAGTCTCAATCATCTGTGAAAGGTAGGAGAGAGTGATCACTGTGTGTCACCTCATTTAGAAACAGAGTACCCAAGGAATAGAGCCTACTCCCCACACCCATGGAATGAACACCACATGCAAGAGGAGGGATTTTGGAAGAGGAACTCATTCCTGGTCTTTCCAAGAGGAGTGTTTTGGTGGGTGAGCACATCAACAGAACAGAATTCTCACAGCATGTAATTGCCCCCTCCCACCAGAAACCAAAGTCACCTTGGTGGGACCAGGAGCAGTTCACCTGCCTCTTCAGGTTGCTTTTGTTTAACTACCTTTGGAGACAGCAGTTGGAGCTGCTGCTACCTGCTGGAAAGGTGGCTTCTAATGGGACAATTCATTGGTCTGTAGAATTCAAACAATTTTGGACCCTATGAAAGTAATGGATTGTCCAAATGCTCCGGGACTGAGAATCTTGGGGAAGCTCTAGGTTTTTTCTTAATCTGCAATGTCATTTAGACATTAGAGCAAGCAGAGATGATTTGCTCCTTCTCTTAGGCAATCAGATTTTATCCTGGAAGACAACCGTTGTGAGCCTTGAGAGGGTTTGCTGGAGGAGAAGGGATATTGACAGTGCTCTACCCAACCTGCAAGGCACACAGCTAGACCTTGTTCCCTCTGATGCATAGAAGTGTCTGATGGTATTAGATGGGATTCTTGATGAGGACAGAATCTGAGGAAAGGTTCCTGGTAGAGAAATGAAGTGCAGTTATACAACCTAGAAAGTATATACCATTGATCATTGTGAGCCTGAAACAGAAAGCACCCAAGCATTGGACCTAATGTATGATTGGTGAGACAGATTGAAGAGATTTTGTTTGTTTTGAATTCTCTGTATAGGTATGGATACATTGTCTCATGGGAAGGGGGAGTGTGGATTCCCTGTGGTTACTAAAATAGAAGAAGTTGTAAACAGCCTATGGAAATGTGGCAAGTCCAAGTGTATGCTGTGCATGAGCTGCCAGTGTTCAGAAATGCTGAGCCATCACTTCAGATTCAATAAGATATTTAAAGAAGAAAACCAGAAGAAAAAACTTAAGGGGACTGTTGTGAATTTTAATGAGACATTTTTAATTATTTTTACTGATTTATATAACATATGCCAAATGGTGTGTCCAGTCTTTTAAACATGGCTTGATTGTTCCTTTCAAAGTATCTTGATTATTATTCCCAGAGACAGGATTTACAATCTGTACATTCAAATTCTTATTTGTACTTCCCAATTTCCCCTGTTTCTTTTGTTTTTCTTCTCTGGAACTGGATATTTCTGTATAGTCCTAGATTTCTGTGCTTTCCTGTGCAGATCAGCAGAGAATTCATCTCTACCTGGTTTTGATTCCCATATCCTGAGATTAAAGTCCTTTCTAAGCAGATCTCAACACCTTTTTTAAAAATTTTCTGTCTCACAGTTCTTGAAGAATAGATGGGGGAGCAGAGAAAATTTCACCCCAAAAAATTGGCAATTAGTGGCTGCAGGTGTGAGGGCCAATTTTCTTCATAGATTTGGCTCCTCAGAGGCTGCCCATGTTCCAGTGGATGTGTTTCCCTAACCCCACATATGTAGTCAGCACTAAATTCACTCAGTGGTCTTTATTAAAATGTGCATGGAATTAAGGCTAAAAGTGATACAGGAGAAATGGAGAGCAATTCAAGGAGGAGAAGATGGTGATGGATTTACTCAAACTCATTATGTTTATGTACAAAGTTCTTCAGCAAAACATTTAAAACTAAGTAAGTAAGTAAATAAGTAAATAAGTAAGCAATAAGCAAGCAAGCAAGTAAGTAAAAAATAAATATATGTGTAAATAGACAAATATATTTTTATGCAATCTCACGTGCAATAGGCATGAAAGTGTGTGTGTGTGTGTGTGTGTGTGTGTGTGTCTTTGTGTGTGTGTGCATACATGCATACAGGAGTGTTTGCAGGTATGTAGCAGTTTGATGATTAGAATATCCTTAGCCCATGGGAAGTGGCACTATTAGCAGATGTGGCCTTGATCATTGTGTAGGCTTGCTTTTATCTAGTGCTCAAACTCTGCCCAGTGATGAAGAGAGATGCTTTTCCTTGCTGCTTTGGCCACAAGCTTCCTCCTGTTTGCTTTCAGATTAAGATATAGAAAACTTCTTTCCTTCTACATCGCCCCTTCTACCTGGATGTTGCCATGCTTCCCACCATGATAATAATGTACTGACCTGACCCTCTAAAACTGTAAGACAACCTCTATTAAATTTTCCTTTATAAGAGTTGCCTGAGTCATGGTGTCTCTTCACAGCAATGAAACCCTATCAAACATAGGCAGAATCTTAGCCTGATTTTTAATGTTTTCAAGATGATTACAGCCAACATGCAAGCACAAAGTAAAGATGATGAAGGAGTCTTATTTTCAATTGTTTCTGATGATTGTTTCTTGAATGAAAGCTGGGTATTGGAAGAATTGGAGAGTGATGGAAAGGAGAAAGTAAGAATGCAAAGACCTGTTGGGCTCCTGCCACTTGCTTTTGCATTCAATATTTCGAATTTTAAAACAACAACCAACAACAATAACAAACAATGACAGGACGCCCATATAACAGACTCATAGAGAAGAAACCAAAGGACATTACCTACTTGTACCTCACTTTCCAGCTAATGTCTGGTGTATTGAGCCGATGGATTTTGCTGTCAAACCCTGATGATTAATTCCTAGATTGGATCCACTAACACAATGATGAATGAAACTGTGGCCAATAGGGACAGACTATTGTTTTTTTATCCTGTACAATCAAACCATTAGGGAAATAACAAGCACAACTCACATATATGTATATTTGTTTTTTCACACTTATAATTGGAATTGTTACTATATATCCCGGTTCTTTGCATTTTATCTCCATTAGTGTGTTGTTTTCACTCCTTACTTGCTACATAGAAAACTGCTTCTTTTACACTATGTTTCATTTAGGGTGCACAATGGAAGCTAAAGACTAACTCCATCCATTACAAAGCAGGGCTCTCTGTCCTTTTTCCTGAATTGAAATGAAACTATTTTCAAAAAGTATTTTACACATGCCTGGTTCAGTTTCATTAAGATTGGGTGTGAAATTTTCCCACAGTCTCAGGTGTCTCAAACTAGTGGAACAGTCTAGCAAGTTTGTGGAACATTTGGGACTGTTCCCTAGCAGAAATAGGTTACTTTGGCATAATTGAGGGAGCTGGCTATTTCTGACCTAACTCTTGGCTGCTTATTCCACAAAAGTGTAAGAAGGCCCCATGCTGGCCCTCAATGAAACAGATCAACATTTTGTTTCCTGCCATGCTGTCCCAGTCATGACAGTTTGTCCCCGGTGAGTGTGTGCTCTAAATATCTCTTCTTGGACATTGATTGTATCAGGAGTTTTGACCCCTTGATATAAAAATAATTATTGTAATTGTAATCTCTGCTTGTGTGTTTTGTGACACATAGAAGGCTGTCAATTTTGCCTACATGAATTTTTACTGTGTGTTTTTTTTCTTTCATATTTAAAATTGTTCTCAATTTTCATAAGAGTTTCAGCACAACCTTCACATTTAGGGACACAATCTTCCAAATGGCTACTCCTCTGGATCTCAGTAAATGGGAATGTTCCATAGCTTCATGGCCTAAGTGAGAATTGTCAATTGTTTATATTTCCATTTTTAGATCATGGATGGTTTTGTTCTGCTCCTTCACCTGTTTGATTCTGTTTTCCTGAATCTATTTAACAGATTTTTGTGTTTCCTCTTTAAGGACTTCTACATGTTTATCTGTGTTCTCCTGCATTTTGTTAAGAGAGTTACTAATGTCCTTCTTAAAATCCTTCATCATCACTATGAGAAGTGACGTTAGATCCATGTCTTACTTTTAGGGTGTGTTGGGTTATCCACTTGATATGGTGCAAGTGTTGGGTTCTGATTATTCCAAATAACTTTGGTTTCTCCTGCTTATTAACTTATCCTTGCCTCTCACCATCTGGATATCTCAAGTGCTACATGCCCTGGCTACATCAGACTGTCCTTCCTGTGATATTGGTTGTGTCATAACTCTTCAAAGTCTAGCTGTCTCTGTGATCCTGTTATTACGGTATACTGTGATTATGAGATGCTGGTTGTGTCTGACATCCTGGGAGTCAAGCTGCCCTTGGAACCTTGAGATCCTGGTGTGACTAAGCTCCAAGGTTCCTGGGATCCTCTGACACTGGCCATGTTAGATCTTCAGGTAGTGGAGCTTCCTCTGGGTGTTATGGGGCTGGCTGCTGAGTTTGCATCCAAGGACTGCTCAGGGCCCTGTCCCAGACAGAATGGATGCAATCCATACCACTGGTCTGGTGGAGTTCCTGCATGCCTGTGTCTTTCTGTTACCCTCTACTCAAGGTGTTGGGGAAAGATGTTGTGTCTTCCTCTTGTCTGATCATCGGATCCTATGAATGTTAGATGCCTGGCAGTGGAGTTGCCTCCGGGTGTTATAAGGCTAGCTACAGAGTTTGCATGCAAGGTCTACTCAAGGTTTTGGCTCCAGAAATAAAATATTTTTTAAATGATGTTTCTTGTAAACTTACCTGTCTCCAAAAGTACCTGAAATATTTTTACAGGGATTGATTTAATCTCATAAATTGATTAAGGAAAAATGACATCTTGATGATTTTGATATATCCTAACAGGAAAAAAATAATGGACATCTCCCACTAAGTAAAAAATATTTCGGAAGCCAGGTGGTGGTGGCACACACCTTTTATCTCAGTTTTTGGAAGGCAGAGGTAGGCAAATCTCAGTTTGAGGACATTCTAGTCTACAAAGTAAGTTTCAGAATTGCCATATATATTAATAATAATAATAAAACAAATGAAAAACACAGTATTGAAAAGGAATGATAATTTTAAATTATGTACATATGTGCCACATGTCCCTGTGTACATATGTGAATACACTTAAGTTTTTTTTTTCAATTAGATGTTTTCTTCATTTAGATTTCAAATGCTATCCCAAAATTCCCCTGTATGTTCCCCCAACCCTTCCCCTTACCCACTCACTCTCCTGTCGTAGGCCTGGCATTCCCCTGTTCGAGAGCATCAATAATAATGGGAACAGAGAGAAGCGGCAGAGCCTGGAAACCAGAGAGGGGGCTAATCATGGCACTCAGTTAGCAGTTTAGTTTGTTTCAAGAAACAAATATACTTTCTATCAATGAGGTTTGTAAATGAACAGGAAATATTTTCATCTCTCAGACTGGAAAGTGTTTATTTTATAGTGTTTATAGATTTTTTTGGGACTATTTTATTATAAGCAATTAAAGCCAGGTAAGTTTTTACATACCTGTAATGGTACTAGCATGGAATGCTGAACCTCAACACTCTAGACCTTCCTGGAGAATACAAAACATACTAACTGCCTATCTCAAATATCAAATGAAATGAAATAAAATTAAACCAATGTACCTTTGGTATTTGTATATCATCCCTTTGGAAACTAATAAGATAATGAATCAAAAAAATAAAATTCAATTATTTTATTAGTCATAAACATAATTAGAAATGATAAGAAGGTTAAAAAATCAATACAGATAGGGGAAGGGAGAGACCTGGGTGGGAAATGGGACAAGAAGGAGAATAGAGGAATTTTATCAGGTACTGTGGTTGTGGGAAACAGGACTGAATTGATGAAGACCAGCGAAAAGAATGGAAACAGGCAACTTTGTGAAGGAGGAAATGAGAAAACGCTCTAGAGTAAACCAGAGACCTGGGATGTGAGAGACTCTCAGGAATTAAAAAAAAAAAACATTAGATGAAATGCCCTCCAGTGGGGAGAGTGGAATTGTAGAGTTCTCCTTCCAGCAATCCTCTCCTGTATATGTGTTGGAGGCCTCATATCAGCAGGTGCATTCTGTCTCTTTGTTTGGCCACAATTTCAGACATCTTGGGGGAACACTTTAATTGAGACAGGGATCCTACCACAGGGATGCCCTCTTCTTTAATATCTTTGACCTCATTAATTCAACAACAGGGGTCAGATGCTTCAATCCATTGATTGGGTGAAAATATCTGCATCTGAATCATAAAGCTGCTATTTGGGTCACTAGGAATATTTCTTAAACTTGTTGCAGTGGGTATAATAGCTAATAAATAAAAAAATCTCTAAAATATATATTGTATATTGTAACAGAAATATAATGTTTGTTCTAAGGCCCCTGTTTGCATTCAGTTCAAGATACAGGCATTAATTTGTGTTTCTCTGTATTTCTTATAATGATTGTGGGTAACCACAATAAGCTAAACCAAGCCAAACCAAAAGAAACAAATGCATCTATACATTGTCTCTTCTACTGATTCACAAGTTGTTAAAGTCCATGCTCTTGGACGTAACTACAGTTTGGAATTGTCCTCCAACTACTCTGACTCAGAATAACAGTTTGTATGAGCTCAGATACCTTACTTTGTAATCTGAGTGCATGTGTGATTTAGATATTAGTTGATTGCTAAGAGAAAGCACAAACTGTGTAGGAAAGTGAATGAATGTTGCAGATGACATGCCAATATCATCTCCTATGTAGGAGAGAATATAAGAGAATTTTTATTCATACTAAGTGTTAGAGGAATATATATATTGAGAGAGAGAGAGAGAAAGAGAGAGAGAGATTTCATCACATAGAATAGAATATTGTAGAGCACTGATATCAATTTTAGTACTTATATTTTGCTTTTGCAGAAGACCTGCTTGCAGTACACAGCCTCTGTATGTTTCTGAATTCAGATACTTGTAATATGAATGCTAGGATGACTGTACTTATGAAGAAATAATGAGCAGGTGAAACAGTCAGATGCAGATGTATGCAAACAACCAATGGACAGAATCAGCAGAACCATTGGTTTAATTTGAGAAAGACTGAAGGAGGCTGACAGGACCAGTTGTCTCAAATGCTATGGAACTAGAATTCTCCGAAATGCTAGACAACCAAACAGGCAGCATATATGAACTCTCAGAAGGTCTCTAAAACATACACAGAAAAAAATCTGCTTGATCTCTATTCAATCAGAAATGATGCACCAAATTCTCAACAAACTAGAGACATCAAGGTGTTTAGAGATCCGGTAGGATGGGGACTTTCCCTTGGAGAAAGGGGATGGGCAGTAGATATGGGATGTGGAACAGTAGGAAGGTGGACAATGAATGAACTAATTAATAAAAAATAATAGTGCCACATAATCAGGTCCCCTATACTCTAATTCTGCAATCGGAATCCAAGAAAACTCACATGAACCCATAATAACATACTCAAAAAAATTAAATATATATAACTGAAATGCATGATTTTCAACTTTATTTTACAAAGAAATTCACTGGAACAAAGATTTTCTTTGGTTGAACTCATTTACATGCATTTGCTCTCCTAGTGTACCGAAAATATAGGTTATTCGCAATATAAAAGGCCAAAAATATACTAACATAGCTTTCATCTGGATACACTCCAAATTTATCTTTCATTAGAATGTAATCTGGATTCATTTGGACATAAATTAAATTTATATTTAAAATTCATTTAGTTGGTGTAAGGTGGAGGTAAGGTAAAATATCAGGGTCATGTTGGTTTTCATTTCTCTACTGATATGATCATTGATTTCAATAAACAATACCCTGGTGGGGGCTGGGAAGATGGCTCAGTGGAGTTCATGTATTCTCAGCACCTCTGTAAAATTCCAGGCATGTCTATTCATATCTGCAACACTGTGGGGTGGAGACAGGTAGATATCCCAATAGTGTATTGGCCAGTCAAACTAGTCAAAATGGTGAGAGGGTTTCACTCTAAGAGAGCAAGTGTTGAAGATATTCTACTCATTACTGAACATATGTGTATGTGTGACATCAGACTTGGGAACAGACACTGCACTCATATACAGACACTAATCACCCTACCATACCACCCATGAAACCTTGAGTTCCGCAGATCTATAACCCATGTGTCTCTATGAAATAGGAAGTTTTATATTCTCATTGTCTTGTTAATCCTGTTTTCTGTCAAATGCTAGAAGCTAAACCAATATATTCTCAGACTCTGGATGGTACGTCATAACTTTTGGTCTTTCTGGAATAGCAACCAACTATCAGCAGAGACACTTTTCAATTTACCCTGGCTTACAGGTTCAGAAATTCAGTCCATTATCATCAAGGTAGGAATATGGCAGGATCCTGGCAGGCATGTGCATTTGGAGCTGACAGTTCTACATCTTCATCTGGAGGGTGCTAGGAAATGATTAGCTTTCAGGCAGCTAGGCAGAGGGCATTAAAGTCCATGTTCACAAAGATAAATTTCTTTCAACAAGGCCAAACTTACTTCAACAAGTTTATTAGCTCTCAGTAGTGCCACTCCCTATGCCAAGAATAGTCAAAATATCAAATGTGTTTTTGAATGTTTGTGTTTGTGTTAGTTTGGGTTTTTTTGCCATGAAGAGTCTACAGGATCACAGTAACTCTTGAACACTTTGTAACTTGTTTTCAGAGGTTTACTCCATTATTATCATGACTGGAAATATGGAAGCATTCAGAAAGACACAATGCTAGAGAAGGAGCTGAGAGTTTTACATCTTGATACACAGGTAGAAGATAGAGACTATGTGTCACACTGGGGACAGCTTAAGCATAGCCGACCTCAAAGTCCACAAGCACAGTATTACATTTCCTCCAACAAGGCCACATCTACTCCAACAGGGTCACACATACTTCAACAAGGCCACACCTCCTAACAGTGCCACTCCTACTGGCACTATTTGTTCAGTATCTTTAATAGTATTCTTAAAACTTTTCAATGGACAAAAGGTAACTTTAATGAAATAAATACAGAACGATTGAAAAAATTAACTGGAATATGGATGTCTTGATTACTGTTCTAATGATGTGAGACATCATGACCACACCAAATTATAAGATGAAATATTTAATTGTGGTCTTAAAGTTTCAGAAGGCGACTCCAGGACATCATGGTAAACACCATGGCAACACTAAGGCACACATGTGTAGAGCAGTAGCTGATAGCTCACAAGCAATACTACAGACAACAAACATAGACAGAGAAAGACAGAGAATGAAAGAGAGAGAGAGAGACAGAGATAGAGACAGAGACAGAGACAAAGAGACAGAGACAGAGAGAGAATGAGGAGAGAGTAAGAATGAGAGAGAGAGAGCCTGATGGATTTTTGATATTTCAAAGAATAGTGACAAATCTCCTTTAATAAAAATACAAATCCTAATTCTTTCTTAACATCTCACCACCTGGAAAACTAACACCTTTGAATATTTGAGCTTCTGTGGGCCACAATTTTTCAAACAACTAAAGTATGTAAAGGAAAATGAAATCTAGTAAGTGTCCATGTCACTTCGTAGTATATCTTATATCATTACTTGTCTTTTCTCAGAGGTAAGGGTTATTTGAATAACAAGAGACTAATCAGTCATCACTATCACATAAGCCAAACGCATCCTAACCCTGCCAGATTTCTACTTGAATAATCACATTGACATTACTTATTTGTACGGAAACATAGCCCTTCTCCCTGATTTAGTTAAAAGTGTGGGACCTGTTGATGTGCAATTAATTTTGTTCACAATGGGACAAAACAGAAGCCTACAACATTGACTGTATTGTTCCTGAGAGCTGAAGATTTCACTTCCATTTAATACAATGTTATACATATGATTTTAACACAAGCCTAAAATCTCAAAAAAAGCTTTGTTTTCATATTTTCATTATTTACAGATCATTCTATGCTATATAAAGGAACATAGAGGAGGAAAGCTGTTTGGAGTCACTGACACACACACTTAACTGAGGTTTCCTTTGCACAGTAAGAAGATATACCCATCATCTATATCTTGGGAGTTTGCTCCAGGAACTATAATGATATAAAGTCCTCAGGTTTCTAGTCTAAAACAACACTGCTTTTGAACATAAGCTATGCAAAATAACCTCTTGCATATTTTAATCATATTTATGTGAGTCTGCATAGAGAACTGTACAGGTAAGTTCAGAGGCTAGGGAAGGGTATAGTGTGATCTACTCTTTTCCTCCATAACTTATCCCCTTGTGACTGGGTTTCTTGCTGAGCTGGTAGTGAGCCTGGCTTTCAGGAAGCCACAATCATCTTCCTGTCTCTGCCCCTCCCAAAATCTTAAGCACTGGTGTTGTAGGTGAATGTTTGAACACACTCCTGGCATTGTCTCTGGGCCATATCCCCTGATCCTTCTTTATTTTAAATAATCTCTGGATTACTTTTGCACTTAATGTAATGTAAGTGCTATAAAATGAGTTGCTATTTAGGAGATTGAAATATAAGTGGTCTGTATATGTTCAGTACAGACATTGTATATTAAGAACTACATTAATTAATTCCTTGAGAACTTCATACAATTTTTTTGATGGAATTCACTTTCCAATTCTCTTGATAACTCCTCCCAGACTAAAACCAGACCCATTCCCACCTTAATCCTCCTCCCAAGTTCAAGTCTACTTTTCTCCCCTTTGATACAACCCAATTCAAATCAATTGTGTTGCCCATAAACTCTTGGACATGGGGCTACTAGTAGAGCATGACAAACCTATCACATACAAAAGCCTTACCTTTGATGAAAACTGATTCTCTATCCTTCATCAATAGTCCATATATTCTCAGATGGGGATGATGGATGGTGATACCATACCACTTAGGGATGCAAGGCAGACTGGCCTGATTTTGTGCAGTAGAGACATACAGTGTCTCAGTGACCTCTCTGCCTTACAAGATTTCTACCATCTCTTCCGTGAGAGTTCCTAAGACAAAGCTCCTCTACTGCTTGCCTCTTTCTGTGAGTATGTGTGTATGTACAAATATGTCTATATTATACATGTCTCATTTTACATGTAAGTCAACACATAGTGTTGTTTGCAATCAACTGCTGGCACTATTTCACACTAGGCAATATGCCTTGAGGCAGACTTGGTGGACTCCATAACAGACAGAACCTAGAGATGGCTAGAAATCATCCCAATTGGTTGTAGTATAGGTGCAATTTACACTTTTGACCTACATTTCTGTGATCACCCTATGGTTTTAAGATGCAGAGATGGGGGACAAAGACCCTTAAATTGCATTGCAATTTCGCTCTTCTTGAACTCACATTTATAAAAGCTCCTGGAGGTGCTGATGCTGTTTAACTGAACATTTTCCTTTTGGAACTGCTTGATAGAGATACCCTTAAAGAGACAGATAGATCCTATCACTTTGTGTAGCATAAAGAATGCTGTGGTGAAATGGGTTTGAAATGTCTGTCCTGGGTCTTTGATGAAGGTTTTGGTCCGAAGTACAATGTTCATAGGTAGAACAATATACTCAATCTGAAAAGTGATTGGACACTGAGGGCTTTAATCTATGCGTTGATTGATGGGTGTGCATGGAAGGGGTGAGAAACTTGTAAAGGAACATGGTCATTGGGAACATGTCTTGGAAGGTGTTTATTGTATTTGGTCGCTTCCTGTGTTGATGTTTACTGGCTGCCAATAAGTTGGACAATTGTGCTCATTCATGCCCCTTTCATACTCTTGTGACCATGGACCTGTTTTCCTTGTTGCTAGGCATCTTGTAACAGTGATGAAAATGATTGACATGAATATGACTCATTAGTGATACTGAACTCTCTGGTCCAGAGGAACCATGGCTTAATTCTTTAAGTTTTTTTTTTCTAGAAATTTCATGCTAACAGTAGACCCAAAGTTACCAAAAAGTTGTATCTGGAATATTTAGACAGTGTATCTGTTGTATTAGAAATAAAGAACTTTGCAGCTTCCCACACTGATCCTCCCTCTGCCTTCAGTACTGTATTTTAATAGATTGCAATATCATATAAAGAAGCAGAAAATGAGGGGAAAATGGAATGGAGGTGAAAATGTGTTAGAATCATTAAATTATACACTTAAAGAAATCAATTGACTTTTTAGTATACAAAGGAAACTTCAAAAAAGCACTGAAAAGGCTTGGCCAACTGTGCAGCTGCTCATGGGAGTTGGTATTTGTCATATCTCCTGTGATGTATTTATTAATAGTAGTGGTTTTATTACAGATGAATAAGACACCAATATATGCATGAAGGGATAACACGGAGTTGCCCCAGGAGAAAGAAATCAGGTAAAATTCATTGGATCTATTGATGAGGAGATTTTTTTTTCTCATAGCTGAGTTGGCACGAAATTGGACAGATTGGGTTGTACCCCAGTAAGTGTAACACACAGTAGAATGTGGGGGGTTGTGTGGCTATAGGACATATTCACATCATTTCACCTATTATTGAGTATCCATGCTGATGAAAGAAGTTATCCTTCACTTATGCCATGCATGGAAGTGGTTCTATGAAGGGGCAGAGAGGAGGAAATGCTGTTCAGTAATGTTTGGGTAGGTTGTGGAGTCAGTAAAATATTCCTGTAATGGGACTTTATTTTTTCCCAATCTTGACAATCAACGGATACCTGAGAAGAGAGAGCAATTGAAGATCTGTCTCTATTCACTTGGTTATTAGGTAAGTCTATAGGACATTTTCTTGGGTAATGATTGATGTGGGAGGGCCCACCACTGTGGCTAAGCTCAACAGTAGTCATTTTAATTGGGAGCCTTTTAGACTGTACTAAAATAATAAAAGCTGATCAAGCCATAGAAAATTGGTAGTTTGAATAAGAAAGTTCTCTATAGACACATATATATGAATACTTAGTCACTGGGAAGTGGCAGTGAGTTTAAAGATTAGAAGGAATAAGAAAAGGTGAGGCTTCATTGGAGGATGTGGGTGTGTCAACAAAGATGGGTTTGAGTTTTCAAGAAGCCAAAGCAATGGCAGAATCTCTCTCTTTGCTTAAGGATCAATAGTTCTCTATTGCTCCAGTGATGGGATCCCTCCCTTGGTGAATGACCAAACTTCTGAATATGTAAGCAAGCCTCTAGTTAAATGTTTTGTTTTCTAATAGTTGCCTTATCCATGGTATCTCTTCACATCAATAAAAGAGTGACTAAGACAGTGGCAAGCCAATAAGCAGTTTTTTGCTGTTACTGATACAACTTCCTGTTTATTCTTCCTCGGTGATAGACTATAACCCTTCTATTTCCAAGTTATTTTTGATTGTAGTATTCTACATAGTGAGAAAGAAGCAAACTAGAACATTTACATCTCAGGTAGGTACACGAGTATATCTTACCTTTAAATAAAAATAAAATGTCTACACACTATTATTTGTGGTTTTAAGATAAGTGGCATTGGCACTGTTAGACATTTTTCCGATGAAAGTCTTACTATGTTTATTGTTGTAAGGATCCACCATGTCCAAAGAGCAAATTCCATAGCAAAGGTTTTATTCAGCTTATACTTCCACATTGTTGTTAATTATCAAAGAAGTTGGGACAGAAACTGAAACAACAAAGGATCCTGGAGCCAGGAGCTTATTCAGAGGCTATGGTGTGGTGATGCTTATTGTCTTGCTCCTCTAGTCTTGCTTAGCTTGCTTTCTTAAAGAACCCAGGACTACTAATACAAGGATGTCAACACCCACAAAGGAGTGGGTGCTCTCCCACCAATTATGAAATTTCCTAACAGCTGGATCTTGTGGAGGCATCTTCTCAACTGAGGCTCCTCCTCTTTGAAGAAGCTAGATCTTGTCAATTGCTATGAAACCAGTGTGGCATTCTAAATGTATTATGTCTATGAGGAGGTGTGGCCTTGTAGGAATAGGTCTGGCCTTGCTGGAGGAAGCATATCATTTTGGGGCTTTAAAGCTCTACCAGTGTGGAAGAGACCCTCCCTGCATACAGAATACATAGTTTTTCCTGGAAGCATTTGGATGAAGATGCATAATTCTAAACTTCCTCTCCACCACCATGTCTGCATAGACACAGCCATATTTTCTGCCTTGATGATTGTGGAGTAAATCTCTGAACGTGTAATGAAATGTAGAAAAGCCCTAATGAAATGTTGTCTCTTATGAGTGGCCTTTGACATGGTGTCTTTTCACAGCAACTAATCCCTAAGAGAATCAGTTACTGCAGAAACTCTCCCAGATTTAAAATTAATCAACAATAGAGATTATTATCAAATGTTGAAGCATACAAACTTATTCTAGAGAGGAAAATTGTAATGACTGAGTCCATGGCATTCTCGCCTCAAAAAAGAAAAAAAAAGAAAAAAAAAAAAACCTCTCAGAGTATAGATGGAACCCAGGCAGACATCCATGAAGTACATGGGCTCCTCAGGAAGTGACCCACAAAGTGGGCAAACTCATAACATTTGAAACCCATGACAACTGGCGTAGAAAAGAGGTCAGCATATATGCATTGGTTACACCTTCAGTGTTTTCTGAGAATGAGGTCACATATAAGTAAAAGACTAGAATTTCCAGGCTATAGACAGGCTGAAGTTATACATAGGTATGTAGGGGGTCATGTGTTTAGAGGAGAGCTAGGTGGAACAGGCCACTGTGGGACTTTTTATGGTTATCTGAGGATCTCATTGGAGACCTGCAAAAGATCACAGGATTCATCACAGGGAAAGAGTGCTCACGGAAGGAACTCAGGATCCATTCCAACCCAAAATTATCTCACAGCATATTCATTTTCTGTTTTACTTTACTTTTGGAACTGATTACACAAAATCAAGGTTTCTGTGATGATTTAGGGAGTCTCATAAATATAAACATTCACTAGTCTAGATTGCCTGTGTAAAAATGGACACACACGCACACTCACAAACACACACACCCACACACACACACACACACACACAAACACACCCATCTGTAATGACAGGCTGGCTATTTGTTAAGAAAACAAAGAAGCCAATGTGGATATGGCCCAAGTTTGACTATTTCCTTAAAATTTCTCTTCTTCCTGTGTCTCCAGCTTAACTTTTTGAGAACTCCAACTTAGAATTCATTTGTCTCTCAGTGTCCTCTACTCCTTGTGTGTCCCTTATTACTTTTAATGGTCACCATCAATTAGAACTTTCTTATCTTGAATCTGGTCTGTTTTATGCATGTGAATTTTGGATTTCTTAAAAAAGATATCTTTGTGGGATTAGAGAGATGAATCAATGGTAACAAGCACTTTTGCACCACAAGAAAAATGGATTTGGTTTCTTGATTTCATATCCAATGGCAAATAATCACCTTTAATGGCAGCTCCAGAGGACCTGACAACGCATGTCTCTGTGTTCACCTGTACTCAAAAGCACATGCCATATCCCCACCCACATAAGTAAAGATAATAAATCTTAAAATGTGAGACAGGTTTCTTTAAGTGTCATTATTCAAAGAAAACCTGATTTTCTCTGATTTCTGAGTCTATTTCAATCAGTTTTCTGGGTTTCACCTTGTTCAACAAGGCCACATTTCTTTTAAATCTCCCACTTTCCCCAAATTTTTGTTTCTCCTTCAGTCTTCACATCAGAGGTTCTAACTATGTCCTGTCCTTCTCCCCTACTTCCTAAACATCCATCTTTTTCTGCCATCCCTGCTCCTCCAAGTTCCATCTCCAATTCCTTATTCTGCATGCAGACCAGAGAAGCTGTTCCTTTTAGCATATATGATTTTAGGTGTATGTACTGTTCACCGCCTGAAATGAAACTTTCATCTTCATTTGATGTTCCTTCCACTGTAGGCCATCTCTTCCAGCAAATTGTTCACTTAAAGCATGTCATGTCACACATTTACATTTTTAGAACAAAACACATTTTATTGGCAAAGATACTGGGATTGTCAAAGACCCTTATGTAGCTAACACAGTAAAAAAAAAAAATTTTTTTTTTCTTCCAGTCCTATATGTTTACGTTACTGTACTTTATGATTTTTCAACTTCAAGAATCTTTGGCACCATAGTATAGACATAGATATGGATGTCACCATGAAACTTGATAAAGTACATGGAAGGATTGGCTAGAAATTGGTAAACAACCTTTCCGAACTTTTTGGAACCATCTTTTCTGGTGTACTGCATCCAGTTACCTATCAACACATCACTGTCATCTCCTGATCTCTCTTCAGCCGGAGGAGTGTCTGGAATCATGTGGAGGTTACCTTCCTTGTAGTCATCCAGGAGCTGATAAGCATAGAGAGCTGCATCCTTCTTGTAGGTAATGTAAAACAAATCCTTCATGATTCACATGATCCTAAGACTCAGCTCCTCTACTTCTTGCCTCTTTCTGTGAGTATGTGTGTGTGTACAAGTGTGTCTATATTATAGATGTCTCCTTTTACATCCAAGTCAACACATAGTGGTTTTTGCAATAAACGGCTGGCATTATTTCACATTAGGCAATATGCCTTGATGTAGATGGTGGGACTAAATACCACACTGAAACTGGAGATGGCTAGAAATCATCACAGTTGTTTGAAGTATAGGTGAAATTTACACTTTTGACCTAAACTTCTGGGTCCACCCTATGGCTTTAAGCTGGATGGATAGGGGATCAAGACCCTTAACTTGCATTGCATTTTCCTTCTTCTTGAACTCATATTAAAAAAAAAAAAAAAAAAAAGCTCATGGAGTTGATGATTCTGTTGGCCTGGACGTTCTGCTTTTGTAACTTCTAGACAGAGATACCCTTAAAGAGACAGATACATTCCATCACATTTTGTAACATAAAGAATTCTGTGGTGAAATGGGTTTGCAATGTCAGTCGTGGGTCTTTGATGAAGATTTTGTTCCGAAGTACAATGTTCAAATGTAGAACAATATACACAATCTGAAAAGTGATTGGACCCTGAGGGCTTTAATCAATGAGTTAATTGATTGATGGGTGTGCATGGAAGGGGTGAGGCACTTGTAAAGGAACATGGTCATTGGGAACATGTCTTGGAAGGTATTTATTGTCTTTGGTCGCTTCCTGTGTTGATGCTTACTGGCTGCTAATAAGTTGGACAACTGTGCTCCTTGATGCCTCTTTCATACTCTTGTGACCATGGACCTGTTTTCCTTGCTGCTAAGGCACATTGTAACAGTAATGAAAATGATTTACATGAATGTTTTTCACTAGTGATACTGACTTGTCTGGTCCAGAGTAACCATGGTTTAATTCTTTAAGCTTTTTTCTGGAAGAATCATGCTAACATTAGACACAAAGTTACCAAGCAGTTGTACCTGGAAGATTCTGGCAGTGTATCTGTTGTCTGAGAAATAAAGAAATTTGCTGCTTCACACACTGGTCCTTTCACTGTATTCACTACTATATTTTAATAGATTGCAATATCATATGAAGTAGCAGAAAATGATGGGAAAATGGAACGGAGGTGAAAATGTGTTAAAATCATTAAATTACACACTTAAAAATAAAGGAATCAATGGATTTTTTAGTATAGAAAGGATACTTCAAAAAAGCTGCTGAAAAGGCTTGGCCAACTCATGGGAGATGGTATTTGTCATACCTCCTGTGATGTAGCTGTTAATAGTAGTGGGTTTATTACAGATGAATCAGACACTAATATAAGCATTAAGGGACAACTCTCAGTTGCCTCAGGAGAAAGAAATCAGGTAAAATTCATTGGATTTCCTGATGAGGATTTTTTTTTGTCATAGCTTTGGTGGCAGGATATTGGACAGATTAGCAAGTCCCCCAATAAGTGTAACACACAGTAGAATGTGGGGGTTGTGAGGCTATAGGAAATATTCAGTTCATGGCACATATTATTGAGTATCCTTGCTGATGGAGGTAGTCAACCTTCACTTATGCCATACATGGAAAGTGTCTATGCAGGGGCAGAATGCAATAGATGGTGTTGAGTAATGTTTGTGTAGGTTATGGAGTAAGTTAAACATTACTGTGATGGAACATTATTTTTTTTCCCAATCTTGACAATCTACAGTTACCTGAGAAGAGAGAACAATTGAACATGTGTCTCCAATCACTTAGTCATTAGGTAAGTCTATGGGTTATTTTCTAGTCTAATGATTGATGTGGGAGGGCCCATCACTGTGGCTAAGCTCATAAGTAGTCCTTAATAAATGGGAGCCCTTTAGGTTATATTTAAAAAAAATAGCTGATCGAGCCATGGGAAAAGTGGTGGTTTGAATAATAAATCCCCTATAGACACATATATATGAATATTTCATTACCAGGAAGTGGCAGTGAGTTTAAAGATTAGAAGGAATACGAGAAGGTGTGGCTTCATTGGAGGATAGGTGTGTTAACAAGGATGAGTTTGAGTTTTCAAGAAGCCAATACAATGGCGGAATCTCTCTTTTTGCCTAAGGATCAATAGTTCTCTATTGCTCCAGTGATGGGGTACCTCACGTGATGATTGACCAATCTTCTGAAAATGTAACAAAGCCTCCAATTAAATGCTTTGTTTTCTAATAGTTGCCATAACAATGGTCAGGTGATTATGTTAGCCTCTATCAGCAGACCTCGGAGACTAGTTTTCTCCTGAGTTTCAGTGTTCAGAGTACTCTCTGCAGGCAAGATCTCCTCTTGCAGAGAAGGGTCCCAGATATCTGGTGTTCGAACCTTTCTCCTGGCAGATGTTGTAATCCACTCACTAGAGGTACTAAGATCCCATGGCGAGTCCTGTGGGGACCTTTGGGGTGTCCACAGACTCTGCCCCCAAGGTGCCCGGTGCTGTAATGGATTGGAAGGGACTTGTGACCATGTTCAGGCCGGTTTATCTGCTTCCCTAATGAATGCAGTCTCAGGTCCTGCATGATAGGATTGGAGCAGAAGTGGTTTTCCATTCACAAATGTCTTAAGATCTCGTGGATGTTTCTGTGAGGACCTTGGGGCTGTCCTCAGACTCTGTCCAACAAGTTGCCCAGGTGCTGGCACAGACCAGAGGGACTTGTGACCATTGTCAGGCCAGTTTTTCTGCTTCCCTAATTAATGCAGTCTCAGATCCTGTGAGATTGGATTGGAGCAGAGGTTGTGTTCCATTCACCAGAGGTCTTATGATCCTATTGAGGGTCTTTTGGGGACGTTAAGCATGTCTGCAGACTCAGAGCACAATATACCCTGGTGCTGGCTTGTCACTCTCTCTCTTATGGTACACTTTCTCTGACTCCTTAAACAGATGTTGTAAAGATAATATTTTCGGACTCTCTAGACGCTGTAACCCTTTCCTAATGTCAGAAGGATACTGCCCAATGGAAGCCATGACACCTGTCACCTGCTGGCACGCCGAAGTAGGGTCAAAGGTAGTGTAACACCTCTATACCTTTCAGAGGTATTCTAAAAACACTGCTAGGGGCTCCTTTTTCTCTTGAAGGATCTCTCTTACCTTGGCCAAATTGGTGGGGCACCTGCCAGCTCCTTTCAGTCCTATTATCAGAGCCCAGCAGAAAATTGTCAATTGCTCCATATGGTCAGTCCTGTCAGGACATGTCAGAGGGAAGGCTGCATCCATTTCATTTAGAAGTTTTATGGGTAGTCAATTGGCCCCCAGCATGCTCTTTCTTTCCTCTCAGAATCCTCTCCTTCTCTTCTGTGGTGAAAGAATCTGTAGCTGCTGACAGTCATCCCAAGTAGGCTGAAGAGAGAATATGAGAGATTCCATTAGATTAGGAGGCTAGAGGGGTTTTCAAAGAAGGGAGGTGTGATTTGCCTTCCAGTTATAGAGTTCAGAGGAGAAAAAGGGCCATTACTGAAGGGTCAGCAGTTGTCTGGGGCCTGCTGGAAGAGGGTCATAAGTACATAAAGGCAGTGCAATGGTTGAATCTGGTCACTCTGGGCTTCGAGCTCGCTGTCCTTGGGCTTTAGCAACTGGTCCCTCCCCAAATATCTAGTGGCACCCTGTTGAGAGTTCTTGGAGGGGACCAGTAGGGAATATGGGGGTGGGGTGCTATGCCATTTTTGAGGTTCTTCTAACTCTGGATAGATCTTGGGAGAAACCGAGGGCTGCAGTTCAACCTGTGCCAGTTTTAACTTTTTTTTCACCTCTGGGTGGCAGAGGGCCAGGACTGGGGAGCCTGGATTATTCTTTTTAACCCAAGGCTTTAAACAGGATGGGAGAGGGGGGATCCTGTGCTAAATTTTTCTAGATGAGAATGTAGGGCACGTAATCTGGCTGAGACCCTGGTCCCCTCTGTAAAACAACTTTAAGAGCTGAAAACAGAACCAAACAAAGAGTGCCCTCTAGTGGCCAACTATCATCAAAGATGGCCATTCTGTAGATCAGAAAGTTCTCTAAAATCTATTTCAGACATACACAGAGAGAATGTGAGTGTTAGTCTTAATTTCAGTCGAGTGATCAAGGGTCAGTCCAAGGGGCATGTTAATAGTCGGTCCCATCATCAGAGTCACATACAGGGAAAAAATATATACACAAAAAAGATTACAATAACCAAGACCAGGCCCCAATAAGATGGCCGAGAGATCACACACTCATTTGGCACCCAGTAACAGAAACAGACAGCCGAGTGAGCACACTCTCACTTGGCACACTGATAGGAGATCTCCAGGTATCCCTGGAACTCCCTCAGAACTCCTGGGATGTCCCAAAGGGTGGCAGCTGGTTTCTCCTGACATGTCTGTCAGTAACCCTTTTCCATCTGAAAAAGGGAGTTCGTTGCTCTCACGAGCATTTACAACTGCAAACGGAGAATAGTGAATTCAAACAGAGCTGGCACAAAAAGATAGAGACAAAGATAGAGGAAAGTTATAGAAAAAGATAGAGACAAAGATACAGACAAAGATAGAATCCTACCTCCAAGCAGGGTCTCTGAGAATTGGGATAGGCCACAAATCATGGTGGAGAAGCCCCCAAATGTAAGACCTCAGAAGCTGGGCCTCCTCTCAAGTCCTGGAATGAGCTGGCCAGCACCCCAATGACCCAAGAGAAAACCACAACTGACGCAAACTGCAAGAGTTTTTACTATTAGCTGGCTGAGGACAAAGTCACTCTGCCTAGCAGGGCAGGGGAGTTTGACACCGATCTGTGACAGTAAGGGGCTTTTAACAGCTAGCTGAGGAATTGGGAGGAGTTGGGAGGAGAGGTGGGAGGAGTTGGGAAATGTTTGTAGGGGAGTTCCTCTCTTCCTGGTGTTCTTGTTGAAATTTACAAGGCAGGAGTGGGGCGTGAGTCCTTTCTAAATTTTTATCACCTTGTCCTTGGCACAGGAAGGCAGGCATCTCTGGTTGAAAAGTATAGAAACAAAAAGCCTTTTTGCTGGCTATAGAGAACAAAGAGCTTCTTCCTAGCTGTATTTTCAGAGATCAGGGAAAACAAGCTTGGGGAACGTCTAGGGGATTTACCTTCCTGCGAGATACACTTTAAGTTGGAGTCTCACCATAGGACATTTTTTCTACCACACACAAAACTTTACACAGAAAATTATTTTAATTATTTTTAATAAATATATAATATTTGGTTTGAATCAAATGTCATATCCATATACAATACATGGTAGAATTCCAAAAAAAACTTGTAATATTTACTTTAAACAATTCATACATTTACACCTCACAGCACTTCTTCATAACTGTACTACCATTGCTGAGATCCTTCTTCTTCGTAAATGGTCCCTCTCTTATTTTTATAATGGTTCTCCTTTTCTTTGTGTGTATATCTGGGAACATCTCATGCAGGTGGTTGTATTGTACTAGTTGCTATATTTTTGTGATCACAAGGTCTAAAGGACCACATTCTGGTCTTGAACTACACATATAAGAGCATCTGACCCTGAATTGCTCTTTTTCCTGAATCTACTTCTCCAGTTAAGGTTTCACAAACACTACTGTTGAAGTACTCTATCAAAATGGGAAAAATGAAAATATTACACCGTATCTTCATCTGTTTCTACCTGAGGTGATATATTCTCATCTTTGTCAAATGATGGGCTCTGTACTATATAGACAAAAAAAAAATGGAAACATAATATGCTATATTAGTAAAAGGGGATAAAGTATTAATGATTTGAATTTCTCAGGAAATACTGCCCAGGTGAATTTTTGAAACAGCTTTTAGAAATGACATAATTACGTACATGAAATCCGGCATAGGTATAGATGAGAACTAAGGTTTCCAAATTATAGGGCTATTGAATATTTTTACCAATATTATAGAAAAAAAATTCCCTAACTTAAAGAAAGATATGCTCATGAATAAACAAGGAGACTACAGAACGCCAAATAATTTGGACCGGAAAAAAAATAATTTCTGCCATCATATAATAGTCAAAACACCAAATGCACAAAACAAAGAAAGAATATTAAAAGCAGTAAGGGAAAATGGTCAAGTAATATATAAAGCAAGATCTATCAGGATTACACATAACTTCTCCCCTGAGACTATGAAAGAGAAAATCTAGGGCAGATGTCATACAGAATGTGAGAGAGCAGAAATGCCAGCCAAGACTACTATATGAAGCAAAACTCTTTTAACATAGCTTAGGAAAACAAGGTATTCTGTGACAAAACAATATTTACACAATATCTTGCAATGCATCCAGCACATCAAACGATAATAAAGGGACAATTTCAATATAAAGAGGGAAATTACACTCAAGAAAAAGAAGAAATTAAAGTTGAAGGAAACCTAAAAGAAGATAGCTACATGAACAAAATTCCAACTCTAATAACAAAAATAACAGGAAGCAACAAGGACTTTTCTTAGTATCTCTTAATATCAGTGGACTCAGTTCACCAGTAAAAAGGCATAGAATAAAAAAATGGATGTGTAAGCAATATTCAGCATACCAAAAACAAACACCAAGGACAAAGTCAGACATTACCTCAGACTAAAAGGCTGGAAAAGAACTTTCCAAGCAAATGATCCGAAGAAATAAGGTGGAGCAGCCATTCTAATATCAAATAAAATTGACTTTCAACCAAAAGTTATTAAAATAGGCAAGGCGGGAAACATCATATTCATTAAAGTTAATATTTACCAAGATGGACTCCCAAATCTAAACATTTATACTCCAAATGCAATGACATCCACATTCATAAAAGAAACTCACATTGTTTCACACACAATAATATTGGAAGACTTCAACACCCCTCCCTCATTAATAGACAGATCCTGGAAACTAAAACTAAAAAGATACACGGTGAAACTTGTAGAATTTATGAAGCAAATACGTTTAGTTGATATCTATAGAACATTTTATCCTAAAACAAACGAATGTCCCTTCTTCTCAGGACTTCACGATGCCTTCTCCAAAATTGACCATACACTCAGTCACACCACATGCCTCAACAGATATAAAATTATTGAAATAATTTCCTGCTTCCTATCAGATCACCACAGACTAACTTCAACAATAATATAAATAATTGAAAACCCACATACACGTGGAATGTGTACAACAATCTAGTCAGTGACAAAACAGTCAAGGAAGAAATATAGAACAAAATTAAAGACTTTTCAGAGTTTAATGAAAATGTAGCTACAACATATTGCAAGTTATGGAACACAATGAAAATAGCCCTAAGAGGGACACTCATAGCTCTCTCTGAATGCCTCTAAAAAAACCGGAGAGAGGATATAGGAGTAGGTTGACATTACACCTTAACACTATAGAACAAAAGGAAGCAAATTCACCCAAAAGGAGTTGAAGTCAGGAAATAATCAAACTCAGTGCTAAAATCATCCAAGTGGAAACAAAGGAAGAATACAAAAATAATCAAACAAACTGGGAGCTTGTTCTTTGAGAAAATCAACAAGATAGATAAACCATTAGACAGACTAAATACAGAACACAAGAACAGTATCCAATTTAGCAAAATCAGAAATGAAAAGGGAGAAATAACACCAGAAATTTAGTAAATTTTAAATATCATCAGATCCTACTATTCAAGGCTGTACTCAACAAAACTTGAAAATCTGGATAAAATGGACACTTATTTAGACAGATATCAGGTACCAAATTCAAATCAGGATCAGAGAAACCCTGTAATTACTTCTACCACTGTGAGGAGCCGCCCTCATGGTCACCAATACAAGATGGCGCTGACAACACCATTGTCACCATTGCTCATGGTGAGTACGCTCAGGCGTCAGGGTATCTTTCCATTACCTGAGCCCTGCCTCTCCAATGGCGTCATCAGGCTGATGGTGGGCAGACAATTCCGGTGATTCACGTCTCCAACCGTATTTCTAACCATACTTTGCAACCTATATAAGGGAGGGGTTTTCTGCTCTCTGGATCTCCTGACTTGAAGCTGTTCATCTATCTCTGGAGATGTATTAAAGCTTTACTGCAGAAAGATCTGAGTGTCCTGCATGTGTTCTTGCTGGCGAGATGGTAGCGCAGGTCATCCGGTGCCATAAACCCAGGATCAACATCGCTGGCATTGAGGAGAACCCCTGAGATGGGGTGGATTCAGAACTGCAGGGAAAAGGTAAGTTTGGAGTGGTATGTCTCATCGTGACCCTCTTATCCCTATTGATTTCGGTCTTAATCTAGATGCACCCTAGGAAGGGGCAGTAGAAGCTCTAGTCTTGGTTGCCCTGGCCCTCATTCTGTTTCTTATTCTGTCCATCGAGGCTGGTGCTGAAAAATGAGGTGTTGTCAGTCCGACGTAGATAAGTGGCAACACTGAGGTATCTTCTAAGCCTTCCGTAGATAAGGGAGCAGAGCACTGTGTTTACTTTCGCTTTGCTTAAGGAGTACTATAAATGGGGTGTAGATCAAGAGCAGGGACTCACTCTATCATGGCCTCCTCAAAGTCAGTGATCACTGCATTACAGGCAGGTTGCCTCCAGTACGCTGCAGAACTTTGTTAAGGAAGTGGATCACATTTCTCCCTGGTATTCTTGTTCGGGGTCTCTAACTGTAGCCTTATGTAGTAAGCTAGGAAGTGACCTTGACCTTAACCATAAAGAGGGAGACTTACGCCTGGGCACCAAGGCATTTGCAAGCTAATATAAAACTGTCTAGAGGATGAAACCTGCCAAACAGCCAATGTGGAGGGACAGGGAATACTAGAAGAGGTTCAGGACAGTATGTCAGAAACGTAACAGAATGAGAGAATGGGAGCTTGAAAAAAGAAAGACATGTCTAAGAAAAAGGGCCCTCCCAGGGATTCAGAAGGAAGGGGAGAGAGAAAAGAGGGCAGTACAACTGATCCCTCTACTAAGAAAAAGCCACACATGTAATTCAACATTGCCTTGAAGCTTGGGGACAAACCAAATTTCTTAGAACCGATAATGGACTGGCCTACACCTCTCAAAATTTTCAACAATTCTGTCTACAGAGGAATGTAACTTATTTAACTGGTTTGCCATACAGGGACAAGGCATTGTGGAACGTGCCCACCACACTGTTAAAACTTACCTTATCAAAAAGAAAGGGTGAGTCGATGAGGCTCTTACCCTTAACACTGAGAGTGGACATCTCCATGGTACTCTTTACTCTTAATTTTTTGAATATTGATGAGCAAGGCCACACTGCAACTGATCGTCACTGTTCAGAACCAAACAGATCTAGAGAAATTATCAAATGGAAAGTTGTCTTAACTGGAAAATGTAGAGGCCTGCATCCTATTTTAATAAGATCCAAAGGAGTTATTTGTGTCTTTCCACAGGAAGAAGACAATCCCCTTTGGGTTCCAGAATGCCTCATCTGAAGGATCTCCCCTTCAGAAGATGTGGACAAAAGAGGGAATTCTGGAAACAATGATGGATAATGACCCTTCTACTGGAGATCATGGTTCCTAGTATATCGGGGGAATTGTGTTGGGGTATTATGTCTAACATTCTGTTCATGCCTGTCATGCACAGTGCACAAGTTTTTCCACATTTCTTTACTACTGATAGGGAGCTGGGACTTGCCTTTATACCATTAGATGGACAAATTCAGGTTCTGATGGAAAACAGAACTTCTCCCTCAAAGGAAGCCTGTGCTTTGTAATGATCTCTGACTTGAAAGACCAACGCCAGTGTATATCCTTATAAAATCAATCAGTGGCCTGGTTGAAAGCAGCTGCTTGGGGAACCCACTCTGAAATAATAGCCAATGCCTTGATAATTCAAGGCTGGAGGCCTAGTCATAAATCCAGGAAAGCACTGCCCCAGCAACCCAGAACGGCACCCTTTTGTAAAGGAAGATCCTCGGAGGACTCCATGCTTCCTTGGACTGGGTGCCAGGCCAGAAAAACCTTTTGGGTGGTTGAAGGATTTTTTTTTCCTTTTCCCCACATGTAAGTGTAGAGATTAATGAAATCCTTGCTGGACATGATTTTAACTTCATGGATTCTGATCGGGCAGATGCTAACCCTTTTGATCAATGGTTACTTTGTGGGGTTAATGAGAGCTGTACCGATCTTTCACCTATGGCAACGATTGGAGGTGGATATAGTGAAAAGGTCCAAATGGGTTTTGAGTGGTAGGGCACTTTGAGTGCTGGTTTGGGGTCTTTCGATTGGTCCTCCTCTAATACTAAATATAAATCATTTAAAAGGGTGAATTATACTGTCACCCCGGTTTGTGTTTGACCCCCTTTCTGTGGGTTGTAAGTAATAAAAGTTTAAATAATAATCAATTTGAATTAGATTGCTTGCTTAATGAAAGTTTCTATACCCTGTGTTGGGATGCTACTAAGTATTGCTTTGCTTTGGTTACTCATGTGCCTAGATTTTTTCCAGTTCCTGTGGAAGTCTCTAGAATTTAAGCTTATTTAGAGAAAAGAGAGATTTTGGAATCTCTGCTATTATAGTTGGCTTGGTAGCAACAGCAGCAGTAGCTGCCTCTGTCACTGTTTCGGCCCTGGCCTTGTCTGCTACGGTTCAGACAACACAAACTATAAAATGACCTTTAGGCAAGAGTGACATTGGCCCTGAACAGCCAGGCAATGGCCAACTCCCAGATACAGAGAGGCCTCATGTTGGTAAACCAACGGATCGATCTGGTCCAAGAGCAGGTGTATATTCCTTGGCAAATGCCTCAGCTGGGTTGCAAACATAAGCTGCCTAGTGTCTGTATCACCTTACTACAATTTCAGAATTTTACAAGAGCAGCTAACCTGTAAAAGGCTTTGTCTTGTTATTTGTTACAGAATTGGACCATAGAATTTGAACAGACACTCCGGGAGCTGAGGATCACCATCTTATAAGTTGATTCGACATGTCTTGACCTGTCATTGATGGAAGGATTTTCTACCTGAATTTCTGCAGCATTCTCCTACTTCAAGCAATGGGTGGGGGTGGTTTGTTTGGAGTGGCTGTGTACAGTGGAGTACTGCTCCTACTATGGATGATCTGCAAACTTAAATCCCAAACAAGGAGGGACAGGATGGTAGTAACCCAGGCACTTGTTGCTTTGGAGCAGGGTGTTTCCCCCGATATATGAATATTGATGATGCTCAAGCAATAAGGTTGCTGGACATCCAGCTCCACAAAACCCTGAGGCGAGTCTTGCTGCATGGGTTGGAGCGGGTGTGCTTTAACAACCCAGGTGAGTTTTGTGGCTAAGCACTGCACTGGAATGGGGTTGTGGTGTAATTTGAGCTTCTTTCTGGGAGATATGTCATCATTCAAGAAGGTTGAGTGTCCTAGTGTCCTTCCCCCCAGGAAAAACTACAGGGGAGCTGACCAAGACCCCTCTGGGTGACGAGCCTGGAAGGAGGTTTTGTGTAAGGCCCCTATGCTTGCACAGTGGGAATTTGACCTCTATCTCCACTCTCCATACTGTGTGGCCTGTTGCTTCTAACATAAAAGAAAAGGGTGAGATGTGAGGAGCCGTCCTCACGGCCACCATTACAAGATGGTGCTCACAACACCATTGTCACTATTGCTCGTGGTGAGTGTGCACAGGCATCGGGGTTTCTTTCCATTACCTGAGCCCTGTCTCTCCAATGGCGTCATCAGGCTGATGGTGGGCAGACAATTCCGGTGGTGCACGTCTCCAACCATACTTCTAACTGTACTTCACAGCCTATATAAGGGAGGGGTTTTCTGCTCTCTGGATCTCCTGTCCTGAAGCTGATCATCTATCTCTCGAGATGCATTAAAGCTTTACTGCAGAAGGATCCGAGTGTCCTGTGGGAATTCTTTCTGGCAAGACTGTAGTGTGGGTCATAACACCCCTAAAGAATTAGAAGCAATCGTTAATAGTCTCCCAACCAAAAATAAGCCCAGGGTCTGATGGGTTTAGTTCAGAATTCTATCAGATATTCATGGAGACCTAATACCAATACTCCTCAAACTATTATGCAAAATTAAAAGAGAAGGAACACTATTTAATATGTTCTATGAAGCAAGATTACAACTATACAAAACCTAATGAAGAAAGGAAACTTTATTACAATTTCCATTATGAATATCGATGCAAAAATACTAAATAAAATCCTTTCAAAACGAGTCCGAGAATACATCAAAAGGATAATCCATCATGACCTAGTTGGCCTCCTTCTTATGATTCAGGGAGAGTTTAATATCGAAAACCATCAATTAAATCTATTATAGAAAAAAAAAGAAAACAAAAACAAAAACAAAAAAAAAACTCAACTACAAAAACCACATGATTATTCGATTAGATGCATAGCAAATAGTTGGATAAATACAATGCCCATTCATAATAAGTCCAGGAAAGACCAGGAATTCAAGGCATACACAAAAAAAAAAAAAAAAAAAAAAAAAAAAGAAGAAGAAGAAGAAGAAAAGAAAAGAAAAGAAAAGAAAGCCCAGGATTTAACTTTAATCTAAATGGTCAGAAACCAGAAGGAGTCCCACTAAAATCTGGGACTGGACAAGGCTGCCCACTTTCTCCCTACCTATTCAATAGAGTACTTGAAATACTAGCCAGAGCAATTACACACATAAAAAAAAAAAAAAAAAAAAAAAAAAAAACAAAAACCGAAAACAGATGAATACAAATTGGAAAGGAAGAAGTCAAAACTTCTCTATTTCCAGAAGATATGATAGCATGTATCTATGACCCCAAAAATTACAACAGAGAAAAGCTAATCCTGATACACATTTTCAGCTTAGGAGCTGAATTTAGAATTAATTTGAACATAACAGTGGAATTTCTCTGCAGAAAAGACAAATAGTATGAGAAAGAAATTAGGGAAAAACATGCTTCATAGTAGTCACAAATAATATAAAATTCCTTGGTGTGACTCTGAGAAAGTGAAATATATGTATGATAAACACTTCAAGTTTCTTCAAGAAAGAAGTCAAAGAAGATCTCTGAAGATGGTAAAATCTCCCATGCTAATGATTTGGCAGGATTAATATAGTAAAAATGGCTATCTTTCAAAAAGCAATCTGATATGCATTGCAATCACCATCAAAACTCCAACTCATTTCTTCACTGAGTTAGAAAGGGCAATTTGCAAATTCATCTTGAAAAAAAAAACCTACTATATCCAAAACTATACTCAACAATAGAAGAATGTCTTTTGTAATCACCATGCCTGACCTCAAGCTGTACTACAGAACAATTATGATAAAAACTTCATGGTACAGGAATAGTGTTAGACAGGTAGATAAATGGAACAGAACTGAAGACAGAGAAATGAACCCAAACTCATGAGGTCACTTGATCTTTTACAAAGGAGATAAAACCACCCAGTGGAAAGAAAATGGCATTTTCAAAAAATGGTGCTCGCTCAACTGGCAGTTAGCATATTGAAGAAAGCAAATTGATTTGTTCTCATCTCATTGTACAATGCTCAAGTCTAATTGGATCAAGGAACTGCACATAAAACCAGAGACACTGAAACTTATAGAGGAGAAAGTGTGGAAGAGCCTCGAAGACAAGGTTAAATGGGGAATATTCCTGAACAAAACAGCAATGGCTGTTATTATAAGATTAAAAATAGACAAATGGGACCTCAAAAATTGCAAAACTTCTGTAAGGCAAGGGGCACTATCATTAGAACAAAACGGGGAAAAAGTCTTTATCAATGCTAAATCAGATAAGGGACTAATATTCAATATATACAAAGAACTCAAGAAGCTGGATTCCAGAAAATCAGATAACATTATTTTAAAAAATGGGGATGGTTCTAAACAAAGAATTCCAAATTAAGAAACACTGAATGGCTGAGAAGCACCTCATAAATGTTCAAAATCCTTAATCATCAGGGAACAGAAAGTCAAAATAACCCTAAGATTCCACCTCACAGAGACAGAATGGCTAAGATCTAAAACTCAGATGACAATAGTTGCTGGTGGGTATGTGGTGAAGTAGGAACACTCCTCCATTGCTTGTGGAATTGCAAGTTGGTACTACCACTCTGGAAAGCAGATGGGGTTTCCTCAGAAAAGTGGTAATAGTTCTACTGAAGATCCAGCAATAGTCCTCCTTGGCATATATCCAGAAGATATTCCAACTTGTAATAAGGATACATGCATCACTATGTTCATAGCATCCTTATTTATAATAGCAAGAAGCTGAAAATAAACCTGATGCCCGTCTTCAGAGGAATGAATACAGAAAATATAGTACATTTACATAATGAAATACTACATTACTATTAAAATCAATGAATTCATGAAATTCTTAGACAAATGGATGGATCTGGATGATATGTTCCTAAGTGAGATAACTCAATCACAAAAGAAAGCACATGATATATACGCACTGATAAGTGGATGTTATCCTTGAAGCTCAGAAAAAAACAAGGTAAAATTTGCAAAACCCATGAAACTCAACAAGAAGGAAGACCAAAGTGTGGATATGTCGTTCCTTCTTAGAATTGGGAACAAAAGATCCATGGAAAGAGTTACAGAGAAAAAGTTTGGAACTAAGACTGAAGGAATCCAGACACTGCTTCATTCTGTGATCCATACCATAAACAACTACCAAACCCAGATACTGTTGAACAGCCAAAAAAGAGCTTAGGGACAGGAGACTGATATAGTTGTCTCCTGACACGATCTGCCATTTCCTGACAAATACAGAAGTGGATGCTCACAGAAATCCATTGGACTGAGTACAGGGTCCCTAATTATGGAGCTAGAGAAAGTACACAAGGAACATTCTATGAGGAAAAACAACTAACAAGTACTCCCAGAGTTCCCTGAGATTAAATCTCCAATCAAAGTAAACATAAGTTGTGACTTATGCCTACAGCTGCATATGTAGCAGAGGATGGACTAGTATGTCATCAATGGGAGGAGAGACACTTGTTCTTGTAAAGTTCCTATGACCAAGTTTTGGGAATGCCTGGGCCAGGAATTGGGAGTAGGTGTGTTGGAAAGCAGGGATAGAGGGGAGAGGACTGGGATTTTTGGAGGGAAAAATAGAAAAGGGAATAACATTTGAAATGTAAAAAAAAAAAGAAAAAAAAGAAAAGAAATAATAAAAAAGGAATGAAATAAATTATTTGTAATGTTCTTGAAATAAATTCAGGTTTTGCAAACATATTATTGGAACAATGTTCAGGTATTTTCCGGTGGCAAAATCATAACAAGTTATTTTTTATCAACATATTGTGACTACAATGTCAAGAGTAGTTATATGTGTTGCTAAAACTCGGGTATAAGAATATATAGATATAGATAGGTAAAATTTCAAATGAACTATATAAAATCTCTGAGAAAAGACTTCTTCCGTTTCAGGTGACTAGGTAAAAGTCTATAGAACTGCACAACACACAATTAATACCCAACACTGAATATGCAGTAACCTTCAGAAAGAGACTCCTCCGAAATATTTATGTCATCTTCTTCTTCATCAAAGTCCAAAAGTAATAAGTAATCTTCCTTTGGAATCACCATCATTTTCTTAAGAGCCATTCTTTTCTTAAAAACTATAATGTCTTCTTAGTTAAAAAAAAAATGGAAAAAAAGAGAAAAAAAAATATGATCTTCCTCCTTCATTTAACCCTCAGAAGCCGTAGGAAAAGGCAGATCGGGAGGTTTTTCCTCACATAGTGGCCTCTTGGGACTGAGATTTCTCTCCAGTCACACATCCTTTAACAGTCCAATAACCCTGATCAGAGCTGGTTATCTCTTCCAGGTCATTCAGAAGTGAACTCCTTCACAACCGCACCTTTCCTTGCTTGTCTGCTCAATGGGAAAAACAAACAAACAAACAAACAAACAAAACAAAGCAAAACAAAGACAAAAACAAAAAAAGCAAAACAAAAACAAAGCAAAACAAAAACAAAAACCAAAAAAAACCAAAAAACAAAAATAAAACAAATAAAAAACAAAACAATAACAAAAATAAAAAACAAAACAAAATCAAACAAACAAACAAACAAATAAATAAAACGTTATCAGGAAAGACCCACATGTAGTACTCTGAGGACCCTTTGTGATGCCAGATGGAGAAAACAGGTCTCATCCAGGGATTTCACCCTTTGGCTGAATATACCCTGTGTATGCTGTCATGGAGTACCAGGCACCATTGATTAGAAGGGAGGTCTCAGGAGGTGGAAATGAGCTACCATCTTTAAGACAAATGATTTCCAGTTTCTAGGTTGATAAGCATTTGCAGACTTGAAAAAACATGAACAAATGTGTAAAATGAAAGTACTGGAAATGGCACTACTAATTTCAACTGTAATATTTTTTGTTATTTATTTATGTGCATAGAAATTAAAATGTGTGTACTTTTTCTGTATGTACATACCCACAACAGAACAGTCCATGCTGTCCTAATAGATCAGAAGAGAACATCCAGATTCACTACAATCCCTGGTAAACTCCCACCTCCACCTTCCTAGTACTGAGCTTGATTACAAGAGTGTGCTAGGATGTGCAGGCCCTCTCTCCCTCACTTATGTGCTTGGATGCCCAGCCCCTTTTTCTCCCTTATGTGCTAGAGTGCTCAGGAACTCTCTCTCACCTATGTGCTATGCCCTCTCTCACTTCTGTGCTAGTCTGCTCATGCCCTCTCTCTCACTTATGCCTCTATAGCCTACAGAAGCTAAAAGAGAGCAGTGATTCTCTAAAACTGTAGCTGTGCATAAATTGTAAGCCACTATGTGGGTGCATTGTGCCCGGTCCTCTTCATAGAACAGGTGCTTTTTGTTTGTTTGTTTGTTTGTTTGTTTGTTTGTTTGTTTTTTTGAGAGAGGGTTTCTCTGTGTAGACCTGGCTGTCTTGGAAATCACTCTGTATACCAAGCTGGTCTCAGACTCAGACATTCTTGGCCTCTGCCAACCAAGTGATGAGAATAAAGGCATAAAGCACCACTGCCCAAACAACAGTTGCTCTTATCAGCTAATTTTCCACTTTTCAACTAATCTAGTGTGTACTTCATGTATCTTTAGGGCATTTCTCCCATTTTCTTTCAAGGTGGAGGGTGTTTCCACCAGAACAGGGACCCAAAGTGGGATCCGTGGCACCATGGCATGGGTGTTTATTGTTACATGCCAACATTGAGAAATCCATCAAGAATCATTGGAACAGACTTCAAATGAATCACTTGAAAGAATATAAACAAGAAAGGGGGGTAAACACAGACTGTGGGAGATGTATAAATAATCTGGTTTACCAAAGTTTTATTGAACCCAGTGATCTCTACTCTGATATTAGTATGTCCATAAGAGTCCTGGGAGGCATCATGTATTCCCCAGTGCTGAGCAAATCTTGAGATGCCAGTAAAAGAAGCCTTTACAACTGCTCCTCCCTGGATAAAAATCAAAGGATTGAAATCTGTACAATTGCCATTGACTCCCCAAAGCATCACTTGTGAAAGGAATGCATTCTAAAGTCCTGGATGAAAAATCTCTTTTTCATAAAAAATTCATTCTTTGGGTCATCTGTCATGTTGGAAGAAAAGGAAAAAGTTTTACTCTGATCTGCCCAACAAGTGATGGAGGATTGACAATCAGACCAAGGCAGGATCAGACCTTCATCTTCCAAGACACAATGAGGGGCTATTTTTGGTTGGTGGGGACATTCTTTGTCTGAAAAGTTAGGTGGTACAAATGTACCATTAACCCAAATTGCCTCCTGCCAAAAGGTCCGATTTGTAAAGGTTATATCTACATTTGAATTATCTTGGGTTGTGCTCACCCAACCTCCTTGGTGCTCATTAAACCTCCCTAAAGCTCAGGCTGGGAGGTTGATACAATGTCCTTGTCCATTAATTTGAAAACATAAAAAACCCTGTTCTAGTAAGGAGTGATTTTCTCCTAATGATAATAACGAGTTGGATCATAGGGTAAATATGGCAAATCCACTGTTTTATTATTAGTAAAGAATTTTGGAAATTTGGAAAATTTGGAAAACTATAGTATCATGGCGAACTGACATTGGTTTAGGGAAAGTCGAGAGAATAGCACATATCTGTTCACCCATTATACTAGGAACCTGAGACAAGTTCAGCATTGTCAGGATCAGGAACAGTCCTCAGGAGGTCAGCATTTTTGCACCATCCTTGATGAATATCCTGCGGGTGAGTCAATCCGGCAGCCAAAATGGGTTGTCTTCACTCTGTGGAAAAACACAAACAGCTCCCCGGGATCTGATTAAGATAGGATCCGGGCCTTTCCAGAGACCAGTTAAAACATCCTTCCGTTTGACCATTTCTTTTGGTCTATCAGGGTCTGAACTATGTCGCTCAGCTGCAGAACGTCCCTGCTCGTCAAGATTCAAAAAATTAAGTGTAAAGAGTGACATAGATACTGCTACTCTTGGCACTGAGGGCAGAGTCTCATCAACTCCCCCTTTTTGTTTTATAAGATAAGACTTGAGTGTGTGGTGGGCATATTCCACAATGCCTTGTCCTTGAGTATTATAAGGAAGGCCAGTCAAGTGAGTGACTTCCATTTGATGACAACATTGCTGAAATTTAGTAGAAGTATATGCTACCCCATTATCCGTTTTAAGAATTGTGGCCTTGCCCCAGCACTCCACACTTCTAGGCAGTGCTGTATAACATGAGAGGTTTTTTCCCCTGTTAAAGGTGTGGCAAACATTACACCATTGCAGGTGTCAAAGGAAACATGTAAGTACTGATTTCTCCCAAAGGAGGAAATATGAGTGTCATCCATTTGCCAGACTTGTAATGGCCTGATGCCTCGAGGGTTTACCCCTACATGAGGTGTAGGCAAAAATTGACAACTACCTATGCACATAAGGCAGAGGTTCACTAGGACACTGAAGCCAACAATCCCGAGGCCGAGCAGCAAGCTGGCTTTCACCAGTCGTTGTTGGACTTTTTCTGCACTGAGTAGCTTGCATTTTATCTTGCAGGTACCTTTCTCCCTTATAATGAACTGCTTCCTCCTCCAAGTCCGTTTCTTCAGAGGAGCTAAGCCCTTCATCAGATTCTGAGCTACTAAGAGCTAGCTGCTTAAACTCATCTAGTGGCAGGTAGAGGCTCCTTTCCTTATGTGCCTCTCCAGCTGGATCTCCCTTCTTCTCTCCCTTTCCATCCCTTTTCTAATCTCTCCCAAGGCATTCTTTTCTTTTTATATCTTTTCCTCGGGATCAAGGCCCATGAAAAGGCCTAAATGACCCTAAGCAAGCATACCATGGTGCCACATTGTCTATCTCCCTGACAAATCCCTCTAAGGTATTAGTGGCACATTTTAGGCCACAGTGCTTCAGGACCGAGTGTAAGGCCACTATTATAGAATGCGAGATTCTCATACTGCCGCTGTCCAGTCCTGACCGTGACTGAAACTGGTCGCTGTCCAGGCGCTATCCAGGCCTGTCCGTGACTAAGAACCAGTCAGCAGTGGAAGCAGTGGAAGAAAAACGAAACTGAAAGGAAAAGTGCAATCGCTGTGCAAACAATCAAAAGGGTGTCTAACTCTGGAGAAATTTCAAAACTGTATGTACCTTACAGAGCCTTTCATCCCGCAGTTCTGATTCCGCCCCGCGAACAAGGGATCCTCCTTGCACTGGTGTGATGGTATAAAGTTCCCGGGTTCCTCGGTGCCACTTATTGCATCCCACTCGACCGGCAAGAAAGAAGCAACAAACCGGAATCTTCTGTGGCAAAAGATTTATTGCTTACTTATCAGGAAGACCATGATCCGGGAAAATGGCGCTGCTTATATAGCCAACAGCATGACGTTTCAGCACCTGATGTGACGTGACAGCTCCTGATTCGTTGCTTGCCCATCACCCCACTATTATGCCCCGAGAATGGACAGTGACTAGGAGTGAGTTCACTCTTGCACCTGCGTACAAGGCTTGTTTACTAGTTAGGCACAGGGGAGGCCATCACCATCTTATAATGGCGATTGCTTGTGGCACGCACGGCTCTTCTCAGTGATTGCTTGCGGCATGCACGCGATTTCTCAGGGCATGGCACTACACAGCCGTCTATATAAAAATGAAAATGTAATTAAGGATAAAAGTGATACAGGAGAAATGGGTAACAATTCAAGGAGGAGAAGATAGGGATGAATTTGCTAAAACTCATTTATGTGTATGTAGAAAGTTCTTACCCAACAAATTTAAAACAAAGTAAGTAAGTAAGTAAGTAAGTAAGTAAGTAAGTAAGTAAGTAAGTAAGTAAGTAAGTAAGTAGGTAAGTAAGTAAATAAATAGACAAATATATATGTATGCACGTGCATATCCGATTGGTGTGTGTGTGTGTGTGTGTGTGTGTGTGTGTGTTCATATAAGCTTGTAGGTATGTCGCACCTGTGACTAGAGGAATGCAATCATGCAGTATCTTTCTTTATGTCCTATGACGCAGTGTGTTGATTAGAATATCTTTTGCCCATGGTATGTGGCATTATTACAAAGTGTTGGCTTGTTAGAGGAAGTGTATCATTGTGTAGGCTTGCTTTTGTGTAGTGCTCAATCTCTGCTCAGAGACAAAAATCGATCCTCTTCCTTGCTACCTGTGGCCACAAGCTTCCTTCTGGTAGCCTTCAGACTAAGATATAGACCACTTAGTTCCTTCCCCAGCACCTCCTCTACCGGGGTGCTGCCATGCTTCCTACAAAGATAATAATGTACTGACCCTCTGAAACTGTAAGACAACATCATTTAAATTTTCCTTATAAGAGTTGCCTGAGTCATGATGTCTCCTCACATCAATGAAACCCTATGGAACATAGGCAGTATGTTAGACTGATTTTTAATGCTTACAAGATAATTGCAACCAGCCTGCAAGCACAAAGTAAAGATGATGAATGAGTTGCTGTATTTTTTTTCTCCATCTACCCAAGGGACTTCAGACACTCCCAGATATGCTGGACTGCACCTGAATCTTACTACATCACTAGAGGTGTCCCCATCATCTTTGAGATCTGAGCAAGGAACTGTGGGACCTTTCTCATCTAAAGCAACTAAATCTAAGGAAACAACTGTAGGGTTTTCTGCATCTGCTCAGGGTACTAGGGGGCATTCCTTATCTGCACAAGACACAGTAGGAAAGCCAATGTTTGCAAAGCAGTCTGTGGGAACTTTGCCTCCCACTCCAGGACCTTTAGGGTCCACCCAAATCACTCCGATCTGATCAGAAGCCTCTGGGAATTTCTTCCTCTTCACCAGGAACTCTAGGCTCTTCTTCTTCCATAGAGCCTTCTGGACATTGTCTTTCTGACCAAGCGTCTTTAAATCTGTCCACAACTAGGCAAGGGAGTGTACAAACTGTGCCGTCTTCTCCAAAGACTGTGCAACATCCAACTTATTGCCAGAAATGTATGAGGTTTTCTCCCCTTTCTGAACCTTCTGGACAAAGATCCCCAGCTTCCTCAAGGGATATTGGGCCGTTACTACCTAGCCAGAAATCTCAAAAATCCATTTCATATTCACCAGCAGATGGGAATCACTCACCATCTGTACTAGGATCTCAGGAGCATCCTCTATCTAGTAAAGACTCTCAAGGATATGTGCTATCCTCTCAAAAGTGTAAGGACTTTTCCACAGCTGCAGAGGGGATTTTGCCTGTGCAAAGTTCTTTGTCATCCACACAAAGGAATCTAGAACCTTCCGTAGATTCCACAGGGATATTGCTCATGGGACAATGTAAACACACAGAGACTACCTCGGGTCCTTTGCCTCTAGTGAGGGAGAATACTGAATCTTCTACATATGTTTGCCTACCCTAGGACCTTTGCCACCATCACCTCGAGAACCTGGTACACATTCATCTTTTACTCAAGGAGGTGCAGAAACATTCCCATCTAGTCCCGGGAACCTAGCACATTTGCAATCATCCCAGGGGCCTCTGACACATTCCATCTCAGCCCAGGCAATGACTCATATCTCTGGATCTGCTGAAGGGGCTCTACTGCATTCAGCTCCTTCCCCAGCAGTTTCAGAAACAAATGAATATTCTCCTTCTACCTGAGAGACTTCAGACACTTCCAGATGTGCTGAACTGCACCTGGATCATACTACATTATTACAGGTGTCACCATCATCTTTGAGATCTGAGCAAGGATCTCTGGGACCTTGCATACCTGAAGGGACTAAATCTAAGGAAACAACTGTAGGGTTTTATGCATCTGCTCAGGGCACTAGGGGTCATTCCTTATTGGCACAAGCCAAAACAGGAAAGTCCATGTCTGCAAGGTAGACAGTGGGAACTTTGCCTCCCACTCCAGGACCTTTAGGGTCCACCCAAATCACTCGGGTGGTCTCAGAGTCTTTTCCATCTGATCAGAAGCCTCTGGGAATTTCTTCCTCTTTACCAGGAACTCTAAGCTCTTCATCTTCCATAGAGGCTTCTGGAAATTCCCTTTCTGACCAAGGGTCTCTAAAACTGTCCTCAACTAAGCAAGGGAGTGTAAAAACTGTGCCATTTTCTCCAAAGACTGTGCAACATCCAACTTATTGCCAGAAAGGTATGAGATTTTCTCCCCCTTCTGAACATTCTAGACAAAGATCCCAACTTTCCTCAAGGGACTTTGGGACATTACTACCTAGCCAGAAATCTCAAAAATCCATTCCATATTCACCAGCATATGTAACACATTCACCATCTGTACTAGGTTCTCAGGAGCATCCTCTATCTAGTAAAGACTCTCAAGGATATGTGCTAACCTCTCAAAAGTGTAAGGACTTTTCCACAGCTGCAGAGGGGACTTTGCCTGTGCTAAGTTCTTTGTCATCCACCCGAAGGAATCTAGAACCTTCGGCAGATTCCTCAGGAATATTGGGCTTGGGGCAATGTAATCACACAGAGACTACCTCGGGCCCTTTGCCTCTAGTGAGGGAGAATTCTGAATCTTCTACATATGCTTTGTCTACTCTAGGACCTTTGCTACCATCACCTTGAGAACCTGGTACACATTCATCTTTTACTCAAGGAGGTGCAGAAACATTCCCATCTGGTCCTGGGACCCTAGCACATTTGCAATCAGCCCAGGGGCCTCTGACACTTTCAAGCTCAGCCCAGGCAATGACCCATATTCTGGATATGCTGAAGGGGCTCTACTGCATTCAACTCCTTCCCCAACAGTTTCAGAAACAAATGAATGTTCTCCATCTACCCAAGGGACTTCAGACACTTTCAGATGTGCTGAACTGCCCCTGGATCTTACTACATCACTACAGTTGTCACCATCATCTTTGAGATCTGAGCAAGGAACTCTAGGACCTTGTTCAACTGAAGAATGCCATCTAGAAGTGACTAAATCTAAAGAAACAACTCTAGGGTCTTCCACATCTGCTCAGGGCACTGAGGGGATTTTTTTATCTGCACAAGCCACAGTAGGAAAGTCCCTGTCTGCAAAGGAGACTGTGGGAGCTTTGCTTCCCACTCCAGGACATCTGGGGTCTACCCAAAATACTCAGGTGCGACCAGAATCTGTGTCATCTGAGCAGATGTCTCTGGGAATTTGTTTATCTTCACAAGGAACCCTAGGTTCTTCATCTTTCCAAGAGGCTTTCGGACATTTCTGTTTTTCCCAAGGGTATCTAAAAGCCCAATTTTAAACAGGGGAATACACAAAGTGTTTCATTTGCTCAAGATACTTTGCATCCTCCAACTTCTTGTCAGACAGAAGTAGGATTTTCTCCAACTGCCCATCATTTTGCACAAAGATCCCCAGGTTTCCCAAGGGACACTCGAACTTTCCTACCTAGCCAGAAATCTCAAGAAACCTTTTATCCTACACCATCAGTACTGGGTGTTCAGGAACATCTTGTATCTACTCCAGAGGTTCTAGAAGCTTTGTCATCTTTTCAAAAACACAAGAAATTTTCCAGGGCACAAGAGGGAACTTTGCTCATGCAAAGTTCATTTTTCCCCAAACAAAGAAATCGAGAAAATTCAACAGATGCCACAGGGATATTTGCACAATATGAAGAGTCACACAGTGCTTTAGGCCTTTTTTCACAAGTGAGGCAGGCTGTAGCATCTTCTCAGTCTACTTCAGCAAATCTAGGAACATTGCCACCATCATCGCCAACACCTGGTAGACATTCCTGTTTAGACCAAGGAGGTGCAAAGACTTTCCCATTTGGTCAAGGGTATCTAGCACCTTTGCAATCTGCCCCGGGGCCTCTGAAACTTTCTATCTCAGCCCAGGCAATGATGAATACATCACAATGCTATGAATGTTCTCATAATCCTCTGGGTCTTTCATCCTCAGAACAAAGGACTCCAGGATCTTCTGATTCTGCTCAAGGAGGTGTGAGTCCCAGTCTCTGCACAAGGGGACCATACATCTGTCCACATGTCCACAAAGGTCTACCCAACATTCTACATCTTCCAAAAGGTTTTCAAGTCCTTCTTTACATACACAAGGTATAGGAACTCACTCCACATCTACACACTACACAGTAGCAGACTCACCATCTTTACCAGTGTGTCAGGGATATAACCACCCTGCTCAAAATACAGCAAGGATTTTGAGATCTGACCAGGGATCTCTGAGGATTTCAGCAAATACACAGGCTCTGTAGAAACATTGCTGCCTCCCAAGGGGGCTCTAGGATATTCATCATTTGCATGAGGAGCACAAAAATTTTCAACAGCTACCCCAGGACATGTGATATCCAATGACTCAACTCTGGAACTTGCAATTTCTGCCCAACTTAGTTCCTCACTTTCTTCCCTAAGCCTTTTGGATCTTCCCTTTCCACAGAAGAGCCTTTTGACCTCTCTAAACCTACAGAGGGACCTTTAACTTCATTCCAGGGACCAAATGAGTCTTTGAATTCTCTACAAGGGGTTCAACAAACAGATCCATCTGCTTCAGATCCTTCAGGATCTATGCATTCTTCCAAAGGACCCATGGTAATTTCTTTATCTGATTGAGGAACACTAGGATCTATATCATCTGCCCTAGAGCCTTTGACATTGTCCCTATCTGCTCAAGGGAATCCAGGACATTTGTTATCTGTTCAAGAAGCTGGAGGCCCTTGGCTGTCTTTATAGGGGAACCTGGAAGTTTGTACCTGTACACATGGCAATCCAGGAATATCCAATGCTTCATCACGAGCTTTGGAAATTTCAGCATCTACCATAGTGAGTCTAGGACCTTCTCCATCTGTCCAATTGGATTTGAAAGAGTAACATTCTGTCTTAATGTCTTGGAGACCTTCCATGTCTGCCCAAGGTGTACTAGAAACATCAATATCTTCCCAAGGGCTTACAGAAACTTCCTTGTTACCTCAAGAGCCTCCAGGACACTGGTTGGAAAAGGAGGCTTTAGGATATTTACCATCCAATCCAGAAGATCTTGGACTTTCTGATTCTTCCCAGGACACACTAGAAATATGGGCATGTATGCAAAATAGTACAGAAATACCATCTGTCACCCAAGAGGTCAAAGAATCTTTGTCAGCCACACAAGATTCTCCCAAATTACCAGCTCCTTCAGAACTTAGTCCAGAGACAGAAGAACCTCTGACATATACACAATCCATTTCTAAGAGTTCAGAATCTGTGCCAGGGACTCCAGAAGCTTTGGCATCTGTGTTAGGGTCTCTGTGTCTTTTGAAACCCAATGAAGGTGCTCTGGGCCCTTTAGTATCTGAACAAGGGATCCTGAGAACACCAGCATTTCCCCAGGAAAGTCTAGAACTTTCTCAACCTGCCCAGGGGCCTCTAAAATCTGTGACATCTCACCAAGAAACCGTCGATACTTCCTCTTCAACAGAGTTTCAGGGACTGTCCCTTTGTGCAGAAGGGGATATTATTCCTACCCCTCCTCGTGAAGATGGATGGAGAAATTTCTCTTATCTCAAAAAGAACCCTAGACGTTTGAAATCTAACCAAAGGATATTGAAACATGTCCCAATTCCTGAAAGGGATATCAGATACTGCCTTTCAGAACTTGTTGCCTTAAAATGTATCTCTTCTGCCGTAAGTAGCCTCACATCTTCCAAGTATGCAGAAAAGGAATCCAGTCCTACCTCTACTCCTCAAAGGAGCATCTCCTCCTTAAAATCATCTCAATTGAGTTTCAGATCTAGTATTCTTTGTAAAAAAGTTCTCAGTCATTCTCCTCTTCCAGGAGATTGCCCCACACCTTCTAAATTGAGGAAAACAAGACCAAGCCCTTCCTCTGTAGATCAAGAGGGCCTGAAATATGTGCGCTCAAAACATGCGGGCTGGAAACACTGCCATTCTTCCAAAATTTGGGTAAGAGTTTGCAAATTTAAGAAAGAGGTGTAAAGCTTAAAACTATGACTAACATAAACTTCACCACTTCTGATTCTGCTAAAGGAGCCTGCAGATGCTCACCATCTCATGAGGTGGGCCTCAGAAGTCCCCTACCAAGCCAAGGCATTCACAGACCATCTAAGTCTACTGAAACCCCATCAGAAAAAGCCCCTTCAGACCAATGGGACACCAAAGCTTCCAATTCAGAGCATGAGGTTGATAAGCCATCCTCCATCCTTACAGAAGTGTGCATGCAAACCACTCTTTCTCATGAAGACAGCCTCAGGCATCCCACCTTCCTCATGAGATTCCCAGACACGCTACTTCTACCAAGAGAAAACAGAGGAAAGCCTCTGTTACCCAAGGACCCCTGCAAGCTTCCCCTACAGATCAAGAATGCATTGAGTCATCTCCAGATGGAGACAGTCCCCATAGAGGTGTGCAACACTCATCATCACCCCAAGAGGATATCAGCCTTTCTTTTTCTACTAAGGAGGACTCAAAACATATTCCTAATGTCCAAGAGGGAGAGAAAACTTCCAGAATTGCCAAACGGGAGCCCATAGCTTTTGTGCCTATCCTATGGGCATTCATACCTCCAAAAGGGAGTACCACATTCCCTTTTGGAACATTCCCTGTTATGCGAAGATATGACAAACATACAATATCTCAAGCAGAGGATGTGGTACCTGCTCTCTCCTGTCCTCGGAGAGACCCATCATTACAATATAAATTTGGGTTCCCCCTTTGTGACCATTCTGTCCTAGGAGGCCACAAATATACACATCATTTGAAAATCAATCTCAACAGGATCGCACTGCAAAAGGGGAGTTGTAGTTCTTTCCTCTTCCCTAAAGGAGGTGTCGGACCTTCTCAATCAGACCAATGTGGACTCAGACTTTCCAGTTCTCACCAAAGGGACACTGGCTTTGTGATCCCTGTTTCAGAAAGGCTCAGAATGCTTCAGGCTGAAATAGGTGGCCCCTCAAATGCTCCATCTAAGAAACTGGGCCTCACCGGTGCTTTTTATGACAAAAGAGATATCAAAAATGCTCTAGGAGGCTTACGACTTACTCCTTGCTTCTGACTTCCTCCTTCTGCCCAGGGACACACCAGAGCTCCCCAGCCTGCCAAACGGAACCTGTAAGGCAGTCCATTTCAAGAGAGTGGCCTGGGCCCTACTCTCTCTTACTCTGGCATTTTCAGTTCTTTTTTGATACAGAAGCTGCCCTCATATTTTCCCTTTCTATGCCCCTTATGAACAACATGAATTTAGAACTTTTTCTTTTCATCAACTGTATATCAAACTTACAATTTCCACTCCTAGCTGCCTCAGATGCACATTGAAGCCTCATCTATGCCCCTGTGACTAAAAGCAGGACAAGAATCCCCTTTCTGATTAAGATTAGCTCACAATTGTATCCAGAAGAATGTGCTATATAATTTTCACCTCATGGAGAGTATTATGTGATTCTCCTGAACATTGAGGACCTAGACCTACCTACTAGATCTGATCTAGTCCATGAAAAATCCACTCCCTTGATCTAAGGTGCACCAAGTGCTTCTTATTCTGATCCTCTGACCTAATTACCCCTGTCCAAGGATCAGGACCCGGGTTCCTGAAGTCTCAGAGCTTAAGAGTAGCCAGCACGTTAATGAACCCAGGACATAGACATTAAGCTGACCAGCAAAAATGAGAAAGCCTTGCCATTTTTAGAAGTAGGCAGCAGATTTATCAGGAGAACTAGCTGGGAAATGTCTCCTAGCACACTGGAGATTGATTAAGCTGTTGCATGGCCTGCATGATTTGTGTGCTCTAGCTTCCCAGGAAGTCTCAATCATGAAATATTCAGGCCTTCTCTCCTCTCCACATCGACCCTTGATCTTGTACAGATACAATAGTCTTTGGCATTTCTACTTTCCCCAACATGGTGTGAACCTTTCTGCCTCTAAAGGATGGCATCCTTTATAGATTGTTTGTGGATACATCAACATTATCACTCTGTCAATGGGTCCTCCAAGTCCTGTTTCTGACACACAAACCTCAGAATTATCCCTTCAGCACCAAGAAGACTCACACTGTCCCCCCATGCTTGAAGTGGAGCTTAAATCACTCTCAGTGGCTCAAGGAGTCATCAGGTACACTTTGTCTAAATTAGGAATTCAAAAACACTCCAGGCATTCTTCTCTGGTAAGGTTCAGACCTACAGCTTAAGAACCACAGATCTTCTAAACTACTGTATGGACCAAGGGAACTTCTGATATGCCCATTCTGAACCAGGGATCCTCAGATCATCCCCAATAGCCTAAGTGACCTTCATCTTACCTGTCTAGAACCAATGTGCTGGGGCTGGAGAGATGGCTCAGCAGTTAAAAGCACTGACTTCTCTTCCACAGGTCCTGAGTTCAATTCTCAGCAATCACTTGTTGTACCACAACCATCTGTCATGGGACCTGATGCCACCTTTTGGTGTGTCTGAAGACAATGACAGTATACCCACATACATGAAATAGAACCTATGTGACTCACAACTTACACCAATAACTCAAGGGGGATTCAGATGTAACCCCCGAAATCAAATATGTTAGAAACTCCCCAGTATTGAAGGCAGCATTATCATATGAGAACCAGAAACCTCAGAATTTCGTTAATTTCCCTCAGAATTACCACTTCAGAACAAATGTGTCACATAGGTCCTCAATAACTGAAGATGCCCTGATACATATGACATGATAAGCAAAGGACTTATCAACAGACCCCAACAACATTTTAAGAAAGCCACAAAGTTGGCTCTTTTACTATCAGCATGCAATAGCATTGATGAAGTTACAATGGGGACTCAGATGTACCCTTCTAGACCCAGGATAATTTATACCTCCAGCATAAATATCAACTCCATCACGTCAGGCCCCCTCAGATGTAAAGTATCCCATAACTTCAAGGGGGCTGACACCCAGTTGGTTTATCTTTTGAAGAGCACCTAAACCTTGCTTCCTCTAATCATAGTATCCCCTGATATTATGTGTGTGCCAAAGGGGTCAGCTGACCTTGAGTAAAACTCTTTATTCTTCCTCCTTCTGCACTGGAAGGGTCTGAGACATGCCTCTCTGATGAAGCAAGGTATAGAACTAACCTTGTGAGTGAGAAGTTTATCTCAAATATTCAGGCTCAGCTCTAGTGTGCTTCAGGCTGAATCCTTGGTACCAAGAATACACAAGAGCTTCAGTCTTTGTTCATGGTGGAATCAGGTCTACCACTCAACTAAGAGCTTCTCCCTCAGACCTTATTGGTTAGGGAATACACTTTTGACCACCAAAAACAAACAAACAAACAAAACAAACCTCACAGAACTCCAGAGTCAAGTCCCATGGCCAATGTATAAAAACCTCAGCCTGGATTCAAGGCTCTCTTTAAGCTGGTCATCAGAAAGGTAACTGTACACTACACCCACACCTGTGTGCTTTGTTGTAAGTTTAATAGACAACAAATCCAGGGACTTTGAGCCAACTTGTCAGAAGAAACCTCAGATTGCTGTCAAATCTTCATGGAGTCCTAAGAGATAAGAATTTTTTAGAGTTCTCTGAAGATGTGGAGGCCTGGAGTGCCTGGAACAAACTCCTCTACAGAAGGTGAACAGGGCAACTCCCCTACTGTCCAACAGGGTTGAGGGACTTTCTACTTTCCAAACCTATAGTATTTTCCTTCCTGTGATGATCAAGGTCATAAAATGTACACCTTTGATGCAATGGGCAATCATAAAAATCCCTTCCGTTCAGGAACCCATGGGATATTTTACCTCTGACCAAGGAGAATTGCTCCCTCTGCTCAAAGTTCACAGAAATCAAGAGGAGGAGGCCAATCCTGGAACCTTATGCCACTTTCTTGAGTATAGTCACATGACATTGTGTGAAATCATCATTATAACTCAGTTCTGGTTGGTTGAACATAATTCTTAGGAGGCAATCATGCTGAGGATACAATCCGAAGCTTTTCATGAATCATGGTATCTATATTTGGTGCCTTGCTAATTCAGCTAAGGATATGGATACCCCAGGCTGTGAAGAACTGTCAGAAGTTGTGGCAATGCTAGGACCTCATGAGCTAAGGTAAGCAATTTAATTTTTGCTCAAAATATTATGGGGAATTTTATACTCTGATCATCTCTCCTGTTACAAGGATATCAGCAACTCCTTTCTCCCCAGGGCTACTCACTCCTTCTACCTTTACTTAAGGAGGCATCACATATTCCCACTGAAGCAAAGGGAGCCTCAGATCATACCAGTTTGTCCAAAGCAGGCTTGGACATACATTTAGGTTAAGGAATCCCACAGAGCTTGCTGATATTATGGACTGAACCTTAGATGTTTTTCCTAATGTTTCTGAGACTTTTCCTTCAGTTCAAGGTAAACTCTAGATTCAAAAAGGTTTCAATGAAGAATCTTTGACATAGATACTCTGTCAAGGAAGAATCTTTGATTTTATCTTTGAATTAGGGAAATATAGACTCACCCTTAAATTTGACCGGGGATTAATACAAATTCTGCTGCTTATGGAGCCTACAGAAAAGCCACTGACATGAAAAACTCAAGCCAATGTTCTTTTTTATTTTTTTTCCTCAAGGAAACTTTAAATCAACTTCTCTTGACTATGCTTACCTCAGAAAATCCACTTTTATCCATAGAACCATGAGGTCTATTCCTCTAGGAGGTCCTAAAGTTTCCCTTCAGACCTGGATGGCCAGGCATGCTCAAATAAAAGAAGGGATGCCAAACACTCTGAAATGATGTCCTGGGACATGACAGTAATTATATGAACCCTAATCTAATTTTTAATTTTAAGCCTGTCACTTGAAATGGATCAATTCCATTTTGGTGCCTATGCCTGGGATGCTGCTGTACAGCTTATGGAGAACATAGAGCTAGAGTTTACCAAACAATTTGAAAGAAAACTGCTCTGATTGTTGGCAAGCAAAACTCAAAGTCTCAGAACACATGGGTATTCTGGACTATGAGGACATTTGCACTTGATAAGTTATTTTTGACATCTTCCAATTCCCAAGGTAAACTTTTGTCTGAGGGATTCTGTGACCTTCCTTATCTTCCTTATCCACCCAACACGTTCTCTTTCTCAAAAATGTCATTCAAATATATGAAGTATATATGTGAATGTATACTTCAAAGTAGTTTTATACCTAGCTGGTCAGCCATATTTCCAAAAGTGACTCCTTCTGTAAACAATGTACCCTAGTCCAGTCTGGTTTGAGGTCCCATAGTCCAAGTTACAAATCAGAGCAAAGTACCTGTGCCATCTGCCTTTAGGCAAGTCAATAGAAATGTAATAACTTCATTAATTCTGCCTAGACCTGAATAGATGAACAAAGTCGAAGAAGTATACTAGCCAGCAACTGTCATTGAAAGCCTTTGGAAGAAAAGAAATATGTTGCTGCCATGTCTCTTCTGAATGAACACAAACTATGAAAATACAAACTCTGAATAAGAATTGGAAACTTATGATCATGCCTGGAAACATTCTCCACTCTATAATGTACCAGAGACCATTACTTTTGACAGAGGTGTATATGGCAGTTTCACATTCTGCCTCAAGAGGAGTCTGCCCTCCTCTTTCAGTAGGGCCTTCGAGATTATCTCTTTTACATGGGGCCCACATTTACCCATGGTAACTCATTTTTTTCTCACTACACTGAATAGAATGTCAGAACTCTCCTAGGGCTAACATTGCCTTAGACCCTATTGGTCAAATGTCGCCTAAAACATGTATTATGCCTTATAAGGAATATTCCTAATCCTACCAAGTAGCTTTGAATCATTTTTCCTTAAAGGGATGTCAGACCATAAGAGACTTATACCACTCATTCTACATAAAAGAGAATCTAACATTCCCTGTCTTCCCAGTAGGAATCTGGGCCTATTGTCTACTTCAATTCACCAAGTGGATTTTAGAACTTCAGTTTCTACAAAGGGGGTCCTGGGAAATCAAAGACTATTGAAAGGGCTCTCAGAACTAGCTCCTGTGTCAAAGGGGCGTTTCATACATCTACTCTCTGTACTAGGACACTTCAGGTCCATCTGTGCAATTATTGAACCACCAGAGATTCTCTTCTGGCTGTGCCTCGCAAATACCCCTATTAACTAAGTTTGCTTTAAACATATCCATACAATACATACACGACCAATGACACCTCACATTTTCTATCCTTTTAGATCATAGGACAGAAAATAGAAATCTGAAATTGGCTCTCGTATCCTGTGCTTCAAAAATGGTCATCAAAATGCACCATTCCTATCTCTTATTCACAGATGTGTGCAGCTGAACACAGCCTCGAGGAAACATCAATGCTTGCATAACTACTTATGCTGGGAGATTGTTGTGACCACTGACTGGACTCTCAAAGATGTTACACAGGGTATGCATATGGGGGAAATACTTGGAAGCTAGTGAGGCAGAGTCTGAACATTCCTCCAGTACCCAGTGAAGCCTAGAAACTTACCCTGTTGACCATGGGTGAACTGGATATTTCTGACCTGCAAAATATGACTGGGGACCTCTACTTTAGGAACTAAGACATTCACGATTTTTTCTCTGTTGAAGGTGGTCTTGGAACTTACCATTCTGAGAAGAGGTTCTCATAACTCCTATGTTCCCAGGATTCCTCTCACACTCCTTGTTTTTTGAAGTAGCCAAGAGAACTAACCTGGGTGAGGCTGAGTGAGGTTCAGTCTTTTCCTTCCCCCAAAATATGGCCTCGGATCTTTTCCATTTCTGCAAGGGAAGGGGGCATTAACCACTGTGTTTGACCAAAGGAAGGTCCCACTATTCTTTATTCCTAAAATGCTATTAGATATGCTCTTTTGAATAGTAGTGCATGATGCCTTGTATCCTCAAGCATTCACTTATGACTTTGAACTATATCAAATGTATATTCTCTAATTAAGTAAGATTCAAGCCTTTCCCTTTTATAAGGATGACAGGGGAAATATATTGTTTTTCTCTGGTTTGTGGTCCCAGGTCATTCATATATATATAGAGAGAGAATTATTGAATGGATCCTATGTTATGCTTTGCAATCCAATTGAATTGTTGTTGCCTATATATGTACATATTAAGACAAACTGAAGGCGGCAACCTAGCCAGGGACAGACATCCAGGCTGTTTGAAAAGGCTTGGAATGTTCTCTGAACTCCCCCAGACTAAACACAGGATGTGGAACTTTTACCAACTAAGGAAGATTTGGAAGCTGAAGAGCAGTGGAGGGACTTCCTTTACTAATCAAGTTAAAAGGGATATTCATACATAACAGGATGTTGCATGGCACTTACCCCCTCTCCAAGGTTTTTCTAATGCATACCATTGTACCAACCAGGTCTCATTATTTTTCTTACTCCTAAGTGCCCAGTACTTCCTCTCTTCCCAAGTTACCTCAGTTCTTTGTTTTGTTTTGTTTTTCACTGAAGAGAATGTCAGACATTCCTCCTATGACTAAGCCTCCTGCATACCTTCTCTGTTTGCCCAAGATTGTCTAAAGTACTCATTTAGTAGAAATACCCTCAAACTTTCAGTTTCGTTGAAAGTGGGACTCAGTCATATCTCTTGTGACAAAAGATGTCCCAAAATACTGCCTGCCAAATACAAAAGTGGATGCTCACAGTCATCCATTGGACAGAGCATAAGGTCCTCAATGAAGGAGCCAGAGAAATACCCAGGGACATGAAAGGAACTGAAGCCCCATAGAAGGAACATCAATATGAACTAACTAGTACCCCTCCCCCAGAGCTCCTTGGAACTATGCCACCAATCAAAGAAAACACATGGTGGAACTTGTGGCTCTAACCACAAGTGTAGCATAGGATGGCCTAGGAGGTCATCAATGGGAAGAGAGGGCCTTGGTCCTGTGAAGGCTCTATTCCCCATTATAGGCAAATGCCAGGGCCAGGAAGCAGGAGTAGGTTGGTTGGGGAGCGGGGGGAGGGAGAAGGCATAGGAGATTTTCAGAAGGCAATCTAGGAAAGTAGATAATATTTGAAATGTACTTAAAGAAAATATCTAATTAAAAAAAGATGCCCCAGACTAAGTAAGCTTTATGCCATTCCCACTGAAAAAGGTAGAATGATGTCCACTCACATGCAGTTCATTGTAGTACAAAAGGGGGCTATAATTACCTCCTTCAACCTCAAGGAACATAGACATCTAATTGCTTGCCAAGGGTGTATGTGTCATGGAGCAATGATGACAGAGACCTCAGGTTTGGATCCTATGGCCAAGAGGGTTTCATTTATTATACCTGTAGTCATAGGAGTTTCAGATATAGCCTCTTGGGATGCCCAAGAGTATTCTTTCCAAGGGCACCTTAAACTTGACTTAAACTCATATTACCTCAGTGCCACTCTCTATTAGAAAGATTGCAAGGCAAACACAATTGCAACTTCACAGTGGGCTCTCACATGTTTCTGAGTGTAGGGCAGAGGGCAGAACATAGAAAGAAAACTAATATGCATGTGATCTTCCTAGAGTTAGGTGTCAGAAATGGTGTGTTCCTGTCTCTCACTTATAGATAGGTACAGACAAATACAACCTCAGGTCAGACAGCCACTCTCCCTGTTGGAAGAGTGTGCTGATTGTTCCTTGTATTCTTCCCAACAGTATATACAATATATGGATAATGGAAGGTGGGGAGACTAGATGGAAGCAAACTATGCTTCTCTACCCAAGATAAACTAGATTTTTCCCTTTTGCACAATGTGGTGACTTGACCCTGCTACTTGGTTAATCATGGCCTGAAACTAACTAACTTACTTTCTCTCTCTCTCTTTCTCTCTCTCTCTCTCTCTCTCTCTCTCTCTCTCTCTCTCTCTCTCTCTCTCTCTCTCTCTCTCTCTCTCTCTCTCTCTCTCTTTCTCCCTTCCTTCCTTCCTTTCTTTTTCTTTCGTTCTCTCTCTTTCTTTCTTTCTTTCTTTCTTTCTTTCTTTCTTTCTTTCTTTCTTTCTTTCTTTCTTTCTTTCTTTCTTTCTTACTTTCTTCCCTCCCTCTTTCCTTCCTTCCTTCCTTCCTTTCTTTTTTTCTTTCTTTCTTTCTTTCTTTCTTTCTTTCTTTCTTTCTTTCTTTCTTTCTTTCTTTCTTTCTTTCTTTCTTTCTCTTTCCTTCCTTCTTTCTTTCTTTTTTTCTCTCTCTCTTGCTTTCTGTCTCTTTCTTTCTATCTCTCTCTCTTTCTCTCTCTCTCCCTCCTTCATTCTCTTCCTCTCCTTTCTTTCTCTCTTTCTTTCTTTCTTTCATTCTTTCTTTCTTCCTTCCTTCTTTCTTCCCTCCTAAATTTCTTTCTCTTCTTTCCTTCTTTCCTTCCTTCCTTCCATCCTTCCTTCATTCCTTTTTTCCTTTCTTTTTTAAGTATTTAGTTATTTATTATATATACAGTGTTCTCTATGCATGTGTGCCTGCACATTAGAAGACGGCACTGGATACCATTACAGATGTTTGTGAACTCAGGAGCCCTGGGAGAGCCGTCAGTGTTCTTAACCACTGAATCATCTCTCCAGCCCCAGGTTCTTTCTTTTTAAGCAAAATGGGTCCGGAAGGTCATAGAAGTTGTAGGTATGAACACATGCTACTCAACCTGTTTTCAAGGTATCTCATACCATCACCTTTGGATGATGGGTCATCAGAATTTCACTTGGGATAGGTGGCCTTCATGACCTACTGCTGTTACCACAATACCCAAAACCTTCCATTTCTGCCCAAGGTCAGTTATAATTATGACTGGAGTTTACTATTGGAATCTCAGAATTTTCATTTTTCCCAAGGGTACCAAAATCCAGGTATCCTAAGAGCATCCTTACATACATATGAGCCTCAAATATAACACTCCAATCATGAGCTTTAGATCATTTCCCTCCAACGATGGTCTCTAGGAAATTATACTTCACTTAATTCTGCCCTGCATTAACAGAGCCTGAAACTTAGGTCATCTATCCTTCGTACCATCCTTCATGAAAACACCCATATAACTGATGATAAGCTTCAAGAGTGCTTAGAGACTTACAGTCATGCCTGGTGCATAATACTTGTATTGCTGCCAGGCTTACCAAGGTGTATGTGAAGATGGGAATCTTCTAAGTTGTGAAGCAGTCCTACCTCTCCTGCTTAAGGTAGGCTAGGTCACTTCCTTAACCCTAAAGAGGTTGGGGACATTAAGCAGACTCTAATTCTGCTTTAATCTTCTACATCAATACTTAGACCACTAATTTGTGTCCATTATATATCAAATGTACCCTCTGTATACATGAGGGTCCAATATCTGTCTTGTAAGCCTGACAGGCCTGAGATCATCTCTACCTGCCCCAGGCCCCAAACTTCACTTCCAGTCCAAAAGGTCTTCAATAATTACTTTCTCTGATCAGAAAGAATTCCAAACTATTCTCTATCTGATGGAGGGCAAAAATTTCCATTTAACTGTGTCTCACATCGAACTCCTCATTTGAAAGGGGCACCAGAATGACTCTTTTTGTTCCAGTGGTTCTCAAATTCACATCCTCTGTCGAAGAGGTCTATAAATGTCATCCAGTCATACCAGGGCTTCAGTGCCTCTTCCTCTCCCTATGGGAGCCTCAGACACACCACATCTAGTCATAAATATTTCCTCTTCTCCCTGTGTCTATTGGGCAACAAAGCCTTCTCGAATGCCCATATTGGACTGAAATATTTCCTTTTTTTTCAGTGGTGGACACATACCTACCCTCTCTTGTAAAGTGTAAATAGATCTTGTCTTATTGACTATGTGTGCCTGCTATATTACAACTGTCTAAGATTACTTCCAAACTTCTTAATGTTACAAATACTCGGAGACATTCCTTCATTCAAGAAAAGTGGCCTTGCTCTTATGTCATCTGACTAAAAGTTTCATAGACCAAAGATAACCATCCAATCTGTTGGAATACTGAAACAATTGCTGCCTGCTTTCCACACACTACATAAAATATGTGGATATCCTAAATTCTACAAAAAAGATTTGTAAGCAGATCAAGCAATACTGGGACTCCCTCTTCTCCAGAAGGTATTTGCATTTTCACCAATGTGAAATGGTATTTCTTATTTATTGAAAATAGCCAGAGATTTTACCCTTCTTACAAGTAGGTTTAGAATTTCACACTTGCAAAGTGTCACAGAAATGCTGCTTATGACCAGAATGCTTCAACTTCCTTATTCTCATGAAGTTTGCCACATTACCTCTTTGATGAAGGGCACAACCATCCTACTTCTGTGCAAAACTGCCCAAGCTCCTCCCCTATCTTACTTTAGGAATATTTAGACATTCACAACAGAGAGTGCTCCAACCTCTGTGGAGCACAGTGTGTTTGAGGAAATCCCCCAGATTCTCCATCTTCCCAGTGTATGTCCTACGTATAACTTCTAATTTCCGTGGTCTGGGAAGCACTGTTCTGACCTAAGAGATTTCTGAATACTCTGGACTGAAATCCCAAACAGAAGAGCATCAAGGTAAGGGTAAATCAGTTTACTATCTTTGTTTTGTTACCTTAGACAGAGACATCCTGGCCTCCATGCAGAGGAATGTGTGGATGGACATATATTTAAGGAAGACACTAAACCAGAAAATACTACATTACACCCTCTTAAAAGACTTCTAAGATTGTTGTCATGCCTACCACTGACATTCAGATGATGTGTATTCTTGATTGTGATTTCATGTTTGGAGCTGATGAAGGAGTAAGTACCTGGAATGTCCTAGAATTCTCAAGGTATCAATCAGTGTTCAATTTCTGATCAATAGTGCTTCAGACATAGGAATAACAGGACAAAATTATTCTATACAATCCTATGAAGCTCCTATCACCATCCTCCTATTTTAGAGAATCTTAGATCTATCACCAATCCTGAGACGGGCAGAAACAATTCTTCTCCTGCACATAGGGATACTGCATATGTCTCTCCTTGCCCAAAGTATTCCAATTACTGTCTTTTTAATGAATTTGCTTTTAGACTATACCTGAAATATTCCACTTTTCACCAAAAGTTATACCAGCCCTCCCTGTTCTAATAGAGAGCTACCGTCCACCAATATCCAAAGGGTTCTCAGACATTCTAAATATGCCCCTGTGGGAGTAAACTTACTAAGTCTATTTAATTGGGCCTCAGATCCTTCTGCTTTGACCAAAAAGATTTCAATCTACTGACTCTGAGTTACCAGGGGCCTCAGATCTCATTTTCCCCAAGTGGTCATCAAATATGCCTTTCTGACCAATAATGACCTTGCAATGTTCTCCTCTGATGGAGACACTTAGTCACCCCCTCCTCTAATTTTAACTCCCAAATGGACATCCAGACCACCCAAGCTTAAATTACCTGAGCCGAACATTAAGAAGTACAGCCCAGAACAAAAGCTCATTTCCTCAATGCAGAAACTAAAATGATGTATTCCTCACGATTCATACCTAGACCCAGGAGAAGAACATATGCCTGAGAAGAAGAACTAGTGTGGAATTGTCAGCCAGGTTTTTGGTGAGTGCTCAGACTGCTTTTTGATCCGGCACCACATTTACTACAGTGGACAGATGCTCTAGTCTCTGATGAGGAGTTGCTAGCTGTAAGGAAGTACCTGGAATGGGCTCCACTGCATGAGGTAGGCTGAGTCTTTGAGCTCATGTCAAGGAAAGAACATGCAAATTTAAACTCTACCCAACCAACATACTAGTTTACCTGTACAAAGGGGTTTTAGATTTCCAAATTCTCACAAAGATGCCCTCGTGTATTTCCCCTCTGACCATTGGGGTCCTATCTATTTTTCATGGCTCATAGGGTCTCATTTCTTCCCAATGTCCATTACCCACTCACCTCTGACCACTAGCCATACATCTCTGATTAGTGTTGGGGATGTTCTCGGTATGACAATAAGGCCTACAGTAGTGCCTACATGCCATTTTTGAATAATTGGATCTTAAATTCCACCTCTGTCCAAGGGTACTTCAGAAAGACCTTTCTCATTACATGGGGTCTCTATAGTAGCATCTTTATTCAACAGGCCTCTGGTTGTACCTTCTGGCCAAGCAGGTCTTACACTTCACTTAAAGAGATGCCACATTTACACAATGTAGACAAAAAGGATTTGAGCATTCTCATACTCATCAATATAACATTCCTCCCCTCAGGTTTGAAGTCTCCAGAGCAGCAAGGAGAGTGGGGAGTAGAACTCATCATCTTTAGGTCACTCATCCCCGATGGATTGTTCCCAACCTTAGTATACAGACATGGATGGTTGAACACAAACCTGTCAGGCTGACAACGCAATAGACATCTACTAAAGTCCTTGGAACCATGTTCAGAGTGCTGCACATCCTCCTAAAGATGCCACGGATGACATGGTTCCTTGTGATTGTTGTTCTCTTCTTGTTGTTGCTGTTTTCTTTTAACTTTTGAAGAGGATACATTATTAGTCTGTTGCTATGTTAGTCATCTCCTGGCATTAGAAACCAACATGCCACTGCTTAAATGTTTTACATTTCCTACTCTTTTTGGAAAACACAATGTATGCACATCATTTTTTCCTATTGTTTCAAAGACATACCACTATGTAATTCAACTTTACAATTGGAATCATTTTGACCAATATTCACATGAATATAAATTTTATGTGTAAACTTCTTCCTGTGCTGTGTTATTTTCCACCAGGTGACAGTTTCATTTCAGGTCATTTGGAAGATCGTTCCTTACTATGTGTCTTTAAAAGATATATTTTGGAGCTGAGGGGTATGACTGAATATCTTCAGCACAATAAATACCTTCTGTAACGTTACTATCTAGTGGATTATAAGTATCAGGTTGTACACGGTAGTAACTAAAATAATGGACAAGTTTGAGAAAGATTTTAGGGTGTAATCTCTCATAATATACACAAAAAAGAAAATCCTAGATATTAATCAAATCTATGCACACCAAATGAACATTGTGAGTTTTGTGGATTTGTTTTTATATGTCTTTGTAGTTCGAATGTCCAACCTTTATGTCTTAATTGAGGATTGTAAACAATGCTCAGGGTGTGTGTGTGTGAGTTAAAGGGCACCATGTCTTTAGTGTTTAGATTAATATCACATATCATTATCTGTCTATCCATCATCTATATATGTATGTATGTATGTATGTATGTATGTATGTATGTATGTATGTATGTATGTATGTATGAAGTAATGATTGAATGTATTTATATAGATATGTATGCAACTATTTCTCTATCATCTACCAATCACTCTTTCTCTTTCTATTTCTCTCACCCTCTTTCTCTGTTTATCTCTTATGCATGAATATATGTATGCATGTAGCTAGGTAGGTGTGGTAGTTTTAATGTAATTGGTTCCCATCGGCCCATAGGCTGTATTCGGATGAGTAACCTTGTTGGACTAGGTGTTTCCTTGTTGGAGGAAGGGTGTCACTGGAAGAGGTGGGTGGTCTCATACATGTTCAAGTTATGCCCAGTAGGGTTCTGTGTGTTTGCTGTCTGTTTGCCTTTCCAAGAGTAGCTGTGATAGAGTGTTCAATGATTCAAGGAGGGGATGTTGGTTAGATGGCATATAAAGCAGGCAAGACACATTTACATACATGGTAGAAGAAGCAAGCTTTAAGAAGCACAAACAATCACACACACACACACACACACACACACACACACACACACACACACACATTTTTTGGACAGTGCAAAGCTTCAACCACTTTCCATATATACTCACATTTGGTGGATAGAACAAAGCACCAACTTTATTTTTCTCACACTGCTTATATATCTCTGCACAATCTTTCAATTAGTATAAAATTTGTACTGGTTACTTTCTATTTTCTTCTAGTGAATAATTATGAGAATATATAAGGAAAAGCATCTTCTCACTATACTTTTATGATGAGCTATTTATAAATTATGTTTATAAATATCCAATATTATCCCCAAGAACCAACACACATTTCTAACTAAAAAACTTGTTATAGATTAACAACTTGTAAGCAAGTAAGGTATTTTTTTCAGCCAGTTTCTCTTACGGGTAGACTGAAATTTGCTGTTATACATAAAGGATTAGTTTTTATCTATCTCAAAAATTAATCCTTCAAAAATCTTAAAAGAATCACAAAACTAAACTTTTATGTAAAAACCTATCATCCCTTTCTACTTTGAATCCTCAGGGTGCACATCTGTACATTAACCATGTTTTTCTTATATCATATCAGGAATCAGAGGGAGGAAATAGGTACAAAGAAATAATAATCATCTGAACACCAGCCTGAATTTTGAAAAAAAAAAAGGCATGCTTTTCGTAGTAATTCTTTCCAAGATCGTGGTTGAAGTATTAATCTGTATCAGCTGCAATCCTTGAGAAAGTTAGATCTAACTAACACTGTGGGTGGCAACGATATTGCCCAGTGAGGGGCTGGAACCCACCTTAAATTTTCATACAATCCATAGATTATGAGGGATATGATGTGAGGGCAGCAAGTAGAGAGAAACTCTACAACAGCATGAGTTGTAACAGAGTGGTACCAGCTTTTAAGTGTTTAAGAGTGGTAAGAGCTTTTAAGTGGTTCACCTTACCAAGAATCCATGAAAGCCCAGTATTTTGGAGGTAAAATGTACATTCCTGGGAGCCCCTCTGCCATGCTTAATATTCTAGTAAAATTAAAAATAATATTAACTTCTCATTTAATAGACCCTGCTTACAGTCCCCCCAAATTTTACTCCCCACGGTTCTTTCACTACCTCCCATCCTCTCCAGTTCCTACACCTTTCGGGCATCATTCACCAAATTCTTCTCTTTCAAATATCTCTTCCTGCATTTCCTTATTCAACCCCATCTCCCTCCCCTATGCCACCTGATCTTCTCTTTCTTGTCCACCTTTGTCCACTAATAAAATCCATTCTATATCCCCATACCATGGGCATCAATGTATGCACCCAAGTCCTTCCTCTATACCTAACTTCACTGGATCTACAGATTGTAGACAGGCCATCACATATGTAATGTAGAATGTGTTAATCTTTGTATTGCTGTCACCAAAAACTATAACCCAAGCACAAGTTGGGGAGGGTAGGACTTATTTGGTTTACACTTCTTCATTGCTATTCATCATCTGAAGACAGACAGAACAGGAACTGAAATGGGCCAGGTACCTAGAGGCAGGAGCTAATACAGAGACCATGGATGGGTACTGCTGCCACGCACACCAGTCGAGTCAGCTTGACAGGCCGAGAGGCCTGGAAGCACTCATGAGGCAAAGTGTTTCACGGAAGCTCACCTTCTGGAGTTTTGGCCTTCTCATTAACCCATATACTCATCCCCTATTCCCGCGTTAGTCTGGTGTATGGATCCACATGCTCTCTTTTAGTGTTATCTTATTATAAGTTCTTTTTAAGATTGAATTCTGATATAGCTAAGCTTTCGCCAGTGTTCCAATATCCTACAAAGTCCTTGAGCTGACCATGGGCTTGGAATTCAGTAAGAATGTTGCCTATTCAGTGGCATTCAGAATTGCCTCTGGTATTATACTACCACTTTGAATAAAAGCTAAGTCACTGCCCTACACAAGAATTTATCATCATCTAGGATGAAGGAAGTTTGAGACCTAAGGAGGAAGCAGAGTACATACTTAGAACTATAGATAGCTGAGTTCCACCCATATACACGTATTTACAATGGCCTAGGGGGAAGGTGGTCTATACAATAGACTAAAATAGGAACTATAGCAAGGGCACGAATCCCTTGACCCTGGCTTCTAAGATTATGTGGATATTTGGTGGAGCTCTTTTTGATCCCAGTTGTTAATAGTGAATTTTATCACAGGTGTTTCCTGTAAGAACTTCTGAGTTTGTATTCCTCCGTTTTCTGTAAGAATCCAGTAACCTCTGCTTAGTGGTTAGTTCCCCATGGTTTCATGCTTTCTCATAGAGAACTCAGAACCACAAGCACATGGATGGCAGTATCAACAATTGGCAGAAATCCTACCCATCAATCATTAATTAAGAAACTGCCCTGCAGTCCTGCCTGCACAGACCAATCTTATGGAGACATTTTCTCAATTGAGATTCCCTACTCTCAGGGGACTTTACTTTGTGACAAGTTGACAAAAAACTATCCAGCCCAGTCAATATCAACATATAAATCAACACATAGCATATTTATCTTCCTGGGACTGGGATACGTTATTCAGGTTATGTTTTTGTTTTTAGTTTTGTTTTTTTTTTTATTTTTTTCTGTTTCCATCCATTTCATAACAGCTGAGTAATGTTCCATTGTATAAATATAACATATATGTTATACATTCTTCAGTTTATGGACATGTAGGTTGTTTCCAGTTGCAGATAATTATGAATACAGCAGCAATTAATATGGTTGAGCAAGTGTGCTTCTAGGAGGAAGAAGCACTTTGCGAAACATTCTGACCTATCAGGTGTCTGTTGTTATGTCCCCCCATTTAATATCTGATTTTGCTAATTTGGATATTATCTTTTTTATTTTAGTTAACTTGAATAATAGTTTGTTTATCTTAGTGATCTTGTCAAAGAACCAATATTTGTTCCAAAAATTTATTTGTATTTTTCTTTCTATTTTTTTTTCCACCCTGAGTTTTACTATTTCCTGCCACCACATCTTTTGGGTGTCATTTCTTCTTTGTGTTTGAGATCTTTAGGATGTGCTGTTAACGTGCTAATATAAGGTTTTGCTAATATTTTTAACTCATTTTTTATTAGATATTTTTTTTCATTTACATTTCAAATGCTATCCTGAACGTTTCCTATACCTTCCCCTACCCTGCTTGCCAACTCACCCACTCCTGCTTCCTGGCCCTGGCATTCCCCTGTACTTGGGTATATAATCTTCACAAGACCAAGTGACTCTCCTCTCTTTGATGGCTGACTAGGCCATCCTCTGCCACATATGCAACTAGATACATAGTTCAGGGGGTTACTGGTTAGTCCATATTGTTGATCCTCCTTTAAGGTTGCAGACCCTTTAGCTCCTTGGGTACTTTCTCTAGATTCCACATTAAGGGCCTTGTGTACCATCCAATAGATGACTGTGAGTATCCAATTCTGTATTTGCCAGGAACTGTCAGAGCCTCACAGGAGATAGCTATTCCAGTGTCCTGTCAAAAAATTTTGCTGGCATATGCAATATTGTCTGGGTTTGGTGGTTGTCTATGGGATGAATCACCAGGTGGAGCAGTCTCTGGATGGTCGTTTCTTTTTTCTCACCTCCAAAATGTCTCTGTAACTCCTTCCATGGGTATTTTGTTCCCATTATAAGAACCAATGAAGTATCCACACTTTGGTCTTCTTTCATCTCGAGTTTCATGCGTTTTGGAAATTGTATCTTGAGTAGTCTGGGGGCTAATATTGGCTTATAAGTTAGTACATATCATATGTGTTCTTTTGTGATTGGATTACCATACTCAGGATGATATCCTCCAGATACATGCTTGTGCCTAAGAAATTCATAAGTTCATTGTTTTTAACTGCTGAATAGTACTCCATTGTTTAAATGTACCAGAATTTCTGTATCCATTCTGTATCATATATTCTTCTGTTGAGCAACATCTGAGTTCTTTCGAGCAAATGGCTATTATAAATAATGCTGGTGACTGCTTCCAATTCTAAGAAGGGGCAAAGTGTCCACAATTTGGTCTTCATTCTTCAGTTTCATGTGTTTTGCAAATTGTATCTTATATCTCGGGTATGCTAAGTTTCCGGGCTAATATCCACTTATCAGTGTGTAAATATCATTTGAGTTCTTTTGTGATTGTGTTACCTCACTCAGGATGATGCCCTCCACCTCCATCCATTTGCCTAGGAATTTCATAAATTCATTTTTTAATAGCTAAGTAGTACTCCACTGTGTAAATGTACCACATTTTTTGTATCCATTCCAATGTTGAGGGGCATCTGAGTTCTTTCCAGCCTCTGGCTATTATAAATAAGGCTGTTATGAACATAGTGGAGCAGGTTTCCTTCTTTCTGGTTGGGACATCTTCTGGATATATGCCCAGGAGAGGTATTGTGGGATCCTCTAGCAGTACCATGTCCAATTTTCTGAGGAACCGCCAGACTGTTACAGAGACAAAGTTTGGAGCTGAGACAAAAGGATGGACCATCTAGAGACTGCCATGTCCAGAGATCCATCCCATAATTAGCCTCCAAACGATGAAACCGTTGCATAAACTAGCAAGATTTTGCTGAAAAGACCCAGATATAGCTGTCTCTTGTGAGACAAGGCTGGGGCATAGCAAATACTTAAGTAGATGCTCAAAGTCAGCTATTGGATGGAGCACAGGATTCTCAATGGAAGAGCTAGAGAAAGTATCCAAGGAGCTAAAGAGATCTGCAACGCTGTAGGTCCAATAACATTATGAACTAACCAGTACCCCGGAATTCTTGACTGCATATGTATCAAAAGATGGCCTAGTAGGCCATCACTGGAAAGAGAGGCCCGTTGGACATGCAAACTTTATATGCCACAGTACAGGGGAATGCCAGAGACAAAAAATGGAAATGCGTGGTTAGGGAAGTGGGGGGTACGGTATGGGGGACTTTCTAAATGTACATTCTAAATGTAATTGAGGAAAATACGTAATAATAAAAAATATTAACAAAATAAATAAATAAGGCTGGTATGAACATCATAGAGAATGAATCCTTATTACACATCGGAACATCTTCTGAGTATTTGCCCAGGAGAAGTGTTGCTGGATCTTCTGGTAGTACTATGTCAATTTTCTGAAGAAGCACAAGACTGGTCCAGGTCCCTGCCAAGTGTATTCTGCAAAGGCCCCAGACATCCGGCCACTTTCCGAACCAGAGTAAAGGGGGTCTGCCTGGTGCAGAAGTGCTTTGCCTGAGCATCAGCAACAGACATCTTGGTTCTAGGACCCCACCGGGTGTATTCTGCACAGGTGAGAGTACGGAATACAGAAGCCAAAAGCTTCTGGGAGAGGTGGGAGCCACAGAGCTTCTAAGGAAGCCCACTTTTCGGGCCCAGACAACTGGCAAATGTCCAGGCCAGAGGAAAGGGGTCTGACCAGTGCGGGACTGCTTTGAGTGAGCATCGGCAGCAGATATCTTGGTTCCGGGATCCAGCCGAGAGTATTCTGCACAGGCTTCAGACATCTGGCCACTTTCCCAGCCAGAGGAAAGAGGTCTGCCCATTGCAGGAGTGCTTTGCCTGAGCATCAGCTGCAGACATCTTGGTTCCACGACTCCACAGAGAGTATTCTGGACGTGTGAGAGTGTAGAATACAGAAGCTAACAACTTCTGGGACAGGCCAAAGCAACTCAGCTTCAGGACAGGTCCTGTTTTGGGCCTTCTTCTTCGGCCAGGAGGGGGGGTCTTAAGGCCATATATCTGTGCACCTTTCCCGTGAGAGGAGAGCTCGCCTGCAGAGAGTCCTCTGACAACTGAAACTCAGAGCAGAGATGTAGTCTACCAGGTCTGCTGATAGAGGCTAACAGAATCACCTGAGGAACAAGCTCTAACCACAGACAACTATAACAACTAGCTCCAGAGATTACCAGATGGCCAAAGGCAAATGTAAGAATTGTACTAACAGAAATCAAGAACACAGCACTCCCACTCCACCTAGTCATGTGCACCCCGACAAAACCGAAAAGCTAGACCCGGATTTAAAAGCATATCTCATGAAGATGGTAGAAGACATCAAGAAGAACTTTAATAATTCACTTAAAGAAATACAGGAGAACACTGCTAAAGTGTTACAAGTCCTTAAAGAAAAACAGGAAAACACAACCAAACAGGTAGAATTCCTTAAAGAAAAACAGGAAAACACATCCGAACAGGTGATGGAAATGAACAAAACCATACTAGACCTAAAAATGGAAGTAGACACAATAAAGAAAACCCAAAGTGAGGCAACGCTGGAGATAGAAACCCTAGGAAAGATATCTGGAACCATAGAAGCAAGCATCAGCAACAGAATACAAGTGATGGAAGAGAGAATGTCAGGTGTAGAAGATTCCATAGAGAACATCAGCACAACAATCAAAGAAAATGCAAAATGCAAAAGGATCCTAACTCAAAACATCCAGGAAATACAGGACACAATGAGAAGACCAAACCTACAGATAATAGGAGTTGATGAGAATGAAGATTTTCAACTTAAAGTGGCAGCAAATATCTTCAAAATAATTATAGAAGAAAACTTTTCAAACCTAAAGAAAGAGATGCCCATGAACATAAAAAAAGCCTACAGAACTCCAAATAGACTTGACCAGAAAAGAAATTCCTCCCAACACATAATAATCAGAAAAACACATTCACTAAAAAAAGATAGAACATTATAAGCAGTAAGGGAGAATGGTCAAGTAACATATAAAGGCAGGCCTATCAGAATTACACCAGACTTTTCACCAGACACTAGGAAAGCCAGAAGAGCCTAAACAGATGTTATACAGACACTAAGAGAACTCAAATGCCAACCCAGGCTACTATACCTGGCCAAAATCTCAATAACCATAGGTGGAGAAAACGATGTATTCTATTTCTCCTTCCCTGTGTAATTTGTTGACAACTTTCTGAAGTATTATAACTATCTATCCTAAAATTTAACATTTTTTTGTTTCATATTATTAATCAGTAGTTTGAAATACGAACTTATTATGGCACTACCCAATGCAGGTAGAAAATATTCATAATTATTATTTTTTAAACAATATTGTGTATTTATGTTTAGGTAGGCATGAAATTATTAAGACAAAGTATTCTGTCCTCGTTCTAAAATCAGTTCTAGGTAACAGTAAAATAGTTCCTATGATCTAGAAGTAAACACAGAAAAATAGACAACAGGAATATATTACTTTAAACCTAGATGATATATATGTACACAGTATATTTCAAATGAGTCACTAATCTTGTTGTCAGGGATCACAGATGTGTAATATGCTTGATTACTTTCTCTGCTAGTAGCATAAACAGAACATTCTGCCACTATATAACAGCAAGCCCTAAGAATTAAATTTCAAGATTGTTTATAACTTTATTTATTCATGTTCTATTACTCGAGTATGTGGTTTCTTCAGAAAGTGTTGTAGTATCAAGTTTTGGACTGTAACCAAGAGTAATGCCACTTAAATGTAATATTTTAAATAAACTTCCTAAAATGTGACATTCCGTATGGAATAACAGACATAATCCTATACTCATGCTTACCTAAACTTGTAATCTCTAATGTTTCCTCCTCCTACTATGTTGCATGTGTTCTGTCATTCCCTCCTTCCCTAAAGGCTTCATCCTTTCTTCCATGCCATGTGCCACTTTGGGGTTCCTTATCTCCACAGATACTCCAAGTTAAACAAAAAATCTAATAGTTGAAGCTAGACCAAATGTGATTACAGACACGTAGCATTTCTCTTTATAGGCCTGACTTAACGCATTTATTATATAGTATTTTCAAATTCCATATACTCTCTAGCAAATTTAGTTACAGCTGATTGCATCTCCTTTTTTGAAAACAAAATCAACAAAAATGACTGAGCAAGTATCAATAGATAACCATGCTATCTTTTCTACACTCAAGTGTGATATAGGTGAGTCACCAGTTAGTTCTATTTTTAGATATTTTTAGCAAATTCCACACTGATTTTATCCTGGATGTACCAACTTAAGCACCCACCAGCAGTACAGCTGTACTTTATTCCCACATCGCTAATGCTTCTTGACTTTTGTTTTCCTGATTGTACTCATTCTTTAAGGGATGAGCTAGAATTTAAGTTTGGAGAAAAAAAGAGCACCAGAAAATTTTTTGTGGGAGCCATAGCTAGTGTTGAAAGATATAAGGAGTAATGTAATAAAGGGAATTGTTTCCTCGAGGTGAGTATCCACCAAGCTAATCCTGCAACTTGTGCAAAGAAATGTCCCAAGGATTGATCTGTTTATAGCAGAAAAACAACATATCAAATTTATGAAAAAATATTCAAGGAAGCAGGCAGGTTCTATCTAAAGCAGGCAAAAGAACTTGGCAACATCCACCATGTAGTTCTTTCATCAGATTAATGAAGGATACAGAAGGAAAAGAGCCATGGAGTCTTCCTACGTGGTTATGGAAAGCCACTGAGGGCATCCAGGTTGCAGCGAAGTCCCTGCATAGATGCCTAGAGAGGCTTTTAGTGAAGGTATGAAAGGGAAGCCTATATTGTGATATAGCAATCAGGATGTAAGAAGGTCCACAGCTGTGCGATATCTCTCAAAGAAAGCTACACACAAAGAATGGAACCATTCCAAGACAGAGAAATATATTGTAGTCATGAAACTAGATAGGAAGAGCTTTTTAAGCCACAATGTACATAAATTTAGGATTTGGGGTTTGTCCAGCTAGATTTGATCTTGATTTTCCCAATATTTCCTGTTTATGTTTCTTTTCCTCTTATTTTGAATGAGAATGTATAATCATGTCAGTGTACTTTGAAAGTAAACAATGCTTTAAATTTGATTTTATATGGTGTTACAATTAAGAAATTGTAATCTATTCTAAAAGATAAAATATGATTGTAGTTGTATATGGAATTTTATCTCATGTTAAGCATGATTCTGCCCTGAAAATTCATATACTTTATTTGCAGTTGTATATTGGATATAGGATACTATGCTAGTGCTCCACTATGTTCATAGCAGCCTTATTTATAATAGCCAGAAGCTGGAAAAAACCCAGATGCCCCTCAACAGAGGAATGGATACAGAAGATGTGGTACATTTACACAATGAAGTACTACTCAGCTATTTAAAAGAATGAATTTATTAAATTCCTAGGCAAATGGATGGACCTGGAGGGCATCATTCTGAGTGAGGTAACCCAATCACAAAGGAACTCACACAATATGTACTCACTGATAAGTGGATATTAGCCCAGAAACTTAAGATACCCAAGATATAAGATAAAATTTGCTAAACCCATGAAACTCAAGAATGAAGACCAAAGTGTGGACACTTTGCCCCTTCTTAGATTTGGGAACAAAACACCCATGGAAGGAGTTACAGAGACAAAGTTTGGAGCTGTGACAAAAGGATGGACATCTAGAGACTGCCATATCTGGGATCCATCCCATAATCAGCTTCCAAACGCTGACACCATTGCACACACTAGCAAGATTTTGCTGAAAGGACCCAGATATAGCTCTCTCTTGTAAGACTATGCTGGGGCCTAGCAAACACAGAATTGGATGCTCACAGTCAGTTATTGGATGGATCACAGGGCCCCCAATGGAGGAGCTAGAGAAAGTACCCAAGGAGCTAAAGGGATCTGCAACCCTATAGGTGGAGCAACATTATTAACTAACCAGTACCCCGGAGCTCTTAACTCTAGCTGCATATGTATCAGAAGATGGCCTAGTCGGCCATCACTGGAAAGAGAGGACCTTTGGATTTGCAAACTTTATATGCCCCAGTACAGGGGAATGCCAGGGCCAAAAAGGGGGAGTGGGTGAGTAGGGGAGTTGGGGGGAGGGTATGGGGGACTTTTGGGATAGCATTGGAAATGTAAATGAGGAAAATACCTAATAAATATATTAAAACAAATCAAAACAAAACAAAACAAAAAAAAAAAAAGGATACTATGCTAGGCATAACTATTGCTTTCCTTTGGAAATTAATATAATATAAGGAGATATGATTGTATGTCTTATTGACAAGAGGTATACTTATGATGGCTAGTCTTGGTTGTAACCCTGATAATATTAGGAATTCACTAAAACTCTGGGAATTTGGGGCACCTGTGAGGAATTTTTTTTCCTGATTTGATTATGTGAAATAGGAAGACCAACCCCAAATGTAGATCGTTTGTTCTGTTGTAGAAACAACTGTAAAATATAAATTTCATTGATATCAGTTTTTTTAATAAAAGTGTGTAGCTAGGACTAAATTCTAGTAGTTACAATCAAGATAGTTTTTATGATCCTACACTGTTTCTGTCTTTTATTACAGTGTTTCCTGAACACTGAGGTGGAGATTTGATGGTGACCTCCCTTTTAGGACTGAATGTTAGAAGGTCCCTCAGGCTTTGCATATTATCTGGCTGGTAGATTAGAAAGGAGATGGTTAAAAGCAAAATTGGATGGATGAGCAGTTAGGCATTCCAAAGAGCAAATGGTGCTTGACTAACCTCGTAAGCTATCTCCCTCTATTCTCTGGGACTGGTTGTTGCTAGTCTATTTCTGTTTTTCCTTATATATCAGATTGATATTTCACAAGTGTTGTTCCTCCATGCCCAGAACCCTTATTTTTAGTCTTATACCTGAACAAGCTTCCTTTCATTTTCAGCTGATCTGCTCAGGTTTCAGTATTAGAGAGCATCTCAGCAGAGCTTGCAGCTCTATAACCCTGCCACTCCCACTGCTGCTGCTTTCCAACTAGCATTTCTGGACCCATCACGTGTTCACCTGTAACTTTACTCCAAGATGATTTGGCGGGAATCAGGTCCCTACCCCTGCTTCATAAATGAGTTTCAGAAATAGTAAAATTGAGCTTTGTTCAGAATTTTGCCTTAGCTACATCTTTCTCTTCTCTGCCTAGCTCCCTGTTCTCTTCCAGGTTTCCAAGATTCCTTTCCAGATTAGAACCCAGACATGTGAGCCGCTGGCCAGACACAACACATTTGAATTGGTACTTGTTTGTGACTTACACATCTACATGCTCCTGAGGCTGTCAGGAGTATACTCTGTTTCACACTCAGCAACACTGAGTCTAGGAGGCTAAAGGCAAGCTAATGGTTAACAGAAAGAAGGAATTGAAACAAAGTTGCAGAGTGTTGAGTCCTGAAACAATGAAAGGCAGAGATGACCCTGCCTTAAGTGCTTCTCTCTCTGACAGGCAAATGCCAAACAGAAGTCAATTTATTTCTTGATCTCTTGAGGTTCTATGCCCCTTCAGGGTTCTCATTCTCTAAGCTCTGCATGCATGCCCGACATGACTAGGTCATGTTATATCTTCTGCTGATCAGAGGAAAGATTTGTCCTGCTTTAGAGCCCGGCCCCAGGAAGTTAGAACCCAATAAAAGCAGACCTAATGATTTATATGAACTCAGGCTGTGTCCTTTATTATCATAGCACAAGGAATGCTAAAATATGGATAGTTATGGTGAATTTGATCCTGGCTCATTGCCACAAGACTCTAGGTGTCTGTGTAAAGGTTTCTCTTGGCTGCATGAGCTTTGCCAATTTAGATATCTGAAGCCTTATGTCATGGACCTTGGCCCACAAAAATCCTGATTTCTTTTCTCCAGTTTTTTCCAGCATGAATCCTAGATACTGCTGAAATATTACTTCTGAGTCAGATATTGAGCAAAATTTTGTGTATGAGATCTTACAAGAGAGCTTTATACAATGCCCAAGTCTGCCTTCAAGATAAACAAGCCAGTTCAGAACTACCTTTACTGGGATGCTCCATATTCTCTACCCAGAAATCACTGTATTTTCCCCAGGACCACTTTTTCTTTTCTCAACTTGAAGTCTAGATTACTTCTGCCTCTCTCTGATTTCTATGCTCCCCATTCTCTCTCCCATGTAGATGCTTCAGGGATGAATCATCTCTATAGAAAGGGACTGACTGGTTTAAGAGAAGTTCAAGTTGCTACAACAGTAGTGGTATCAGAGTGGATGACCAGAATTCTCCAGGTTACAACAGACTATTCATAGAAGGGACTGCAGATATCATGGTGAATTGTGGAGAGCCGGTACGTGCTGCAAGCAATTACGTGCGTGCCGCCAGTAATCTCTGAGAAGAGCCATGTGTGCCATGAGCAATCACCATTATAAGATGGTGCGGGCCTCCACAGTGCCTAACTAGTAAACAAGCCTTGTACGCAGGTGCGAGAGTGAATTCACTCCTAGTCACTCCCATTCTCGGGGTGTAATAGTGGGGTGATGGGCAAGCAATGAATCAGGAGCTGTCATGCCATATCAGGTGCTGAAACGTCACACTGCTGGTTATAAAAGCAGTGCCATTTTCCCGGATTGGGATCTTCCTGAGAAGCAAGCAATAAAGCTCTTGCTGAGGAAGATTCTGGTTTGTTGCATCTTTCTTGCTGGTCGAGCTGGACGCAATAAGTGGTGCCAAAACCCGGGAACTGTCATCACACCGGCGCAAGGAAGATCCCTCATTCACGGGGCAGAATCAGAACTGTGGGACAAAAGGCTCTACAAGATACGTACAATCTTGAAATTTCTCCAGAGTTAGAAGCCCTTTTGATTGTTTGCATGGCGATTACACTTTTCCTTTTGGTTTCGTTTTGTTTCCACCACTGGAACTGTTGACTGGTTCTTAGTCGCAGTCAGGCCTGGAGAGCGCCTGGACAGCAACCAATTTCAGGCCCGGTCAGGCCTGGACAGCGGCAGTATGGAAATCTCCCATTCTATAGTAGTGGGCTTACGCTCAGTCCTGAAGCAGTGTGGCCTAAAAATTGCCACTAAGACCTAAGAGGGATTTGTCAGAGAGATAGACCGTGTTGCACCATGGTATGCTTGCTCATTGTCATTAACTGTCTCCTCTTGGGACAAACTGAAAGGAGATCTAGTTAGGGAACAGCAGAAAGGCAAACTTAAAGCAGGGATTATGCTGCTATAAAATTGGTGAAATCATGTTTAACAGATGAGGATTGTCAGCAAATGGTAGAAGCAGGGCAGAAAGTTCTGGACGAAATTCAAGAAAGTCTATCAGAGGTAGATCAGGGAGAGAGAGTAAAAATAGAGAGGAAACAAAGTGCACTGAAGAATTTAGGCCTTTCCATGAGCCTTGAGACAGAGGAAAAGAGAATGTCAGGGAAAATACCTGGGGAGAGATTAGAAAAAGGGATGGAAAGGGAGAGAAGAAGGGAGATCGAGCTGGAGAGGCACATAAGGAAAGAAGCCTCTACCCACCACTAGATGAGTTTAAGCAGCTAGCTCTCAGTAGCTCAGAATCAGATAAGGAACTTAGCTCCTATGAGGAAACAGACTTAGAGAAGAAAGCGACAGGTTGTGAGGGAGAAAGATACCAGTCAGATGAAAGACGAGTTAATCAGTTACAGAATAATATGAAAGCAGCTAGAGACAAATGTCAAATCATTGCGCAGTCTTCGGATATTCAAATTCAGGGTTCTAGTGCACCTCCGCCTTATGTGCAGAGGCACCATTCTGAGCCTTATGTGCAGAGGTATCATTCAGACTCATTTATACCAAAAGAGGAACAGAGGAAGATACAACAGGCATTTACGGTTTTTGAAAGTGCTGAGGGAGGGCGTGTTCACGCTCCAGTAGAATATATACAGATTAAGGAGCTTGCAGAAACAGTCCGTGTTATGGAGTCAGAGCTAATTTCACTGTAGCACAAGTTGAAAGGCTTGCAACTCACACTATGACTCCTGGTGATTGCCAGACTGTAGTAAAAGCTGCAGCCCCCAGTATGGGGATGTATCTTGAATGGAAAGTTTTGTGGCAGGACTCCTGTCAGACGCAGGCAAGGGCCAATGCCACCATGGAAGGAAACCAAAGGACATGGACATTTGAATTGCTTACAGGTCAGGGACAGCATGCTGCTAACCAAACAGATTATTATTGGGGAGCATAAGCCCAGATCTCAGCTGCCGCTGTTAAGGCATGTAAGGCACTCTCTAAGAAGGGAGAGGCAAGTGGGCATTTGACCAAAATCACTCAGGTCTACCAGGAGTCATACTCAATTTTTGTGGCTAGAATGACAGAGGCAGCAGGGAGAATATTTTGAGATACAAAAGCAGCTATGCCTTTAATTGAACAGTTGATATATGAACAGGCTACCCAGGAATGCAGGGCAGCTATTACACCTGGAAAAAGCAAGGGACTGCAGGACTGGTCGAAGGTTTGCCGTGAACTTGGTGGGCCACTCACTAATGCAGGTTTAGCAGCTGCCATTCTACAAGTGCAAAAATGCCCTGACATGGCTGAGCTCAAACTCTGCTATAATCGTGGCAAACCGGGACACTTAAAAAAGGACTGTAGAGCCCTTGTTAAAAGGAGAGCACCAGGATTGTGCACTAAGTGTGGAAAATGATATCATTGGACTAGCGCTTGTCGTTCAATCAGGGACATTCGAGGCAGGCTCCTGCAGCCAGGATTCCCTCAAGCAGTAGATAATGACACCATTTCAAAAAACCAGTACAGGGCCCTCAGGTCTTAGGGCCCGAAAACATACGGGACCACGACAGGCTAAAGGTGGACCCCACAGTCCGCAGGGCAACAGAAGGCTCAGCTGGATTGGACCTCCGTACCACCACCCAATTCATGCTGATTCCTCAAATGGGAGAGCAGCCTATTCCTACTGACTATAAAGGACCTCTGCCATCTGGGAGTGTCGGCCTAATATTGGGCAGGGCTTCCCTTTCACTACAAGGTCTTATTGTTCACCCTGGAGATGTAGGTCAAGATTATGAAGGGGGACTTCAAGTTCTCTGTTCCTGTCCTCAGGGTGTCGTTTCTATTTCACAAGGAGATAGAATAGCTCAGTTAGTAATTCAGCCAAGCCTACATGGCTGTTTTCCCTCTTCTGGTGTCCCTCAAGCTACCAGAGGGATTGGTTCTACTGGAAATGATTCGGCCTATTTAATAATGCCTTTAGATTCCAGGCCTTCTTTAGAGTTAGTTATAGAAGGGAAACAATTTAAGGGGATTTTAGACACAGCAGCAGACAAAAGTATTATTTCTTCTCACTGGTGGCCGAAAACTTGGCCAGTTATTCAGTCATCACATTCTTTGCAAGGTTTCGGTTATCAGTCCTGTCCCACTATTAGTTCCCGTTCTTTGAGCTGGACAGCGCCTGAAGGTCAAATGGGATGATTCACTCCTTATGTCTTACCACTCCCAGTAAATCTCTGGGGGAAAGACCTCTTACAGGCACTAGGACTGACCTTAACTAATGCATGCTCACCACAAGCTGTTCGAATGATTAAGAAAATATGCTATAAAGAAGGAAGGGGATTAGGAAAAGGAGAGCAGGGTAAACTTGAACCTATCCCTCAAAAAGGTAATAATGGGAGACAAGATTTGGATTTTTTCTAGAGACAGCTGTTGAGGGTTCCATGCCCATACCATGGCTTACAGAGGAATTTGTATGGGTTCCCCAATGGCCTCTCTCCTCTGAAAAATTAGAAGCAGCCACAAAACTAATTTCTGAACAGCTACACTTGGGGCATTTAGAGCCTTCTAACTCACCCTGGAATACACCTATTTTCGTAATTAAGAAAAAATCTGGCAAATGGCGCTTATTACATGATCTTAGAGCAATTAATGCGCAAATGCATCTGTTTGGACCAGTTCAGCAAGGGCTACCATTACTTTCTGCCTTACCCAAAAATTGGGAAATTATAATCCTAGACATTAAAAATTGCTTTTTCTCTATACCTTTATGCCCTCAAGATAGGCAAAGATTTGCATTTACGATCCCAGCCATTAATTACTTAGAGCCAGATCAAAGATACCAATGGAAGTTCCTACCTCAGGGGATGGCGAATAGCCCCACCATGTGTCAACTGTATGTACATTTGGCACTTAAGTCAGTTAGAGAACATTTTCCATCATTACAGGTGATAATTTATATGGATGACATTTTGATTTGCCATAAAAATTCACAGTTATTGCAAGATGCATACCTTATATTAATAAAAACGTTAGGGCAATGGGGATTGCAGGTGGCCACCGAAAAGGTGCAAGTTGCTCGAATGGGAGCCTTCCTAGGGTCACTTATTTATCCTGACAAAATTGTTCCTCAAAAATTAGAGATTCGCAAAGATCAACTACATACCTTGAATGATTTTCAAAAATTGTTAGGAGATATTAATTGGCTGAGACCCTTTTTGAAAATTCCATCAGCAGAATTAAAGCCCTTATTTGACATATTAGAGGGAGATACCCATATCTCCTCCCACAGAGCACTTACCCCAGCTGCATGTCAAGCTTTACAAATTGTAGAAAAGGCCCTACAAGATGCTCAATTACAACGCATTGACGAGTCAAAGTCATTTGAATTGTGCATATTAAAAACTGCACAGTTACCAACAGTGGTCTTATGGCAAAATGGGCCCTTGTTGTGGGTCCATCCTAATGCTTCCCCTGCAAAAATCATTGAGTGGTATCCTAATGCAGTTGCTCAACTTGCACTTAGGGGGATAAAAGCAGACATTACTTATTTCGGGTAAGAACCTTATATAGTAAGTGTACCTTATACTTCTGCTCAAGTTCAAACCCTGGCAGCAACACCAACGATTGGGCAGTCTTGGTTGCCTCCTATTCAGGACAAATTGATAACCATTATCCAAAACATACAATTTTACAATTTGCCTTAAGCCAAGCTATAGTGTTTCCAATAATAACAGTCAAACACCCACTTCCGGATGGGGTAGTAGTGTATACAGATGGATCCAAATCTGGTATAGGTGCATATGTAGTAAATGGCCAAGTAACATCTAAACAATATAATGATTCATCACCCCATGTTGTAGAGTGTTTGGTAGTTCTAGAAGTCCTTGAAACTTTCCTGGGACCGCTCAATATTGTATCTGATTCCTTATATGTGTTCAATGCAGTTAATATGCTTGAAGTTGCAGGCTTAATTAAACCAACTAGTAAGCTTGCTCACATTTTTCAAAAGATTCAGTCAGCCTTGTTATACAGAAGAAATCTTGTCTATATTACTCATGTTTGAGCTCATTCTGGCCTTCCTGGCCTCATGTCTCATGGAAATGACTTAGCAGACAAAGCCACTAGAATCGTGGCTGCTGCTTTGTCCTCACAGGCAGAGGCTGCAAGAGAATTTCATGAATGCTTTCATGTGACACCTGAGACATTACACCACCGTTTTACTTTAACCAGGAAAGAATCTCGTGACATTGTCACCCAATGTCAAAACTGTTGTCAATTTTTACCTACTCCTCATGTAGGGGTAAATCCTCGTGGCGTCAGGACATTACAGGTCTGGCAAATGGATGTCAGTCATATTTCCTCCTTTGGGAGAAATCAATATTTACATGTTTCTATTGACACCTGCTCTGGTGTAATATTTGCCACACCTTTAACAGGTGAAAAAGCCTCTCATGTTATACAGCACTGCCTAGAAGCGTGGAGTGTGTGGGGCAAGCCCACAATTCTAAAAACGGATAATGGGCCAGCATATAATTCTACTTAATTTCAACAATTTTGTCATCAAATGGATGTCACTCATTTGACTGGCCTTCCTTATAATACTCAAGGACAAGGCATTGTGGAACGTGTCCACCCCAAACTCAAATCTTATAAAACAGAAAGGGGGAGTTGATGAGACTCTGCCCTCAGTGCCAAGAGTAGCAGTATCTATGGCACTCTTTACACTTAATTTTTTGAATCTTGACGAGCAGGGACACTCTGCAGCTGAGCGACATAGCTCAGACCCTGATAGACCAAAAGAAATGGTCAAAGGGAAGGAAGTTTTAACTGGTCAGTGGAAAGGCCCGGATCCTATCTTAATCAGATCCTGGGGAGCTGTTTGTGTTTTTTCACAGAGTGAAGACAACCCATTTTGGCTGCCGGAATGACTCATCCCCAGGATATTCATCAAGGATGGTGCAGAAGATGCTGACCTCCCGAGGACTGTTCCTGATCCTGACAATGCTGAACTTGTCTCAGGTTCCTAGTATAATGGGCCAGCAGAGATGGGCTATTCTCTCAACTTTCCCTAAACCAATGCCAGTTCGCTATGATGCTATAGTTTTTCCAAAATTCTTTACTACTGATAAAACAGTGGATTTGCCATATTTACCCTATGATCCCAACCCGAGCACCATTAGGAGAAAATCGCACTTTACTAGAACAGGGTTCTTTATGTTTTCGAATTAATGGACCAGGAAATTGCATCAACCTCACAGCCCAAGCTTTGGGGAAGTTTAATGAGCATAGAGGAGGTTGCGTGAGCACAACCCAAGATACTTCCAATGTAGAGATAACCTTTACAAATCAGACCTTTTGGCACGAGGTAAATTGGGTTGATGGTACATTTCTACCACCTAACTTTTCAGACAAAAAACGTCCACACCAACCAAAAATAGCCCCTCATTGTAGTTTGGAAGATGAAGGGCTGATCCTGCCTTGGTCTGATTGTCAATCCTCCATCACTCATTGGGCAGATCAGAGTAAAACCTTTTCCTTTTCTCCCAACATGATAGATAACCCAGAGAAGGAATTTGTTATGAAAAAGGGACTTTTCATACAGGACATTAGAATGCATCCCTTTCACAAGTGGGTGCTTTGTGGAGTCAATGGCAGTTGTACAGAACTCAATCCTTTGATCTTTATCCAGGGAGGAGCAGTTGGAAAGGCTTCTTTTACTGGCATCTCAAGATTTGCTCAGTATTGGGGAATACATGATGCCTCCCTGGACTCTTATGGATATAGTAATACCAGTGCAGAGATCACTGGGTTTAATAAAACTTTGGTAAACCAGATTAATTATCCATCTACCACAGTCTGTGTTTACCCCGCTTTCTTGTTTATTCTTTCAAATGATTCATTTGAAATCTGTTCCAATGATAATTGTTGGATTTCTCAATGTTGGGATGTAATAAAGAACACCCGTGCCATGGTGGCACGGATCCCACGTTGGATCCCTGTTCTGGTGGATACACCCTCCATCTTATCTATGTTTTGAAAAAAGAGAGATTTGGGAATTACTGCTGCCGTGATCATAGCAATTTCAGCCAGTGCAGCTGCTGCTACAGCTGCAAGGTATGCTATGTTTAGTGCGGTTCAATCAGGCACAAAATTAAATCAGCTTTCAGCAGATCTGGCTGATGCCATCACTGTCCAAACTTCTGCTAGTACCAAGTTAAAGGGAGGGCTGATGACTTTGAATCAGTGCCTTGACCTGGCGGAAGAACAGATAGGTGTTCTATACTAGATGGCCCAGTTGGGTTGTGAAAGAAAACTGGAAGCTCTGTGCATTACCAGTGTCCAATATGAAATTTTACTTATGCAGCTAATATGTCTAGACAGGTTTCTTTATATCTTGCAGGAAACTGGTCTGAAAGATTCGATGAGACCCTTGAGGTCCTTAGAGCGGCCGTTCTAAAGATCAACTCAACACGAGTGGACCTGTCATTGACAGAGGTCCTCTCCTCCTGGATTTCATCTGCCTTTTCTTATTTTAAGGAATGGGTGGGGGTAGGTTTATTTGGCGTTGCCACCTGCTGTGGACTTGTGGTCATGCTCTGGTTGGTTTGCAAGCTCAGAACCCAACAAACACGTGACAAGGTTTTGATAACCCAAGCACTTGCTGCCATCAAGCAAGGGGCCTTCCCTGAAATCTGGCTATCTATGCTCAAAAATTAATTGACATTGGTGGCTGTCCTCTTTTATAGAGTTCGCCCTAGTTTATTTAGTAGTTAATGTCACATAGCACTGTGGTATCCAGGGACGGGCAACTTTCCTCATGCACAGATCAACCTAAGACACGGGGCCCGGTGGCGATAGGGTTACCCTATGACAGGAAAGGCTGTGACATTGAAGGAATGACCTAAGACAGGAGCCACAGTGGATGGGCAAAGTTACACAGGCCTAGACCAGCCTCAAGTTTTAATAAAATAAAAAGGGGAAGATGTGGAGAGCAGGTATGTACTGCGAGCAATCTCGTGCATGCCACCAGTAATCTCTGAGGAGAGCCGTGTGTGCCGCGAGCAATCGCCATTATAAGATGGCGCGGGCCTCCGCTGTGGCTAACTAGTAAAGAAGCCTTCTACGAAGGTGCGAGAGTGAATTCACTCCTAGTCACTCCCATTCTCGGGGTGAAATATTCAGGTGATGGGCAAGCAATGAATCAGGAGCTGTCATGCCATATCAGGTGCTGAAATGTCACGCTGCAGGTTATAAAAGCAGCGCCATTTTCCCGGTTCGGGATCTTCCTGATAAGCAAGCAATAAAGCTCTTGCTGTGGAAGATTCTAGTTTGTTGTATCTTTCTTGCCGGTCGAGCGGGGCGCAATAGTGAATAGCTTTTACCTCCCTGCTGTTGCTCTCCTAGTACTGACCAGAAACTGAGGTGCCATTTCCAGCAGACTGTGCTAGGACATAGTCATAGAACACATCTTCCTTCGAAAGCAGCTTCTAGGCTTCATTGGAAAAAACTTAAATCTGTGAATATTGGGAACAGAGTCTGTACATAGCTCAGTTGACAGAGTGACTGCCTAGCATTTAGCATGCCTAGGACTCAGTGATTAGTGCTGTCTTTACTTTATTGCCTTTAGTGGGTCTACTTATTATATTGTAATACACTTGGGATCATAGAAAGGGATATCATGATGACCTAAGACCAAGACTGTCAATGATGTTGGTTAGAGTCTTCTCTTGTATCCTCAGGCTAAAGAGACCTGATACCAGAGTGACTCACATTACTGAGAAACTCAAGTTTCTATTTCATTTCTTTTTAAGGCCTCTTAATTCAAAGAGTCATTGCCATTACAAGGTGTAACCATCACACACTTTATCTCTTTTATCTAGGTGATTTCCCAGTGTTCTTTACTTGGTTCATCAGCTCTAGGATTCAATGCAAAATAGCAACCAATAGTATTAAAATCTTGGATAGAACAGATATATAACAGTAATTACTTTGCCTGAATATATTAGTACAAAATCTGACATAACTGAACAAATGGAAACTAGGCTTGTGTCATGGATTAGAGGGCCTAGATCTTTTTCACAGCAGGTTATGCACCCTTTAGGATCCTCTGTAGAAACAATGAGGTACAATGGTCACTGATCATTCTTAACAGAGAGGCCCTTCTCTACAGGTAACAGATTCCTAGATCCACATTAAGTTGATTCCTGCTAAGACGGTCTATAGTGTATGACCATGTTAAATTCATGCAGGAAGCTACTGAAAAACAAAGCATTGTTCCAATCAGCAACAGACAGGACACAGAGCTCTGAGTATACAGCCAAGGGGAAATTTAAGTCATAGGGGTTAGGCTAATATCCTCTGATCTAAATTGTTCTGATCATGTCTTAATAGCTATGTATCTTAGTACCTGAAAACTATTTCCCTACATTCATTTGCTTATTCATGATTGGAATATATATTGTACGCTTTCTCATTTCGTGGTATGTTAAATTTGGAACTTGGTATAAAACTGTTAATAATCCGAATGTGCAGTATTCAATTGCATTATATATGCCTTAAACACCATGAGAAGGAAGGAAATAAATATAATAAATCTTTTTTTTTTTGCCATGTAATACAAACTTATTCAGAAAACCTACTGAAAGACCCCCGTGGGGAGTCCCTTCTCGGGCAAGCGCGCACCCAGTAGGACACTGAGACCGAACTCACTGTAATTATACAAGGCTTTAATGGCGTACAAACACACAAACAACAAAGGTTCGCTCAAGCCAGAATGCTAAGGACGAAACTCATGCACCGCACAGGGGGCAGGGGAGTTCAACCCCAGCCCAAACTTTTTACAGGCTTATAAAGGCAAAAACCACAAACCAAAAACAGGGGAGCCAAAAGAATTTGCGCCATTACACATAATTGGCTTATTTAAATGGCGGCAGGATGATTACAAATTAGCAGGGTAATATGTACCTGCTAAAATGGAGAAAGACACAAGGGCTTGGGACTTCTCGAGGTCAGCAGGACACCTGGTCAATGTATGATTTATGGGGTCTATAGGGAGGTGCCATCCTGCCAGATGGCCATTTGGTCCGCCCTGATAGCAGTGGCTAGTTCCTGCATTCTCTTTTTAATCTTTTATGGCCGGAAATTCTTAGCTACAGGGTGAGTATGGCTGTGCCTGGACCCGCCTGGGTCTATTCTTCAGCCCTGAATTTCTTGAACTTACATACCACAATGCTATAAGACCCAAAATTATAAGTTTTTGCTGTTCATTACCCACTTCTTTTAGTGGATAGCTCTAATCTTAGAACGACCTTTCTTCTTGTTGATATTGCTGTCTGAGGACCATGACTTGTATGGTGTTTATTTTATCTTTAACAAAAGCAACCAGCTTATTTAAAATACATGGCCCAAAAGAAAGCAGGAGGAAAAAAATAATCAGAGGGCCTGCCAGGGTGGAATCAGTGTTGTAAAACAGGGAGACCTGTTAAACCAATTTTCATACCATCCTTAATACGCTTCTCTTTCTTTGCTTCATTTTTCTAACCTTTCTCTGAGCTTAGCCATGGAGTCCCTGATAAGACCAGAATGGTCTACATAAAAACAACACTCTTCTTTTAGTGCGGCACAGAGTCCACCTTCTTTGAGAAAAAGTAGATCTAGCCCCCTCCTGTTCTGTAGCGAGGTCAAAGATTCTTCAAGTTTGGTGATGGACTGCTCTAGTGCTCCTAGGTCTGCATCCATAGCGGTTGTGCAATTCATGAAAATAGTGGGGGGTCTGTATCAAGGCAGTTGTGCCTGTGCCGACCCCAGCTGCTGTTCCTAGACCCAAAAGCACTGCTAAGGTCATGGTAATGGGTTCCCTTTTATACCGGGTCCAGTGGTTGAATCCATTGACAAAAAACTGTCATCATGATACAGAAGCCTAGTAACACTCTGAACTAAACGACAATAATCTTTAGAAGTATTAAAAACAGATGTAAATACACAGGGAGTGAGTCCAGTGTTGCAAGCCCATACTGTGACTAAGGGAGGGACTAAGTACTGACCTCTATTATTGGAAGACTGGAGATGATGAGTCTGATTACAGAGTTACCGTTTGTCATGTGGGACTTGTTCCAGGCAAAGTCTATTTCCCGAGACAGCTGCTAATGTTAGTTTTCTGTTTTCTCCCCAAGGACACTGAGAATTGTCCTCAGCCTTATTGTTTGTCTTGACTTGAGCAACTCCCTCATAATATGAGGGATTGGAGGCATAACACAGCCAACAAGACTTAGTGATGTTGGGATTGGTACAATTGCGTACCAAAAAGCCACCTGTACCAGACTAAACAGACGGTTTTCAGTATCTGGGGGAGTAGGGGCAATGTAAGTTTCAGGTCTGAGGAAGGGGTATAGACTTCTGTTGGAATAGCTGGAACAACTAGGGTAGGTCCGGGAAAAGTAGGTCTGGGAAGGGGCATTGGAGGTTTTTTAACAAGAACGGGGGTAGGTCCTACTGCCTGGGTTGGGGGACACTTCATCTTTAGCCGAATCTTAAATGTGAATCCAGGGCCTGTCCCTGTCACATAAAATGTTAGGCCCCACAGTCTTCCCCTTATCCAATCTTTTTTGTCTTTTTTGCTTTTTGAGTAAAAGTGATGTTTAAGGAATCATGGCCCTTATTTCATCTGGATACTATAATAATATCAAGCTAGAGGAAGGGTCCCAATGAGTGGTACCAGTGGTTTCACATCTCCACTGACTACAGAAGATGCCCTCTATTCCCCCACACCAGCGAGCCTCTTTTTTATTTGCCCTATCCCTGGGACAGACATAAAAGGGCTCCTGACAAAGTCTCCTCTGTTGAGACCTGCTAATACAGCCTGGTATATCTGCAATGTACTTTCCTTGGGAACTTAACCCCTGGTGATATGGCTGCTTGTGATAGATTACCTCATCTTGGGGCACCGTTTCATGTGACTCTTCAGGGATATCCCAGGCATCTAATCCATCTATCAGGGCACAGATTTCAGAAAACAGAGGGGGACACCATGTATAAGGGGGGGGGGGCCTTTGAAGTACTCCATACAGTATCTCCAGCTTGAGAGATGGCCTCCCATGTCAGGGTCATAAGAGTGTGAGGATTATTACCCAAGGTTGGTGTACAGCGAAGGCACAGTTTAAGAGAATTATCAGTAGTGGCCACTGTCCAATTTTCTCTGAGGTCGTCTTCATCCTGGTTGGGTGCCTTTTTTTTATGTGGGATGCGTGGATCCAGGCAGCGATCCTGTCTACCTTTGCGACCTTGGCGCTGGTCAGCAGCACTAGATAAGGTCCCTTCCACCGTGGCTCAAACATGCCAGCTCGATGTTGTCAGACCAGAACTGAGTCCCCGACCTGGAACCTGTGGGGCACTGCACTGCTCCCTGGTGTGTATGCTTCTTTAATCTGGTCCCAGATCTGTGTTCTGACAACTTCTAAGGCCTTTAAATGGGTAAACAGAGAAGAGGGTGAGGAAGAGTTAGGACTGGAATTCAATATCTCATCAGACTCGGTCAAGGGGGGTGGTCCCCCATGTAGAATTTCATAAGGAGTAATGCCGAAACACCCAGGTGTGTTTCGGGCCCTAAGGAGCACAAAGGGAAGGAGGGTCACCCAGTCTTTACCACTGGTCTCAAAAGCTAATTTAGTTAGGGTTTCTTTTAGAGTCCTGTTCATTCCTTCTACCTCTACTGATCTCTGGGGTTTATAAGCACAATATAACTTCCAATTGTTCCCCAAATGTGTGGCTAATTCCTGACTTACCTGGGCAAAAAATGCAGGCCCATTTTCCAAGCATATTACACTGGGGATCCCAAACCAGGGTAGGATCTCTTCAACGATCTTCTTGGTCACCACCTGAGCAGTTTCAGACTTGGTGGGGAAGGCTTCTACCCATCCTGAGAAAGTGTCTATGAAAACTAGTAACTATTTATTACCATATTTTCCTGGTTTGATCTCAGTGAAGTCTACTTCCCAGTAAACTCCAGGTCTATCCCCCAGTTGTCGTTTTCCTTGTTCATTAAAGGGGCCTGCAGCATTAATTAGGCAACACACTAGCAGGATTTAGTTACTTGTTCGTCTAGTAGCCTGAGCACATAATAGTTTGAGGACTGGATTAAATCACACAATTTCTTTGCTCCCTGATGTGTCAGGGGATGGATGCGTTTTAATTATGCCTTTCCTTCTCTATAGGGCAAAATAATTTTTCCTTCTTTTGTTCTTGCTATCCCATGGTAGCTAAATCCTTTGGACTTCCCTTGTTCTTCAAGATCTTCAATCATCTCATAATCTTTGGAGGTGTATTCAAAACTGATCTCTGGGGTCCCTTTTGGTTCTTCTATACTCTCTACAGGCAGCGCAGGGATGCCTTGTACCACCTGTTTGGCCACCCAACCTGCCATCTGATTTCCCTGGGCTACAGCACCTTGCCCCTTTTGATGGCCAAGGCAGAGGATGATGGCCACTTTCTTGGGCATGTGTATAGCCTCTAGGAGGGCCAAGATTTCTTCTTTATTTTTGATTTCCTTGCCTGCCGAAGTAAGTAGCCCCCTTTGTCTATAGATGGCCCCATGAATGTGAGCTGTGGCAAAAGCATAGTGGCTGTCAGTGTAAATATTGATTGCCTTACCTTCTGCCAGCCGCAGAGCTTTAGTTAGCGTCAGGAGCTCAGCCTTCTGAGCCGAAGTTCCTTCTGGAAGTTAACTTGCCCAAATTACATGTTTTCTGTCAACCACTGCCTCTCCTGCTCTTTATTTTCCCTCCACCACAAAGCTGCTACCATCTGTGTACCTGTCAGGCACACCTGGCCAAGTTTGTTCAGTCAGATCCTTTCTCGATCCAGTTTCTTCATCCAGGATATCAGCACATTGGTGTACCCAGGTAGAGTCATCCGTCTTGGGGAGAAGGGTGGTAGGATTGTGGATGGCAGGTAGGGCAAAAGTCACTCGGTCATTTAGCAACAGGCTCTGGTAGTGGGTCATCCGTGCATTTGTCATCCAATGGTCAGGGGGCTGTCCTACAATACTCTTTAACGCATGGGGAGTGATTACACTCACATGCTGACCTAGAGTAAGCTTGCCAGTATCTTTAACAAGTAGGGCTACTGCAGCGATGGCTTTTAGGCAGGAGGGCCATTCACTGGCAACTGGGTCCAATTTTTTAGACAGGTAGGCCACTAGCCTCTTCCACGGCCCCAGAGTCTGAGTCAGGACTCTGCGGGCTACTCCAGCTGGCTCATCAACGTATATGGTGAAAGGCTTAGTCAAATCTGGCAGGGCCAAAGCCTGGGCTGCAAGCAGAGCAGCCTTTATGCTGTTAAAGGCTTTTTGGTGTTCCTCTGTGCAGGTGAACGGGACTTTTTCTTTAGTGAGTGGGTACAGAGGTGCCGCCAACATTGTGGACCCTGGTATTCAGAGTCTACAAAAGCCTGCTGTTCCCAGAAACTCACGTGCTTGTCACAGAGTGGTGGGGGTTGGGATCTGCATCACAGTCTTCTTTCGAGCTTCGGTGAACCACTGCTTTCCTTCTCGGAGGGAGTATCCTAGGTAGGTCAAGTCCATATGGCATAGCTGAGCTTTCTTAGTGGTACACCAATTCACTTTTTTCATTTAGAAGCTTCTTGATCCTGTCAAGGCACAGTTCCTGGGTTGAAGCTGAAAGGATTAAATCATCTCCATACTATAGGAGAGAAATTTGGAGGTTCTGTTCCCTAAAGGGCATAAGGTTGTGGTGGACCACTTCATCAAAAAAAGTGGGTGAATTTTTGAACCTCTGTGGCAGCCTAGTCAAGATTAGCTGACCCGTATATCCTCCTTCAGGGACTCGCCACTCAAAAGCACATAGAAGTTGACTGCTCAGGTGTAATCTGAGACAGAAAAAGGCATCTTTCAAATCCAGGACAGTGTACCAGGACCGTTCAGGTGGTAAGGAACTCAGCAAGTTGTGAGGGTTGGGCACAGTTGAGTGAATGTCCTGTACCCGCTTATTGACTTTTCTTAAGTCCTGGACAGGCACATAGTCATTTGTCCCAGGTTTACACACTGGCAGGAAGGGGGTATTCCAATTGGACTGTCACGGGACCAATATACCCTGTTATAGCAGTCTCTGGATATGTGGTCGAATGCCGTTTTTAGCCCCTTGACTCATGGGGTATTGCCTGACTGAAACGGGTTTGGCAGCCATTTTTAGCTCGACTATGTTGGGTGGCACTTGCCTAGCTAATTCCATCCCAGCCTGCTCTGCCCAAACCTCTGGAAAACCTGTCAATCATTCTTTTAAGGGTAAAGTCTCAGATTTCTGTTCGTGGAGGTGATATTCTTCTTCTAAATTTAAAACTAAGCATGCCACTGGATTCTTCTTCCATGATAACTCAGGTCCGTCAGAAGTAAACTGGACTTGTGCTTTCAATTTTTTCTAAAGTTCCCAGCCTAGCAGGGGTGCTGGGCACTCAGGTATCACAAGAAAAGAATGTGTCACTTTATTTTTTCCTATGTCTAAAATCCTTTTGGTTGTCCAGGGATAAAGCTTGCTACCAGTGGCTCCTATAACTAAAATCTTCTTTGATCCTAATTGTCCTAAAGGTTCAGTCAAGACTGAATATTCAGCTCCTGTGTCTATTAGAAAATTAACGGGGGTCCCCTCCACAGAGTGAGTTACCCTAGGCTTGGGGAGGGGGACCGAGCCCCGACTTCCCTTGTCTTCTTCAAGGGCAGATACTTTGGGGTCCCTCTGCTTCTTCTTTGGGCAGTCTCTGGCCCAATATTCTTCTTTCTTGCAGTATGTGCATTGGTCTTTCTCAAGTGGAGGTCTCTGTTCTCCTGGGGTTCTTCTTGTCCTGTTGCGCAGGTTCCCTGACTGACCCTTCTCTGAACTTTCTCCACCTACCACTGCGGCCAAAATCTTAGTCAAGTTCCTATCCTGCTGGCGTTCATGCCGGATTTCTCTTTCCTCTACCTCTTTCTCTTCTCTCTCTTGCTTTTCTTCCTCAGTCTCTCTCTTGTGGTATACTTTCTCAGCTTCTTTTACTAAATCTTGCAGAGTATAATCTTGGAGACCCTCTAACCTCTGTAACTTTCTCTTAATATCAGAGGCAGACTGACCAATAAAAGCTATGGCTACAGCTGCCTGCTGTCCCTCCTAAGAGGGATCAAATGGGGCTATCTCCTATAAGACTCCATTAGTCGTGCTAAGAAAACGGAGGGCAGCTCCATTGAACCCTGAAGGACTTCTCTTACCTTGGCCAAATTGGTGGGTAACCCTGCAGCCCGCTCTATCCCTGCCACTAGAGTCCATCAGTAGACTGTGAGACGCTCCCTATCTTTCACAGTATTGAACACTCAGGCAGAACGGGCCAAGGGGAAAGCTGCATTTATAAGGTAGGGGAGACTAGTGGGGGTCCCATCTGGTCCTGGGACGTTTTTATCTGGCTTCTAGCAGGATCCTCTCTCTCTCTTCAGTTCTAAAGGGGACCTGCAAAAGTTGCTGGCAGTCATCCCAAGTGGGCTGGTAGGAGAACATTAGGAACTCAAGGAGTCCTGTTAAGCCTGAGGGATTCTATGAGAAAGAGGAGTGATTAGTTATACATATCTGTTATACATATCTGCCAACATATCTATCAATGAAAATGGCCAGTACTGCAATGGGACTAACTGCCCCGGGGCATGGGAAGGTCCTCCTACATAAGCTCTTAAAGGCAAAGCAACAGTGGATCTGGTTTAGATTCACTTCCCTCTGAACTATGGCCTTTGCAGCTAGGAGTCCCTCCCAACGGTCCTGTCACAGAGGCCACCCTGGGGTCTGCTGGGGTGGGCAGTTGTGAGGGATCAGGATTAGAAGTTCTTTGGAGGTAAGGGGGTGGGAAGGAGTCAATGAAAAAGGCATCATCAATTTCAGGATAGATCCTCAGGGGGGCCGATGGAACGTGCTCTGGCAGACCCGCATGCATCATTTTCGGTTTCATGGCTACTACCACCATCGCTGCCTCAGCTCCGGAAGTCCAGGAACACAGTCAGGGTGGCAGATTTTGTACCAGATCCTGCCACAAAATTATATAAGGTACCGGATCAGGATGCCCTCCTGCAGTCTGAAAAATAACTTGACACCTAGAATAACAGGCAGGCTAAAATTTCCCTGCGAAGGCCAGCCCACACCAAAAGCTGGCCATTTAGAGGAGCAAAAAGTTTGCCAAGGTCCCTTCTTGACATCAAAGAAAAGATTGTTGGCCCTAGTCATAACGTCTGTTCAATGGTTCTGAGTAAGTGTTAGTGGGGTCGTCACAGTCTTTCCCATGTTAAGCTCTGTCACACACATGTTAAAAACGATTACAAAGGCTACAAGACTCAAAAGCAAAACCGGTTGCCTACTCTGTGTCAACCAGAGTTCCTGAAAAGAATCAGACGGCCTAGTAACAGGTCTCAGAAACAGATCGTCAAGGAGAAAATTTATCCCTGACTTTTCCCGAGGAGGTTCACTAGGCATCCCTGGCCCTCCCCCTGACTTCCCTGAAAGTCTCCCAGGGCGAACAAATGGTGGACACCTAGACACATCTGTCCTTATCCACTTTGCTCTCCCTTCGAAGCACTGTCTCATAAGAGAGTTTGCAAAACTGAAACTGTGATCTCACAAGATTTTCAGACAGAATATAGAGACAAAACCAAGACAAGATAGAGGGCCTTACCTCCAAGTGGGTCTAGGACCCCTGGGTGGTCACGCATCTCCCAGCCAATGCACCACATGAAAGACCCCTTCAGTGAGTCCCTCTTCAGGGAGGTGCGCACCCAGTAGGACACTGAGGCGGAACTCGCTGTAACTATACAAGCTTTAATCTCACACAAACACACAAACAAAAAAGGAGCGCACAAGCCAGCATGCTGGGGTCGAATCTCATGCACTGCGCAGGGGGCAGGGAAGTTCAACCCCGGCCCAAACTTTTTACAGGCATATAAAGGCAAAAACCACAAACCAAAAACAGGGGAGCCAAAAGAATTTGGGCCATTACACATGATAGGCTTATTTAAATGTTGGCGGGATGATTACAAATTAACAGGGTAATATGTGCATGCTAAGGTGTAGGGAGGCACAAGGGCTTGGGACTTCTCGAGGTCAGCAGGACACCTGGTCAATGTATGATTTATGGGGATCTATAGGGAGGTGCCATCCTGCCAGATGGCCATTTGGTCTGCCCTGATAGCAGTGGCTAGTTCCTGCATTCTCTTTTTTATCTTTTATGGCTGGACATTCTTAGCTACAGGGTGGGTTTGGCTGTGCCTGGACCCGCCTGGGTCTATTCTTCAGCCCTGTATTTCTTGAACTTACATACCACAATGCTATAAGACCCAAAATTATAAGTTTTTGCTCTTCACTACAACATCCAAGATTTTACCTCTTAATCAGATCTCTAACTTTTTAGCTCCAAGTTAATTTGGGTTTTGCAATTTTCACAGGGTGTCTGACAATCTCAAACACTACAGCCTGCTGCTGTTCTTCAACAATTTTCTGACTGGCAACCAAGCTCCTGCTGTTTCTATCAAAGAATGTCCCACCCATTCCTCTTGTTCAAAAGTGCGGCTGGACAGGCACTCTCAGGCCAAGGAGACCTCAGTAAACTTTATCTGAACATTCAGGTGCTCTCAGGCACTCCTTTGTTGAGCCATGCCAAGGCTTTGAAAAAAAAAACAGCCCAGTGGATAAAAGTCATTTCATTTGTACCTGGCTGTCCACTTTGAACAAATGAGCAATAATTCTGTTTTTGTGAAATATAACAGGTAATGAATATTTTAGTTTCAGTCAGTGGAAACTAACGGCTGTTCCCATTAACTCTTTCACACCAATTAACATTTTTGCTTCACGGTTCCTTTAACATTTTCGATTTCCACAGTATTCACACCAGGATGAATACTGAGACATTACGACCAGGGACATCATTAGAGCAAAGGTAAACAAATCTCTCTCAACATATGTCCTTTCACAATGGAAACAGACCAGAGACCATGGGGATGCACAACTCTGAATAGTTTATAAAGGACCCTGTAGATATCTGTTCTTGTATATTGAGGGGTGTGTTTAAGTGGAAAAAACTTACAGCTGTCATTTGAGAATAACACATATAAACCTCAAGTGTTTTTTTTTTAAAATGAGAAATGTTGACAATTATGGTTCTTATACATAGGGAATATCTGGATTAAGAAGTAGTCCTTACCCAGACTTCACACTTCCTCTGACCCTGACTCTGTACCTTCCAGGCTAAGAATAATCTTGATGGCCTGATTTCCCCAGTAACAGGCTATCCAGCAGAAAAGAACAACAAACTTCTCAAGATTCAACCAGTATACTAAGACATGGTTCATGTCTAATTGTTTACACAGACAGGCAGAATACAGTACCACTACCAAGATTTGGGAATAAGAAGCCAGTGTCTATGAAAATCAAAGAAACCTTCTGCAGCATCATGATCAGGAGCAGTGGAAACTGCAAGCTTTGTGGCTGCAGTGGTGAATAATTCTTCACCTGACAGCTCATCCCAGATTTATCACACTAACCTCACAGGCCACTGTGAAGAATACAAACACTTTGGATGTGGACAGCTTAAGACAGAATGCTACCCAACAGGATGCCTTACATAGGCTCTATATGTTAAGGTTGCTACAGAAAGTTAGAAGTGTCTGAAGGCATTACTTGGGAACTGTGATGAGGACATCTTCTAAAGAAGTATTGTGAGACAGAAAATTTAAAAAAATGTTGATGTCTGCTTAGAAAGGGGTTTAATCTCAGGATTTGGTGATAAAATCCAGTAGATTTGAATTCAGGACTGAACTGCACAAGAAGGCCCAGAATTGCTAGGACTATACAGAAAAATCCATTTCCAGATAAGTTAAACAGAAAAAAAGGAGAGGAATGAAATGAAAAAGAAGAATGTCAGTGTCCTGATGTTAAATCCTGTATTTGTGAGCAATAATCAACAAACTTTGAAAGGAATAATGCAACAACGTGAAAAAAAATGGACACACCATTTAAAATATCTTACATAAATCAGTAAAAAAAATTAAAAATATCTCACTAAAAATGGCAATATTTGCAGGGTGTTGGTGGTGCACAGCTTTAATCCCAGCACGTGGGAGGCAGACGTAGGCAGATTTCTGAGTACAAGGCCAGCATGGTCTACAGAGTGAGTTCCAGGACAGCCAGAGGCATATAGAGAATTCCTGTCTCGAAAAAATCCAAAAATCAGACCATACACACAAATAAGAAAACAAACAAACAAACAAACAAAAACAAAAAACAAAACACACACACAACACACACAAAACAGAAATACAACAACATAAGGCAATATTCCCTTTCCGTTTTGTCTTGTGGTTTTCTTTTTTAAATGTGTTATTGCATCTCAGAGATGCTTCCTCCTTTATAAATACTGACATCACAAACACATCATAGATATGAACTTGCATCATCGCCACAGGTGTTTTACAACTCCTACTTCAGTGACACAAGGGACTCCACACACATACTCCTTCCATAGAGTAAATGTATCCAATATCATACAGATTATTCAAAACAATGGAAATATCTTCAAATTATCTCAACACTTATGCCCACTGATCGGGTGTCTCAGATTGAGGCTCCCAATGATCAATTGTTTATAAGTACTAGCTTGTAAAACTGTAAATGAGTTGTCTATCTGGAACCCTTTATAAGATCCTGTCCTCAGCAAGGATCCTATTCAAAGCCATTAGCCACTTTTTTTTTAATGTGCACATTTAATGGGATAAAGTAATGAGACTTTCCCTAATTGTAGAAACGACCTAGTCTCTTTATTTTCTCCCACATTTTTTATTACATATGTTCTTCTTTTACCTTTCAAATTCTATCCCAAAAGTCCCCTATATCTCCTGCCCCCTGCTCACCTACCCACTCACTCCCACTTCTTGGCCTTGGCATTCCCTGAACTGTGGAATATAAATTTTGCTAGACCAAGGGCCTCTCTTCCCAATGATAGCTGACTAGGTAATCTTCTGCTACATATGCAGCTAGAGGAACAAGTTCTGTGGGTACTGGTTAGTTCATATTGTTGTTCAACCTATAGGGTTGCAGACCCCTTCAGTTTTTGGGTACTTTCTTTAGCTCCTATATTGGGGGGCCCTGTATTCCATCCTATAGATGACTGTGAGCACCCACTTCAGTATTTGCAAGGCACACTATTTCATACACTAGCAAGATTTTACTTAAGGGACGCTGATATAGTTGTCTCCTGTGGTGTTTTGCCCTCAGTCACTTCTATGCTTCATAAGAAAGAAAGCTCTAGTTGTGTGCCATGCAGATCGTGTAGAGGGCTGTCAATATCCCCTCTCCTCCAGAAAAGCCTCACAAACAGTCACAACGATTGTCTTCCAGGACAACTTTGAGTGCCTAAGATAAGGATCAAAGCACCTCTGCTTGCTCCAATGTCTAAATGTCACTGTAGATTAAGAAATTCCCTAGCAAGACCCTAAGATTCACAGTCCAGGACCATTTCAGCAACCCACTACTTTTCTAGGGTCCAAACTTGTTGCAATTCTACAGACCTATACATTGTACCCTTAGAGCCCTTCTGAAGAGCAGGCAGCAACTGTTCCAAATGCTTTCTCCAAATGCAGCTAAACAGAAACAACCTGCAGAGACAGGTGATCTGCTCCTGGTTCGACCAAGGTGACTTTGCCTTTGTGTGGGGTGGTGGTGGGAGTTTACCTGCTGTGAGACCCTTTTCCTGTAGTTGTGCTCATCCACCAAAGCACTTGGAAAGACAAGGAAAGAGTTCCTCATTCAAAATCCCTCCTCCTGCCTGTGGTGTTTGTGTTTCTAAGGAGTGGTAAATTGGATCTATTTGGGGGGTTCTTTGTGTCTTTGTGAGTCCACACACAGTGATTCCTCTCTCCTATACTACCTTTCCCAGAAAAATTAGAATCATAGTCTACACATCATTTCTTTTATTTTATAAACTTTGATGGTGGGTATGGTTGTTTGTGTACATGTCATTTTGCTTGGATACTTCATGTGTAAAATACCTGCAGAGGCAAGAAGACTGCTGCTGGAAATGGAGGAAGTGAGAAAGAGAAAGGAAGAGGGGGACTATTAATACATTTTAAAGCTTTCTAGTTAAATCCGCTCTTCAAGATAAACAATTGAAAGTGTAATTAGTCGCTGGCCTTGTTATATTAATACTGACTATAACAGTAAAGCATTTGAAATGTTTTGTAAACAATTTATTAATTTATCTAATACAGGGTAATGTGGAACTTTAAAAAACTCTTCTTTTTAAAAAAACAAAGGACAAGATAAATTATATCCCCATGCACATTATTTAAATCACACTTTAAGAACTTTGAAATTTGGATGTCAAAGAACTTAAAAATGCCTGATAGTATCTTAAATAGGAGACATAATCATGTCTAGGTCAAATGAAAAAAATCTACTTATTGGTATATGGCTTGATCCTAAGTAGCTACTTTATAGGGAAAGGGACAAGAATAGGTTCTCTTCACAGAATGCTGCATATATATGAAGGCTAATTTTTGTGACAAACTAACAAGTGTGTTTGCTTAGTGCCCTGACTGTAGTGACAAGAAAGCTGAATTGGGTATATGTTTTTGACCTACCTTTGTTTATCATTTTCCCTGTTTGGACAAGCTAAGATGCTTTACTTCAAGGTTTTTAAGAATTATGGGATATAGAACAGTAGAGACTGTGTAATCTGATTTAGAAAGATTAGTCTCAAGATAGAGTTATAGTGATTCATCTTCTAACTTCACTGTGAACAGGTATCCTAATTCAATATTGGACTGGTCTATTAATAATTCCAGTATTAGAAGAATTAGGGATGATAGCTAAAATCTTAATTAGCTAGCAAATTTAATTTGGAGGACAGCCTCCACTCCCAGAGAGGCTGCAGCCTTTCTGCAATTCTCAAAGCCACCTCCCCACACCAGAATCTCTAAGACTAAGCTTGATCATTGCTAATTTGTAACTGAATGGGGTACCTGGACTTCTCCAAAGAAACTTTCATACTGTTGCTTATCACTGTCGCACCTTTGTTTCTCAAGCAGGTCATCCAAGTCCTTCTGCCTTACTGTAGCAGATGTACAGCCTTGCCTCCAACAGTGAAGGTGGCAGTTATTGATCTTCATTCTAGTACATATTATGACTTTGGTCTGAATTGGGAATAAGGTGTGATAATGAGGGCTGGACATTCAATGACAGACATCCAGATCTCAGAACCATACCAATCTAAGACAGAGGTACATGCCAAAATCAATGACTGTTGATAACACAACACAGAGCCATGTTTTGTGTGATATATAACACAAACTAGTTGCACGTAGCATCCATAATGGAATTTGATGCTTCAGGAAGATCTAAGATTTCCTAAGGGAGGTGTGGCCTCCAGTCACCATCACTCCCAGGCAAGACTATAGAGCATAAATACATTTTATGCCTCAGTTTAGCACTTTTTAAAATATTATTAACGGGGGGGAGTATAACCTCCTCCAACCTATGCAGGTTCAGACCTTATGCCATTGAGGCAGGGCCACCTGCAGTGCAGCTCCTCAGCTAGTTTCCTTTGATGTGAAACTACCTGCCATCTGCCATGAGGCCAAATTGGTTCTCCAAGATTTTCTGTAGTTAACTGCAATCTGTGAATTTGGTGACTTAGTGCTAAAAGGCTGTGCTGACAACTTGGTATCAGGAAAGCAAGAAACTTGGCATGGCAGAGAATGGGTTTCCCCCTTTATAAGTGAAAACTTTTATTAAATATTTGAGCCTAGATCAGAAAATTGTCTTGGCTCCATTTTTCTCTCACCTATATAGTTCCCCTCTCTTTTCAGCCTCTGTTTGCCTCCCAGGTGAAACACAGTTCAAGTTAGGTAAGGCCTGGTTTCCAACAGTTTTGGTCCTGATCTTTATCACATTGAACACAAGACAGAATTTTACACTAACACTAAAGATATCTGCCTGTGCTTAAAATTCTGATTACAAAACACTTCCTTTAGAAGAGTGGAGTGGTTGATGAACACCAGACACTTACTTAGCAATAGTTGGCCTATGAATTTTGAATAAATTTCTTATTATGTGGAAGATTCAAATTGAATTAAATAGTTTTAAACAAGCTAGGAAGGAAGTAGACATGAAGGAAAAAAATTCTAGAGTAGATCAGTACTAAAACTGAACTAATCTGAGGGTTATCTGTGTGCTAGTGGGGAGGCTAGAGGGAGAGGGAGATGGAGAGGGAGAGGGAGAGGGACAGGGACAGGGACAGGGAGAGAGACAGGGACAGGGAGAGGGACTAGGACAGGGACAGGGATATGGACAAGGAAAGGGGGAAGAAGGAGGAGGCAGAGGTAGAGCAGAGGCGGAAATGGAGGTGGAGGTGGAGGCAGTGGCAGACTGAGGACCTAGAATTGCAAGCCACAGAAAGGAGTGTAATTGAGGCATTGTCTCCATAACAACTGAAAGCAACATAACCTAAGGGCATCTGTCAATTTCCTGGACAACTATTCACAAAGCTAATCTTTCAAATTCTAACCAAAATTTTCATAGAATGAGAGGATTGGGATTTCGAAATCAGGTGAACATATTTCTTATTATTCATTAGTATTTTTTATTAAACTAGCAAAATATATGTATTCATTTTTTAAATTTCTAATGTATTTCATTATTATTATTATTATTATTATTATTATCATTATTTTTGTTATTTTTATTACTAAAAATCAGTTTTTCAGTACAGTTCTTATTTTCCTCCTGGTTCAATTTGGTTAGAATAGTCTCTAATTTTCTCTCATCAATTAAATAGGTTGTAACTACTTTTGCTTTTATGTTGTGAATATAAGTTATGATTGTTAAAAGCCTGTTAAATATACATGATATTTTCTAAAGCTAAAATTCATATATGTTAAAACTGTATTTAAAATCTATTTGTAATATTAACCATGGTAGAAGCAAAAAATAATCTCAAACAAAGTCCTGTATGAAAGGAAGAAGTGACCAGTTCCTCATTAGGCAGTGACCATTCCATCTCCACAGGAGAATATGCAGTGTAACTGTGGCTTCATAGAATGAATTGGGTAGTGTTACTTCTGTTTCTAATTTGTGGAACACTTTCATGAGAATTGGTATTAGTTCTTCTTTGATGGTCTGATAGAATTCTGCACTACAGCCATCTAGTCCCAGGGTTGTTTTGGTGGGAGATTATCATGATTGGTTCTATTTCTTAAGGTGTTAAGGTGCTGTTTAGATGGTTTATCTTATGGATTTGGTATATGTCTAGATAATTGCATATTTCACTCGTCTTTCGCAGCGTTTTTTTTTTAATTATTCATTACTTAACTATGAAGTTTATTCATTTCAAGTTTTTTTTTTCCAGGCTGCATTCCATGGAATATCTTTGGCTGAACTGGAATTTGCTCTATAGACGAGACTGACAAGGAATTTAGAGATTTTCCTGCCTCAGCATAATAAGTCCTGGGATTAAATGTGTGTTTGCCCCCATTCCCTGGCACCTAGGAATTAATTTTGAAGACTACTTACATACCTTCATATAGTTCAAACCTTATAATATTACAAAATGGAAGCCTATCACAGTGATTCCTGCTTTTAACCAGAGGACTATGGGTCTTATGAAATCATATCTCTTTTGACTTCTAAGAAAGCCATACATACATAGCCAATTTGAGGCCAGCCAGTGCTAATCAATACATTTTGGCCAAAATGGAAAGAAAAAAAAACACAAAGTGAAAGTGCCTTTCTTATTTTAAGAATGGGCTACATTATAATAACACACACACTCAATCACATTCAGACTCACAGAAACAGACAGACACACAAAGAAACACACACAGACACAATCAGACAGAAACAGAGAGTGAGACAGAGAGAGAGAGAGAGAGAGAGAGAGAGAGAGAGAGAGAGAGAGAGAGAGAGAGAGAGAGAGAGAGAGAGAGAGAGAGAGAGAGAGATCCACAGTGTTGGTGTTGGGAATCATAGCCACCTCCTATTTGGTAGCAGCAACTTTGTGTAACAGATAAGTCATCTTTTTAGATATTGGCTCTAATTTTGAATTGGCCAAGAAAAACCTGATACTATGCAGTCTGGAGCTGACATTTGGATTTCATAGGATCCCTGAAAATGGTTTCTGAGCAAGAGAACATAAAGTTTAATCATTCCTGGTGCATCTCACATATCTTCTGCCCAGTCTCCAATTGAGACACACAGAATTTACTGTTGGGGATTTGATAAAGGGGGTTTATTTTTGACAAGAAGCCCCTGAAGGATTACACAAATACAGTTGAAACAACCTTAGTACATGTCAGAGTGTGGTACCTCCCTTCTTTATGCTTCTCAGTGCAGCTTCATTTAGTGTGTTCATTTAGTCCTGGTCAGAACACACAACAGAGCAGAAACAAACATTCTTTTAAATTTTTACACACCTTCTAATTTTTTCTTGTTTTTGTTGTGTATCTTGACAGACCCTTGCAAGCATTAATTTATTCTTAGATGAATTTGGACACTTTGAGTAATGTTCTCTTCCTACACCTTCCTTCTCTCTCCAGAAATGTGGAGAACTTTACATGACTCAGAGTATAAGATCATTGGCTGCTCTTGCAGAGGGTCTGGGATTCAATTCCCAGTGATCATCCTGTGTGTGACAGCCACATGTAAGTCCAGTTCCAGGGGACCTGATACAAGCTAACTTAGGACCTCCATGTAATCCAGGAATGTTCACATCCAACAAATACACTCCTTCAGGTAAAAATGTCCATCCAATAGAAATAATGAAAAGTATGCTGTTTACCAATTGTCATGTAGAACTTGATTTCCAAATGAACACAAATATTATCAAGAGCAGACTTTAAAGTATGCATGTAGGTCAACCATTGTGATATGTTTGGTACTTATTTTTTCTTTCTTTTCTGTTTTGCATCCCCTAGGACCTCGCATACCTATGACTTGGAGGAAAGTAATCCAGAGTTCTTCCATAGTCTCTGCTTCAGTTTCTGCCTCTACTTACCACTCTGAATCAAGTTCTGTCCTGACTTTCCTAGATCATGCAATTTACAAGCTGAGACTTGTAAACAGAAAGAAACCATTACCTCCTTTTGTAGTTTTGGGCCCCGATCTTTATCACATTGAAATCAAGACAGGCTTGCATACTTACACTTATGCTATCTGCCTGTGCTTAAACTACTGGTTACAAACAGTTTGTTCAGAACAGTGGAGTGACTGTTCAATGCCAGACAGTTACCTAGACATTGTTGCCCTATGAATTTGGGTTAAATCTCTCATTATACTGACGATTCAAATTCAATCAAATGGTTTTAGTACAAGGTAGAGAGGCAACTTAATGTTCATAGAAAACCAATTCCACAGTAGATCAATTCTAAAACTAAACTAACCTGTATGTTATCTCAGCACTAATAAGTAGCAGTGGGACAATCAAAGGCATAGGAAGGTGCAGAGGCAGAGGTTCAGATACAGGCTGAGGTAGAGAATGTAGAGGCAGAAAAAGAAGGATAGGCAGAGTCACAAGGACAGTCATAGGAAGATTCAGAATCAGAGAATGAGTCAGAATTTGTGGTGTGCATGTACCTGGTGTGTGTCTTTGTAATTCTTGGACATTTTAGGAAGTTACATTAATTCAAGTCCTGAGAGGTGGGGTGATTGGTTACGACAAAGCTATCAGATTGCAACAAGTATACCAAGACATGGTTTCTGTCTAATTGGCCACCCAGACATTTATATACTTATAGGAGTACTTATAAAAGGAGAGATTCCAAGATAATGGCTTTCTTTCTACTGATAAGCCTGCCTCCCCGAGTCTCAGCATAAACGTTAATTATGATTCATTAGAAAAGAGCACACACAAGACTGCAGAATCTCAGCCAATACTATTGAGAACACTTTTTTTTTTTAAATCACAAAGCCCTCACACAACATTTTAAAAATCCATTACTGGATTCATCTTCTAAGTATACACTATATGTTATATTTAGTGTATCATAAAATACTAAAGTGGAGTATCTACTTATGCACACTGAAAGTGTACTTCAAACAGAAAGCATTAATACTGTTACTCCATAGATGAAACATGTTTATGAAGTAACACTAAGGGAGATTTACACACAATATTTGCATTTCATATGAGGTCCCCATATGAAACTTAATTGCATCAAAACACATGGCACAGCATGGAATAGGTATGACTAATATTAAAATAGTGAACAGCTGAATGCAGGAAGTATGGAATACAGAGTTACTAAGTTTGGTGGAATACTATATTTACATACAACATACATTAGTGAAAAACTCCTGCTGCATTACTTTGCACAAGATTGAGTGTCAAAGCTAGTACATTTTGTCTGGTGTTTGGTGGTTGGTTAAGCAAGTTGCTTGTGGTTTTTTCATATCCATAGTTAAAGAAAAAGCACTAGGAAAAAAATTAGATTCAGAGATTTTCTAATTCCTCTCTCTACCTTTATTTCTGTCCTATCTAGTGTTTTGGAGTATAAAAAGAAGAACCTAGAAAATATCAAACACAAGCTCTAAAAATGAATCTTCCTTGCCCTCCACTAGAAATCATCAACTGTGAAGAAATACACTTCATCTTCTTTATCATAAATTTTAAAGGACTCTCTTCAATAGCTTCTTGACTGGACTGTTTCTTTTTACTTTTGTGTGTGTGTGTGTGTGTGTGTGTGTGTGTGTGTGTGTGTGTGTGTGTGTGTGTGTGGGTGGGTGGGTGTGTGTGTGTGTGTGTGTGTGTGTGTGTGTGTGCCTTGCTGTGCATAATTCCTTCCTGTGTTGCTATCCATTCATGTTTGTGGATTTACTCACAACAAAGCAGATACAGTGCATTGGAGTATCTTTTGCTTTTTTTGCTTGTTTGTTTGTTTGTTTGTTTGTTTGTTTTTGTTTTGTTTTGTATTGTTTTTTTTTTAATTTTCTGGTGGTGGGGAGTGCATCTATGCTTTTTGTTGGGAGCTATTACTGCAATGCTATTGTCCTGATCTCTGAATTGGGTCTCTCCACCTCCCCCGCCCCCATAAGAAAAGAGGGTCAAAAGCAGGCCACAGACTCACTGCTCTGAGAACAACTACAGATTGTTCCAACCCTAAGTCAGTGCTGGATGTCCTGACCTAAAGATGTACCCTGATAACGCCAAGTTCCTGCTTCCACCAGTAGTCGCCAAAAGAAAAATTTCCGCTGCCCCTTCCTTCCTGCTGAGAAGTACTTCCTCTCCCCCCCCACCCTGCTGCCCCATCCCTCCTGCTGAGGTGCATTGCTTCTGCCCCATTTCTCCTGCTGAAAGGCACTTCCCCTTTTGCTTGTGCATTTAAACCTTGGTCATGGCTAATACATTGGGGTCCTGATGTAATTCAGAACATTTCCATATATTTGTTCGCACAACATCCTCATCTCTCTCTACACCCCATTTATTTCTTAGGAGAAAGTCCTCTCGAGACCCTCGAATAACTGGACCTGCTGGACGGGTCAGCTTTTGAAGTTACAAATCAAATACTACCATTGAGTGACCAATCTACCTTAGACAGGGTTTTGAATACTTTAACAGAAAGTGTTTCTCTCTTTATTACTAGGAAATTATAATCTTGTTTTTCTTGTACTCATGAACTGTTACAGAACTTTTAGGTCCATTTATACCAATTTTATGCAGACACTAAGCAATGTCAACCCATTGCTGACATTTTTTTATTGATAATGCAATTTGATCAATACATGAGTTCTTGTTTCTGCCTTGTGTCTGATTGTGTTTTCTTGAAGACTTGTATCTTATGGGCTATAACAAAAACTTGTAATGCTTGTAATGTACAGTTGAGGAGGGTGGTCTGGAGACTCGGGGGGTATTTCTGTGTATAGAATGAATGCCAAGTGCCTGGTGTTAAATCAGGGAAATGTTGCTCTTTAGGCTACATGCTCACCGTTTTGTGTTCATACATTTGGGGACAATATTTTTCAGTACCACAGAGCAAACGTTACAGGTACTTACTTTTTAAACTGTCAGTAATCACCAAATCTGAAATCTGGGCCTTGGACCACGCTGTTCTCTCAAAGCTAGTCAGAAAATGCTTAGCCATATGAGCCCAATCCTTGCTTTTTATCCTTAGAGTGGAGGAAAACTGGTCTTTCCTGTAAGGGTTTTGCAATTAGAGATTCTGGTGTCAGCAGAGCTTACATGACCCCTATTGAGGTTGATCATTTGTAATAGCAAGGGAAATGTGGGAGGATCATTACCCTGATGGCTCAAAATAAGTCTAGAACACACTGCATTCTTCCCCCTTGTGGGTGCCATCCCTGTCACATTTTGAAGAGAAACAGTGCTCCTCCAGGAAGCTGGAGGAAATTGGCCTGTATTCCTTTGGATGCTGTTAGACCCAGCCTCCAGGTCTGGACTGACTATCATTAAGGCCCCTGTCCCTGCTGTTCTCTCAGTTCTCCACAAAACAAGAGACTCTCTTTAGCTTTTGTGCTGAGTGATGTCAGCCCTGCTTCTCATATACTGATTAACTAGGCTATTTGGGCCTTAGAAGAATGTCTTTTTCTCAACTATCTATTTACCAGGTAAACTGTCAGTGAGAATGGTGAGACATCTATTCTTGGCAAGGTTACCATAATTAAGGGCAGGGAATATGAAGATAATGCAGACTTATTGATATATTCCCAAAGTCTAGATTTAATTGACACTCTAATGACTTGCACAAGAAACATGAGATTGTGGGTTGACTTCAAAGTGTAACATATGAGGTCCATATAGAAAATCAGGAGATGACTGTTGAGAACAGCACTGGGCTTTAAAGAATTTGTTCTACCATGACTTTCCCAATATTTCACCATCTTAATAAGTATGTTGTGAAGGCAGGAAATGGTGTAAGAGTGTTCTCATCAGCATCTAGGTCCCATGGATGCTTGTACACTCTGTCACTTCAAGATATCTGTGGCACAGTGGTACCTGATTAACGAAGAAGCCTTTGTAGTGCCACAGAGCAGCAAATAGTGGCCTAGAAGCAGGAAGTAGGAAGGTTGACCATGGCCCTCCTTTTAGGATTTACACTTTAAAGGTGAGACACACTGTAAAACACACATGTTTCTGACATTTAGCCCATGGAATGTACAGAGAATATCTCGGTCGATTGGTATGATGGTTTTAGACATGACTGAAAATGCGTTTATGTTAATCTGAGTGTGCTAGTAATCTTATGCCAACTTGTGAAAATCTAGAGTCACCTACGAAGAGGAAACATCAAATAGGATCTCCCTACATTAGATGGGTCTATAGGCATGCTTTTTGGATTAAAAAAAGTATATATTAATTTAATTTTTTTCATGTAATATGGGTTGAACAAATTCTTTCCCTACTTTATATCCCTATCATTCAACTCAGAGACACTGTGAAACTTATAGAAGTCATGGACCAAATGGATTTAACAGATACATTTGGAACATCTCTCCCTAAGACAAGAACACACATGGTATGCACTCACTGCTACGTGGATATTAGACAAAGAACACGGAATACCCATGATATTATACAGTAAATATCTGCACCGAAGCTGTACCCATACTGTATTCATATCATCACGAATCAGTATGCACAGTTCTCAGTACTGTGCATCTCCTAAAGGAGTATTGCCAACAGCAGATTTAGCAAGGCCTCAACAAGAATTATACCACTGGTAACATCACAATTTGTGGCTTTTAGGCTATATTAGGAGCTGGAGGTCATCCTCCTCATCTCTGTTATTCCCACAGCCTGAGGAAATTAGGGGAGCTTGCAATAACAGCAAGGATGGAGAACCAGAGACCAGCAAAGGGACTAAGACCATCTATCAGAATAAAAACCAATCTCTTCTAATATTTGAAATATCTGCCTTCCTAGCCCTTCTAATAAACCTATTTTTCAAATCAGACCTAAAGCCAAAATGCATGGTAGAATGTCTTTAGAATGAAAATAGCAGTTGCCACCTTAAGCCTTTGTTTGCAGGGATGCACTCCCCCTGCAGTCTGATTGGAGGATGTTGATTGACCTGCTTAAGAAAAAGAGACCCAGACAATGAGAAAGTAGCAATGCAAAGCTTCTTTTGGGGAAGTCCAGATACATTATTCAGTTGCAAATTGCAAAGCTCTGAGAGTAGCAAGAAAACAGCTTTTCTGGGAGGCTGAGTCCCCAACTAAATTCTATGCAAAAGAGGAATTTTAGTTCTCAGAGTGATACTTATAAGAAGATTCAGGATCTGTGTTCAGCTAACAAATTAATCTCTTGGGCAGCCTCTGTGCTCCATCTTCACATGAAAAAACGCAAACCGAGCTCCTTCCCCAGATTCGAATCGGATCTGGACCCTTACATTCCTTAGTTAGTGTGTCCTTTCATTTTATCAATGCATAAGAATTAGAAGTAACTGGATGCCAGTGGTGATCTGCTGCAGACTGACCTTTAATATCAGTTTGCAAAAAATCTAGATCAAATAAAGTAAAGGCAAGATGCGCCTTTGGTGACCTTGGGGGATATAACTGCCACTGTTTTGTCATAAAAGGCCAATTCTTTAAGGTCTGATGAGCACATTGAACTATTCCGTTTCCATGGGCTTATAAGGAATTCAAGTTTTATGTTTGATTCCAAATTCCTTACAGAATGAAATAAAATTTTTACTAGAATACGATAGCCCATTATCTGTTTTGATATGTTTAGGCAATCCTATTGCATTAAATGCTTGTGGGCAATGATCAATTACGTTTTTAGAAACCTTTCCTTTATGGAGAGAAGCAGAAAAAAGCAAAAAGAAATCCTGAACAAGTATCGATACAAACATGTTCATATTTTAGTTTTCCAAATTCTGCATAATGGGTTATATCCATTTGCCAAATATGATTAGACATAAGGCCTCTAGAATTGACTTATAAATGTGGCACTGGAGATAATGAAATACATTTAGGACATTGCTTTACAATCATTTCGCTTGTTCTTTAGTGATCTTATGTCTTGTGTGTGTGTGTGTGTGTGTGTGTGTGTGTGTGTGTGTGTGTGTGTTTGTGGGTATGTTATTAAAATAAAAGTTAAAAAAAAAGCTTTCAAATTTTGTAAGAAAAAAAGCTGAGAAAACTGTGCTGAGAAAGCAATCCAATAAGCAGCCTTTCTCCATGTACCCTGCCTATACTCCTACATGTGTCCTGTCTTGATTTCACTCAGTGATGGAGTGCAATATAGAAATATAATACAAACTAAGCCTTTTTTCAAAGGGAAGGGAGGAGATGGTGGATGGGTTGGGGATTTGTTGAATGGAAAATGGGAAAGGAGCTATCATTTAAAATATAAATAAATCCCAAAATTAATGAAAGACAATATGTCCTATGCAGAAATCCAAAATGACAACATAAAACTGCTCACATACTATCTCCTAAGCTCAAATGTGTAAGGCTTGGACATGCATGACTTCCATCTGTGCCTGCAGGCCACTGAAATCCGCATCAACTATGTGGATATCTACCCTGACTTCCTGGCACAGATGCTCCCCAAAATGAAGTGGGCAGTGATTATGCAGGGAGCAGTCACCTCAATCTTGGCTGAGGTACTTAAAGATCCAACTGAAAGCTATTAACAGGACGACACGTTTTTTAGGAAGATGTACCCACATGTGGCTTGAGATTGATGTATTGGATGGTACCCTGCAGTTCTCAGAATCTGGACATCTTTTCCCTATAAGCTGCAGGATCCCCAATATGGTGTTGAATGATAAGGATACAGAGATATAAACTTGTTAGCCACCACACTGTGAGGTGGGAGAGGGTGCACAGGTGAAGGAACACCCTCATTGAAGCAGGGGGACAGAGGATGTGATAGGGGGTTTCTGGATGAGTGGGAAACTGGGAAAGAATACAACATTTGAAATGTAAGTTAAAATATATGTAATTAAAAAAAAAAGACCAACCAAATAATGCAAAGTGAGGGGCCCATCGCTGCCACCGAATATGTAGCAAATGATGGACTAGATGGACACAGTGAGAGGAGGGGATCCTGGTCCTGAGAGACTCTATACCTCAGCGTAAGGGAATGGCAGGACAGGGAAGCAGGAGTGCTTAGGTTGGTCAGTAGGAGGAGGAGGGACATGTTATTGGGTTTTTAGAGGGGAAAACTTGAAATGGGATAACATTTAAAATGTCAATATAGAAAATATCTAATAAAATAAAATAATAAAATAAACAACATTGGGAACAATAAGTTAATAGCAGAATAAAAAAAAATCAAAGAAGCTGGGTGTGGTGTTGCAAGCCTTTATTCCCTGGATTTGGTAGGAAGAGGCAGGCAAATTTATGAGTTCAAGGCCAGCCAGGTTTTCAGAATGAGTTCTACAACAGCCAGGCCTACACAGAGAAAACCTGCTTCAAAAAAAAATAAAATAAAATAAGAAAGAAAGATAGTAAGAAAGAAAGAAAGAAAGAAAGAAAGAAAGAAAGAAAGAAAGAAAGAAAGAAAGAAAGAAAGAGCAAAGCACCAAAGCACTCATGTGCATGCACTGGTTCCAAAGACAGCCCTTTCCAAATGATACAACAGCACATGTTTTCACAAAATGGATTCTGAACATGTCCTCAGATTTGTCCTTTGACTATACTATCTAGGTTATTCCCCTCATGGTGACAAGAAACAAAAGGAAGCAAGATATTAGTCTGAAGCAGATATCAGACTGATGCCAAGACCAGCCTATGACTCCATTATGCTTTCTGTTTTCAAGCATCCAGAGAGTGGTTCTCAACCTTTCTAATGCTACAGTTCCTTCATATATATTCTTCCTCATGCTTGGTGAGCCCTTACATAGAATTATTTTTTTCCTACTTCACAACTATAATTTCCTACTGTTATAAATCCTAACATAAATACCTGACATAAAGATAGTCCTAGACAACTCCCATGAAAGTGTCACAAGGACTTAGAACTTATAGGTTGCCATTCACAGTGCCAGGAAATACTAGTAAGACTAGCCAGCTCCTTGATTTTTACACTTTCTGCCTTCCAGAACTGTACTAGGATAGATGTGATCTATTTTAGTTGTCTAATCATGTGATCATCTGGAGTTGTCTAAGACTATCTTTATGTCAGGTATGTATGTTAGGATTTATAACAGTAGGAAATTATAGTTATGAAGTAGGAAAAAATAATTTAATGTAGGGGTTCACCAAGCATAAGGAAGAATATATATGAAGGAACTTGGAAACACACATACCCAAGAGGATGATGGAGTCTATTTTTCCTGTCCTGGAATCTTAGCAGGGATGAGTCAGCTCTAATGAAATAGATGAGAAAGGTTACTGGATGAATTCCTACTCAAAGTCATTGGAGACAACAGCAAATCTGTTTTGTCCGAATGGAGAATGGATGAGGATTTGTGCTCCATTAAAAAGGTCAATAAATTGACTAATTTGATTCCTGCCTGTATATTTGTGTGTGCTTTGTACTTTTTTCTGCTTTGTGTTGTGCTCTGTGTTCTTGATTATTAACTCTAGGGTCCTTACCATACTTGCAAAATGAAATATTTCTCAGTTGGAAAAGCTCTCATTTTTTTCCTCTGTATACAATATGATTCTTTAAAAAATAAGTTTTTGATTCCTTTGTACTAATAGAAAGATCAAAATTTCTGGGAAGACACTTTTCATTGAAAATACAGTTTTTCATTCAATAGATTCAGATTACTGTCCCCCCAAATCCTTCTACAACCTCTCCACTTCTCGACCCACCCAAATTCACACTTTTTCTTTCTCCCTTTATTAAAATACAAACAGGCATCTAAATAATAATGATACTATTAATGATACTAATAACAATAATAATGAAGATTAAGATACAAAATAAACAAATGAACCAGAACAGAACAAAGCAAACATAATAAAAAAGAGGCAAAGAAAAAGCACAAGAAATATACATGTAGACACAGAGACATATATGTTCACAAACACTCAGAAATCCCATAAAAACAAAAAAAAACTGCAAACCATAAAATATAAACAAAGGACCCTTAAGGTATTCTTTAAAGAACCCTGCCAATACCTTATTATATAAAGGACCTCCAAGATTATTATCCAGTTTGATTTTCATTTGCCAGGCAATGCTGAACTAGAGACTTAGATTTAAGCATGGTTTGCATACCCAGTGATACCCTAGTGGAAATTTGAATGTTTTTCTTTCCAAGCTACAAACTAGAAATAACTTCTGAGATAAAGATAGTGCCATGCACGCCCTTCCCTCTCATTGCTTGGGCTCTTTCTATCTCAGACCTTGCAGGCGCTGTGCATACAGATACTGCTACAGACACTTTTAGTTCAATGCAACTGATAGTAGAAGGCCTTGGGTGAGAGTTTTAACCACTTCGACCTATGGGAGTGATAGGATGATAAGAAATATCAATGGCTCATTTATACTTGGTTGCTTCATTTTCTATACTCAAGCTTTTATGGAATCTGTTTAATTGTATAAGAAAGAGAAACATCACTTTTCTTCACATGCTCAGAATTTAAGAGGGGGAAAAGATACATGTGATAATCCAGTTCTATGTACACAAAATTAAGCAAGATCCTCATAATTAATGTGTGAGTACACAATGCCTGACTCAAATTCTATCATAGACGCTCAAGTCCTGTCACTGCAGGCTCATCAGTCTCACTGTATTATTGTTATTATTATTATTATTATTATTATTATTATTATTATTATTATTATTATTATTATTATTATTATTATTTATTAATTGCTGTTGTTTTTCTTTTTGTTATAATTACATAATTTAAATTTAAAATTTATTAAATTTCAGTAGATGATATTCAAGAAATGTTTAAAACTTTTAATATTGACCAGGGGCAAATGACTCTGCACTAAAAAACTAGATCTCATTCCCCATATTATTATCTGTTAACAGTGTGCACAAGAAGACCTGAGACCTAACAAAGTTGTCCTTTAGTTCCTCATTTTGCTCAAATCAGCATCTGTAAACCATTGCCAAGTTCAGAGGCTAAGAATCTGCATAGTATCTTTCACAGACCAAGTCCTCATCGATGACAGAAACTGTGGCTATGTACTGTGTTTATATTTTATTCCTCATGATGAAGGAAGAGCTGAAAGCAAGAAACTGATGCTCTAAAGGGCTTACCAAGAAACTTCCCTGGACAATATTGGTATGAATTAGTACAATTTGACTAAAAGAGCACTTTGTCCACCAGGCTTGGAAGATGTAGAAAATGTAAAAATATTAAAGAGAAAAATGTAAAGCTGTACTTGTAATATAGTTAAAACATCCATGGAAGGAGTTACAGAGACAAAATTTGGAGCTGTAACGAAAAGATGGAGCATCTAGTGATTGCCATATCCAGGGATACATCCCATAATCAGCTTCCAAACGCTGACACCATTGCATACACTAGCAAGATTTTGCTGAAAGGATCCAGATATAGCTGTCTCTTGTGAGACTATGCTGAGGCCTAGCAAACACAGAAGTGGATGCTCACAGTTACCTATTGGAATGGGTCAAACGGCCCCCAATGCAGGAGCTAGAGAAAGTACCCAAGGGGCTAAAGGGAACTGCAACCCTATAGGTGGAACAACAATATGAACTAATCAGTACCCCAGAGCTCTTGTCTCTAGCTGCATATGTATCAAAAGATGGCCTAGTGAGCCATCACAGGAAAGAGAGGCCCTTTGGACTTGCAAACTTTATATGCTCCAGTACAGGGGGACGCCAGGGCCAAAAAGGGGGAGTGTGTGGGTAGGGGAGTGGGGGGATGGGTATGGGCAACTTTTGGGATAGCATTGGAAATGTAAACGAGGAAAATACCTAATTAATTAAAAGAGAAATAAAAAAGAGTTTATGGTTAATGAGGGTAAATTTTTGTTAAGATTTGTTCACATAGCCTGTCTTCCACTTAGCTCTATTTCCATAGCCAATGGAATGAAATTCTGCCAGGCCTTGTCTATCATCAATATGAGTGGATGTGCAACTACAATAGCCAAAACTAGAAGTTATCATGGAAGATCTCTTTTCTGAAGAAAAATTGAGGAAGAGTGGATTGGGGTAGCAGAAGTGGAGGAGAAGTCAGGGAGCAGAGAAGAGAAGGAATACTAGGTTTGGGATGTTGATTGATTAACTAATTTAAAAAAAAATCAGCTCCAGGACAGTTTATTTTCTGGTGTTAGAGAAAACTCATCTCAACAATTATTATTAAGGAGAATTTTATTATCTGAGATCCTACAGTGAATTTGTATTGGTGTTTGTGTCTGTGTCTGTGTGTCTTGGTGTGTGAACCTACTATGTTGCTTAAAGTAGCTAGCAAAATATAATTTGTCTTTCATGAACTCACAAGCCAGGATTCACTTCTCTGACTACATGGCCATCTTAAGAAGTATCCTCCTGACCAAGCAGTTGTTATTTCTACATAAACCTGGGATTCAATCTACCCTGCTTCTAATTGGGACCAAATGTATAAGCCACATGTGTTTCTCTGCCAGACTACTAGTGGATGAGACCCTCGAGTATCAGATGCATACCATGTTGGAGAGGGTACAGAAGCTCCCATGCACTGACCTTATCAATAAATTAATGCTCAAACTTTTCTATAGAGAAAACTGCTATACTCATTTAAAATTAAGAAATCACAAATTGTACATCCCTTTAGGCACAGGAGTGGTATGCAATCATTTAAAAATTCCAGTGTGTGTAATAAAAGCCAAAATAATCAAAGTCACTTTACTGCTCTCTTTTACTTCTACAAAGATGGATAACTAGTATGGACAGTGAGATCTGTAAGTGGACTTCAAATGCTTACAAGTTTCTTAGGTTTGTGTTGGCTTTCAGGTCTTCTTGTGTTCCCCAAGCTTCCATGAAAATAGACAATGTCAAGGGAGAGACTGAAGTGACAACTACCATGGTAACACTGAAGGAAGACACAGTCTTGTGTTCTTGTTCATAAATTTACCTGAATCTTTGTTTTGGTATTGTATGACAGTCAACATTATAGCCACTGAATCTATGCCATGAATATTAATTCTTTCTGACTTCAAGGGCCCTAATAGCATTTTACATCTCTTCTGAGAAAAGTGAAGAGTTAAGAGTTCTAGATTTCATGGAAGAAATATTCATTCTAAGAGAAATAATTGATCCTCACTAAAATTAAGAACTTTCACACTGAGCTGGATGATGGTGGTGCATGTTTTAAACCCAGAACTTGGGAGACAAAGGCAGGTGAGTTTGTGGTAAACCTGCTGTACAGATTGATCTTGAAGACAGCCAGGGTTATGCAGAGAAATTGTATCTTTAAAAAACAAAGAAAACAAATAACCCAAAAAAAATAACATAGAAATTTTTTTTTCTGTAGCAGTTCCTGCTTCAACAGTGAAGAAGCAATCTAAATCAATTATAACCCAAAAGGTAATATCTCCCAGGGTGTATTTTTCACCATTACAGTCCAGGTTACACAATGTATACACAAAGGAAATGAGTTATAGTTAATCAGTTAACCTAGACAGGTGGTTAGCTTGTAGATGACCAGCATTACAACACTGTAGAGTGTCTTCTTCGATGGGTTAGCATAGCCCATTCTTTCTCAGATAAATGCATTTGTATATCGTCAAATATTAACATTCCTGAAGAAGAGAAAGGACTTGAATTTAATACTGAGGCAGAAGCAGTTGTTGTACCTGTCTGTGAATCATGGCAGGCTGCATGCTGAGGAAATTATCAGTAAGGAATTTAGGTAGAGAAACTGAGGTGACCAGCGGTAGGCAAGTGGCCCAGATAATTGGTTGTAAAATATCCAGTTTCCACTCTGACCCTGACAAGTCTAGTCACCTGGAGATCAGTAAGGTTGAATGTACCAGAGAACACTAGTGGTCTTAGCAGCAGGAAAAATCTAAAATGAGACTGGCTGAATTCAAAAGGGAAATGTTAAAATAAAATAAAACAATAACAAAAAGCAATCTGACTTTCTCCAGCCCCTCTATGGTCCAGTAGCCTCCTTGGCTATTTAACACCAACAAACCACTAGTAAACACTAGTGTTGGGCAGATTAGTGTGTTGCTGTAAAGCTGCCTTGATCATTTGCTTTCTTGGGTGTTATCCTTCATGAAGTTATTTCTCTCTTTTCCTTCTCTGTAAAATATATAAGACTAAGCTTAAAAGCATTTTCTGAAGTGATACATGAGTCCCACCCTCTCTATATAAGATCTGGTTACCATGAGTCAGCCAAAATAAACTCTGCCTGACATTCTTAGGTATGATTCTGAAAGAGGTGTTTTCTGTTGTCACTGGGGTGTCACTTAGTTCCCCATTCACTAGCAGCACCTAGAACATGGCACTAGGGTACAAAGGCCAGTGAAAGTCCTCCTCTCTCAACTCATGGATGTATTTTCATAAAAAGATATTAATACCAGCATCTATTCCACCTCTAGAGAACATGAATGCTAGCCTAGGCTCCTATACCTAACAAAACTCTCAATCACCATAGACGGAGAAAACAATATATTCCACGACAAAGCCAATTTTACACATAATCTTTCCTTAAATCCACCCCTACAAAGAATAATAGGTGAAAAACAACAACACAAGGAGTGAAACTACACCATAGAAGAAACAAGAAAGTAATCTTACAACAAATCCACAAACACATGCTTCCACCTCTAAGAATAAAACTAATAGAAAGTAACAATCACTTTACCTTAATTAAAAAAAAAACTAAAACAATAAAGCAAAACCTAAAACCCTAAAAAACCAAAAAATTATTAAACAAACACTAAATGACCCAAAAAGCTATTTTTTTAATTCTTAATAAATATTTTTAAAACCATAAAATTCTATAAATAAGAAAACACAAGAACTCTAAAAAGACCTTAAAAAATTATAAAACTGTTTCTTTCTGCACAAAATCAGGCCATTCTGTCTTCCATCACTGAATGGGGAGGGCTCACTATCCCTCATCACTATCTAATAAGGTATAGACAGTTGATGAGGGATGAACAGTCAGTTTTCATCAAAGGTATTGCCTTTGAAGGTGATAGATTGGCCATGCTCTAGTGGAAGCCAGATGTCCAAGAGTTTATGGGAAACACAAATGATATTGAATGGGTTGTAACAAAAGAGAGAAGATAAGATATGAAGTTGGCAGGAGGAATTAGGTGGGAATGGGCCGTATTTTGTTCTGGGAGGAGTTACTAAAAGGATTGGAAAGTAAATTACATCAAAATATTTGTATGCAATTCTCAAGGTATTAAGGAAAGTAGTTCTTAATATACCATGTGTGTACTGAACACATACAGACCACTTATATTGCCATCTTCTAAATAACAACTTCTTATACAGCAGTTTCATTACATTGAGAGCAAAAGTAATCCATAGGTTATTTAAAATAAAGAAGAATCTGGGGAGATGGCCCAGGGTTAAAGCCAAGTGTTTGGTCAAACTTTCACCTGCAACACTGGTGCTTAGGAATGGGAGTGGAAGAGACAGAAGGATGACTGAATGTCAGCCTCACTCCTAGTTCAGCAAGAAACCCTATCACGAGGGGAAAATTAGGGACTGAAGTAACAGAAAACAGTATACCCTTCCCAATCCTCTGCACTTACCTGTATATTTCGGTATGCATACACACATCAATATGATTACTGTATAAAAGAGGTTACTTTGCATAAATATAGGCAAAAGCAATGTTGTTTTAGCCTAGATACTTGAAGACTTTTATATCATTAGGGTCGTAGAGAAACTCTCCAGATATAGAGGATGTGTGTCAGTGACTCTAAACATCTTTCCTCCTCTAGATTTCTATTTATAACACACAATGGTCTGTAAATAATGAAAATATGAAAATAAGACTTTTGATTTGCATTTCCCTGATGATTAAAGATGTTGAACATTTTTTCAGGTGCTTCTTTGCCATTCGGTATTCCTCGGGGGAGAAATCTTTGTTCAGTTCTGAGGCCTATATTTTAATGGGGTTATTTGATTTTATGGAGTCTACCTTCTTGAGTTCTTTATATATATTGGATATTAGTCCCCTGTCCGATTTGGGATAGGTAAAGATCCTTTCCCAATCTGTTGGTTGTCTTTTTGTCTTATTGACTCAGAGCCACTAGTCAAATAAACTACACCCTATAAAATCAAATTTGCTTGGAAAACAATTTTCCAAGCAAATAGTCTGAAGAAACAAGCTGGAGTAGCCATTCTAATATCAGATAAAATCGACTTCCAACCCAAAGTTATCAAAAAAGACAAGGAGGGAGACTTCATACTCATCAAAGGTAAAAATCCTCCAAGAGGAACTCTCAATTCTGAATATCTACGCTCCAAATTCAAGGGCAGCCACATTCATGAAAGACACTTTAGTAAAGCTCAAAGCACACATTGCACCTCACACAAAAATAGTGGGAGACTTCAACACACCACTTTCATCAATGGACAGATCGTGGAAACAGAAACTAAACAGGGACACAGTGAAACTAACAGAAGTTATGGAACAAGTAGACCTGACAGATATCTACAGAACATTTTATCCTAAAACAAAAGGATATACCTTCTTCTCAGCACCTCATGGTATCTTCTCCAAATTTGACCACATAATTAGTCACAAAACAAGCCTCAACACATACAAAAATATTGAAATTGTCCCATGCATCCTATCAGACTACCAAGGACTAAGGCTGATCTTCAATAACAAAATAAATTATAGAAAGCCAACATTCACGTGGAAACTGAACAACATTCTTCTCAATGATATCTTGGTCAAGGAAGGAATAAAGAAAGAAATTAAAGACTTTTTAGAGTTTAATGAAAATGAAGCCACAACGTACCCAAACCTATGGGACAAAATGAAAGCATTTCTAAGAGGGAAACACATAGCTCTGAGTGCCTCCAAGAAGAAACGGGAGAGAGCACATACGAGCAGGTTGACAACACATCTAAAAGCTCTAGAAAAAAAGGAAGCAAATTCACCCAAGAGGAGTAGATGGCAGGAAATAATCAAACTCAGGGGTGAAATCAACCAAGTGGAATCAAGAAGAACTATTCAAAGAATTAACCAAACGAGGAGTTGGTTCTTTGAGAAAATCAACAAGATAGATAAACCTTTTCTAGACTCACTAGAGGGCACAGGAACAAAATCCTAATTAACAAAATCAGAAATGAAAAGGGAGACATAACAACAGATCCTGAAGAAATCCAAAACACCATCAGATCCTTCTACAAAAGGCTATACTCAACAAAACTGGAAAACCTGGACGAAATGGACAAATTTCTGGACAGATACCAGGTACCAAAGTTGAATCAGGATCAAGTTGACCATCTAAACAGTCCCATATCCCCTAAAGAAATAGAAGCAGTTATTAATAGTCTCCCAGCCAAAAAAAGCCCAGGACCACATGGGTTTAGTGCAGAGTTCTATCAGACCGTCAAAGAAGATCTAATTCCAGTTCTGCACAAAGTATTTCACAAAATAGAAGTAGAAGTTACTCTACCCAACTCATTTTATGAAGCCACTATTACTCTGATACCTAAACCACAGAAAGATCCAACAAAGATAGAGAACTTCAGACCAATTTCTCTTATGAATATCGATGCAAAAATCCTCAATAAAATTCTCGCTAACCGAATCCAAGAACACATTAAAGCACTCATCCATCCTGACCAAGTAGGTTTTATTCCAGGGATGCACGGATGGTTTAATATACGAAAATCCATCAATGTAATCCATTATATAAACAAACTCAAAGACAAAAACCACATGATCATCTCATTAGATGCAGAAAAAGCATTTGGCAATATCCAACACCCATTCATGATAAAAGTCTTGGAAAGATCAGGAATTCAAGGCCCATACCTAAACATGATAAAAGCAATCTACAGCAAACCAGTAGCCAACATCAAAGTAAATGGAGAGAAGCTGGAAGCAATCCCACTAAAATCAGGGACTAGACAAGGCTGCCCACTTTCTCCCTACCTTTTCAACATAGTACTTGAAGTATTAGGCAGAACAATTCGACAACAAAAGGAGATCAAGGGAATACAAATTGGAAAAGAGGAAGTCAAAATATCACTTTTTCCAGATGATATTATAGTATATATAAGTGACACTAAAAATTCCACCAGAGAACACCTAAACCTGATAAACAGCTTCGGTGAAGTAGCTGGATATAAAATTAACTCAATCCAGTCAATGGCCTTTCTCTACACAAAGAATAAATAGGCTGAGAAAGAAGTTAGGGAAACAACACCCTTCTCTATAGTCACAAATAATATAAAATATCTCGGCGTGACTCTAACTAAGAAAGTGAATGATCTGTATGATAAAAACTTCAAGTCTCTGAAGAAAGAAATAAAAGAAGATCTCAGAAGATGGAAAGATCTCCCATGCTCATGGATTGGCAGGATCAACATTGTAAAAATGGCTATCTTGCCAAAAGCAATCTACAGATTCAATGCAATCCCCATCAAAATTCCAACTCAATTCTTCAACGGATTAGAAGGAGAAATTTGCAAATTCATCTGGAATAACAAAAAATCCTAGGATTGTAAAAACTCTTCTCAAGGATAACAGAACATCTGGTGGAATCACCATGCCTAACCTAAGCTTTACTACAGAGCAATTGTGATAAAAACTGCATGGTACTGGTATAGAGACAGACACGTAGACCAATGGAACAGAATTGAAGACCCAGAAATGAACCCACACACCTATGGTCACTTGATATTCGACAAGGGAGCTAAAACCTTGCAGTGGAAGAAAGACAGCATTTTCAACAATTGGTGATGGCACAACTAGTTGTAATCATGTAGAAGAATGCGAATCGATCCATGCTTATCTCCTTGTAATATGGTCACATCTAAGTGGATCAAGGAACTTCACATAAAACCAGAAGCACTGAAATTTATAGAGGAGAAAGGGGGGAAAAGCCTTGAAGATATGGGCACAGGGGAAAAATTCCTGAACAGAACAGAAATGGCTTGTGCTGTAAGATCGAGAATTGACAAATGGGACCTAATGAAACTCCAAAGTTTCTGCAAGGCAAAAGACACCATCAATAAAACAAAAAGACCACCAACAGAATGGGAAAGGATCTTTACCTATCCTAAATCAGATAGGGTACTAATATGCAACATATATAAAGAACTCAAGGTGAACTTCAGAAAATCAAATAACCCCCATACAAAAATGTGGCTCAGAACTGAACAAAGAATTCTCACCTGAGGAATACCGAATGATAGAGAAGCACCTGAAAAAAAAATGTCCAACATCCTTAATCATCAGAAAATTGCAAATCAAAACAACCCTTAGATTCAACCTCACACCAGTCAGAATGGCTAAGATCAAAAATTCAGGTGACAGCAGATGCTGGCGTGGATGTGGAGAAAGAGGAACACTCCTCCATTTTTGGTGGGATGGCAGGCTTATACAACCACTCTGGAAATCAGTCTGGCAGTTCATCAGAAAATTGTACATAGTAATACCGGAGGATCCAGCAATACATCTCCTGGGCATATATCCAGAAGATACCCCAACTGGTAGGAAGGACACATGCTCCACTATGTTCATAGCATCCTTATTTATAATAGCCAGCGCTGGAAAGAACCCAGATGCCCCTCAACAGAGAAATGGATACAGAAAATATGGTACATCTACACAATGGAGTACTACTCAGCTATTAAAAAGAATGAATTTATGAAATTCCTAGCCAAATGGGTGGACCTGGAATGCATCATCCTGAGTGAGGTAACACATTCACAAAGTAACTCACACAATATGTACTCACTGATAAGTGGATATTAACCCAAAACCTAGGATCCTAAGATATAAGATACAATTTTCTAAACACATGAAGCTCAAGAAAAATGAGGACTGAAGTGTGGACACTATGCCCCTCCTTAGAAGTGGGGACAAAACTCCCTTGGAAGGAGTTACAGAAACAAAGTTTAGAGCTGAGATAAAAGGATGGACCATGTAGAGACTGCCATATCCAGGGATCCACCCCATAATCAGCATCCAAACTTTGACACCATTGCGTACACTAGCAAGATTTTATTGAAAGGACCCAGATGTACCTGTGACTTGTGAGACTATGCCGGGGCCTAGCAAACACTGAAGAGGATGCCCACAGTCAGCTAATGGATGGATCACTGGGCTCCCAATGTAGGAGCTAGAGAAAGTACCCAAGGAGCTAAAGGGATCTGCAACCCTATAGGTGGAACAACATTATGAACTCAACAGTTCCCCGGAGCTCTTGACTCTATCTGCATATGTATCAAAAGATGGCCTAGTCGGCCATCACTGGAAAGAGAGGCTCATTGGACATGCAAACTTTATATGCCCCAGTACAGGGAAACGCCAGGGCCAAAAAGGGGGAGTGGGTGTATAAGGGATTGGGGGTGGGTGGCTAGGGGGACTTTTGGTATAGCATTGGAAATGTAAATGAGCTAAATTTATAATAAAAATGAAAAAGAAAAAAAAAAAAAAGAAGAGATGTATATGGCAAACAGTTACCGGGGACAGACTGTCATGATAAGGACAGCATTGGAGGAAACAACAAGTTGATCTGTGGCATTGAGAGCCTGAATGGGCCCTTCTCACATTTGGTTGGATTTAGAAGCCAAGATTTAGTTCAGAAACACCCAGCTCCCTCCATCTTGTCCCAGTGATCTACTTCTGCTAGGGCACAGTCACAAAGATTCCACAACATTTCTAGACAGTTTTCCCAGTTTGAGACAACTGAGAATGTGGGAGATATAACCCCCCCAATCTTAATTAAACTAAGCCACACAAGTGCAAAATATTTTTGAAAACTATTTAATTGCAATTTTGTAAAGAGAACAGAGAGCTCTACTTGAAATGGACTGAATTAGTCTTTAGGTTCCATTGTGCACCCTAAATAAAATATAGTGTAAAAGAATCCATTTTCTATGTAGCAAGTGAGGGCTGAAAACAACACAGTAATGGAGATAAAATGCAAAAAAAAAAAAAAAACTGGGATATATAGTAACAATTCAAACTGACAGTGTGAAAAACGATGTATTTATACATGTTAACTGTCCTTTTGACCACAGTGTCATTCATCATTGTGTTAGGGGATCCAATCTAGTGATTAATCATCAGGGTTTGACAGTAAAATCTTTAGGCTCAATACACCAGACATTAGCTGGAAAATGATTTACAAGAATGTAATGCCCTTTGGTGTCTTCTCTGTGAATCTGTTGTATGGATGCCTTGTCATTGGTTGTTTTAGTTGTTGGTGTTGTTTTAAAATAGAAATATTGAATGCAAAAGCAAGTGGCAGGAGCCCAAAAGGTCTTTGCATCCTCTCTTTCTCCTTCCCATAACTTTCTAATTTTCCCAATCCCCACATTCATTCAAAAATTCAGAAGTTCAAAAAATACAGAGACTCATTCATCATCTTTACTTTGTGCTTCCATGTGCTTCCATGCTGGTTGCAATTATCTTGTAAGCATTAAAATTCAGGCTAACATACTGCCCATGTTTCATTGATGTGAAGAGATATCATGACTCAGGAAACTCTTATAGAGTCAGTACATTATTATATTGGTAGGAAGCATGGCAGCATCCAGGTAGAGGAGGTACTGAGGAAGGAACTAATTGATCTATATCTTAGACTGAAGGCAACCAGGAGGAAGCTTGTGGCCACAGGTAGCAAGGAAGAGGATCGATTTTCGTCACTGGGCAGACATTGTGCACTACATAAAAGCAAGCCTACACAATGATACACTTCCTCAAACAAGCCATCACCTTGCAATAGTGCCACATCCCATGGGCAAAAGATATTCTAATAAACACACTGCATCATAGGAAAATGGCAGAGAGACATAAAGAAAGATACTGCATGATTGCATTCCTCTGGTCACAAGTGCTACATACCTACATGCTTATATGCACACACAAACACACACATACACACACAAACACACACACACATGCCTATCTGATATGCATAATAATAATGTGCAGTCTAGGGTCCTGCGTGATTGGATTGGACCAGGCGCTGTGTTCCACTCACCAGAGGGCTTAGGATCCCATGGAGTATCCTGTATGGGTCCTTGCGGGTGTCCAAAGAATCCCCCGGGCCAGGGACCATGGTGTCCCTTGATCTACTTCTGTTGTCCAATTGCTCTGGCTAGGATTTCAAGTGCTATATTTGAATAGATAGGAAGAAAGTGGGCAGCCTTGTCTAGTCCCTGATTTTAGTGGGATTGGTTTTAGTTTCTCTCCATTTAGTTTGATGTTGACTACTGTTTTGCTATATACTGCTTTTATTATGTTTAAGTATGGGCCTTGAATTCCTGGTCTTTCCATGACTTTTATCATGAATGGGTGTTGGATTTCCTTAAATGATTTCTCAGCATCTAAGGAGATGATCATGTGGTTTTTGTTTTTGAGTTTGCTTATATATAGTGGATTATGTTGATGTGTTTCCTTATATTAAAGCATCCCTGCATCCCTGGGATGAAGCCTACTTGATCATTATTGATGATCTTTGTGATATGTTCTTGGATTCAGTTTGCATGGACTTTATTGAATATTTTTTGCATCGGTATTCAGAAGGGAAATTGGTCTGAAGTCCTCTATTTTGTTGGGACTTTATATGGTTTAGTTATCAGAGTAATTGTGGCTTCTATAGAATGAATTGAATAGAGTACGTTCTGTTTCTATTTTGTGAAATAGTCTGAGAACAGTTGGAATTAGTTCTTTTTTGAAGGTCTGATAGAACTCTACACTAAACCCATGTGGGTGTTCCTGGGCATTATTTGGTTGGGAGAGTATTAGTGACTGCTTCTAATTCTTTAGGGGATATGGGGCTGTTTAGATCTTTATTCTGATCTGTATTTAACTTTGGTACTTGATTTCTGTCTAGAAAATTGTACATTTTGTCCAAGTTTTCCAGTTTTGTTTAGTATAGCCTTTTGTAGTAGGATGTGATGATGCCTAGGATTTCCTCAGGTTCTGGTCTTATGTCTCCCTTTTCATTTATGATTTTGTTAATTAGCATACTATCCCTGTGCACTCCAGTTCATCATTCTAAGGGTTTATCTATCTTGATACTATTTCAAAGAACAGGCTCCTGTATTGTTTGATACTTTGAATAGTTCTTTTTGTGCCCACTTGTTTGATTCAAACCCTGAGTTTGATGATTTTCTGCTATCTACTCACCCTTGTAAATTTGCCTCCTTTTGCTCTAGAGCTTTTAGGTGTGCTGTCAAGCTCTTAGTGTGTGCTCTCTCTGGTTTCTTTTTGGTCACACTCAGAGCTTTTGGTTTTCTTTGTGGGAATACATTCATTGTGTCCCATAAGTTTGGGTATATTGTCCCTTCATTTTCATTAAACTCTAAAAAGTGTTTAATTTCTTCTTTATTTCTTCCTTGACCAAGTTATCATTGAGTAGAGGGTTGTTCAGCTTTCACGTGAATGTTGGCTTTCTCTTATTTATGTTGTTATTGAAGATCAGCCTTCGTCCATGGTGATGTGATAGGGTGTATGGGATACTTTAAATATTTTTGTTGAGTCCTGTTTTATGACTGATTGTGGTCTATTGTGGAGAAGGGACCATGAGGTGCTAAGAGGAAGTTATAACCTTTTGTTTTAGGGTAAAATGTTCTGTAGATATCTATCAAATCCATTTGTTTCATAAATTCTGTTATCTTCAATGTGTCTCTGTTTAGTTTCTATTTCCAGGATCTTTCTATTGATAAGAGCGGGTTGTTGAAGTCTCCCACTATTATGGTGTGCAGTGCAATGAGTGATTTGAGTTTTACTAAAGTTTCTTTAATGAATGTGGATGCCTGTGCATTTGGAGCATAGATATTCAGAATTGAGGGTTCATCTTGGAAGAGTTTACCTTTCATGAGCCTTAACTGTCCCTTCTTGTCTTTTTTGATAACTTTGGGTTGGAAATTGATTTTATTCTATATTAGAATGGCTACTCCAGCTTATTTCTTCAGACCATTTGCTTGGAAATTTTTTTTCCAGCCTTTTACTATGAGGTAGTATCTGGTTTTGTCCCTGAGGTGGGTTTCTTTTATGCAGCAAAATATTGTGTATTGTTTATATAGTCAGTCTGTTAGTCTATTTGTTTTTAATGGTGAATTGATTCCAGATTAAGGCAACTTCAGACCAACTTCTCTTATGTATATCAATGCAAAAATACTCAATAAAATTCTCCCCAAACTAAAAGGGCTATTAGGTCATTTTCTGATAGTCAAAACTACAATGAGAACTGCCAGTTTTCCAAGTGTCACTGGATAATTGCTCTTAGATAGTAACCAGACTTTCTCCTACTCAGAGCACATTCCAAGAGGTTGTATAACAATTAACCAAAGGTCATCAGAAGGGAACTAAAGATTTATTATAGGTTCTAGGGTAAAAGATAAAATATTGATTGGGTTTACCTATACAAAACTTCACTAATATCTTAGTTATTGTTTGATACCTTCAGTGAACTTGTTGATCTGAGACAGTTGATGAACTTTGTAGCATGTGGTCATGTATTCTGAAATATGTATAAGTGCTGAGGACAAAGAGACGAGGAAAATCAAGAGAGAAGTTTTTGTTTTTTCTTTTCTCCACTTAGACTTTTTTTTAATTTTTTTTTCCTTTTCCCCACTTAGAAGAATTTTTCCCTTTCCGCACTTAGGATCTTTCTGCTTTTGCCCTTATATAACTTTCATAGGAAATTTTTTATAACTTAGTAATAACTTCTATAATGACTTCTCTAAATTCCTTCTCTTCCAGTGACATCTGGCTAGTAAGCTCAAAATTAGAGCCCAGTAATTCCTGCTGAGCTAGAAAAAAGTCTGCTTTCCTTAATCCTCCTCTGTTAGGCTACAGGTGTTAATCACCTAAGCCAGCCTACCCTCAGAAAGACAAAGTACTTTTTAGAAGTTATCATCAGCATTTCAGTACAATGAGAGAGCTAGAAAGCCCTGGGACACTTAGATTTTAAAGCCATTGCCAGGGTTCTACTCTGTGACTCCACTGTTATCCTGCCTCAGAGCAATCCTGGCCCTCAAACTCTACTATAGAGCAAAAGTGATTAAAACAAAACAAAACAAAACAAAACAAAACAAAACAAAACAAAACTACATGGTATTGATACAGAGACTGACAGATGGATCAGTGGACTAGAACAGAATAACCAGAAAGAAAACCACACATTTATGGATACTTGATATTTGACAAAGAAGCAAAATATATATGTATATATATACGATGGAATAAAGAAAGGATTTTCAATAAATTGTGCGGTTCTAATTTGCAGTCTGTATGTTGAAAAAAAAATCCATATTGATCACCTTGCACAAAGCTCAGTTTCAAGTTGAACACGATTATCAACATAAAATAAGATACACTGAATCTAATAGAAGATGAACTCATTGACACAGAGAGGGAAATGTCCTAAAAACCTCTCCCGTGATTCATGCTCTAAGATCAACAATTCATAAATGTGACCTCATGAAACTGGAAAGCTTCTGTAAGCAAAGCATATAGGCAATGAGACTAATCATCAACCTACAGACTGGAGAAAAAAATCTTAACTAACCTCACATCCAATAAACGGCTAATATCCAAAATATATAAAGAACTCAAGAAACGAAATAAACCAATCAAATATGGGGTATATATCTAAATAGAGATGTCAAGTCAAAAGAGTCTAAAATGGCTAAGGAGCACTTAAAGATAATAAAAGTGCCACTTAAAGATCATAATAGTGCCACATCCCATGGTCAAAAGATATTCTAATCAACACACTGCATCATAGAACATAAAGAAAGATAGTGCATGATTGCATTCCTCTAGTCACAGGTGCTACATACCTACACCCTTATATGCACACACACACACACACACACACACACACACACACACACACACACACACACATGCCTATCGGATATGCATGTGCATACAAATATATTTTTTTTATTTATTTGCTTACATACTTACTTACTTACTTACTTTGTTTTAAATTTGTTGGGTAAAAACATTCTGCATACATATAAATGAGTTTTAGCAAATCCATCCCTATCTTCTCCTCCTTGAATTGTTCCCCATTTCTCCTGTATCACTTTTATCCTTAATTACATTTTCATTTTTATATAGACAGCTGTGTAGTGCCATGTCCCAAGCAATCGCATGCGTGCCACAAGCAATTGCTGAGAAGAGCTTGCGTGCCACGTGCAATCGCCATTATAAATCAGTATTTACATATTTCCATTGACACCTGCAATGGTGTAATGTTTGCCATACCTTTAACAGGGGAAAAAGCCTCTCATGTTATACAGCACTGCCTAGAAGAGTGGAGTGCTTTGGGCAAGCCCACAATTCTTAAAACGGATAACGGGGCAGCATATACTTCTAATAAATTTCAACAATTTTGTCATCAAATGGATGTCAGTCACTTGACTGGCCTTCCTTATAAACCTCAAGGACAAGGCATTGTGGAATGTGACCACCACACACTCAAGTCTTATCTTATAAAACAAAAAGGGAGAGTTGATGAGACTCTGCCCTCAGTGCCAAGAGTATTGGTATCTATGTCACTCTTTACACTTAATTTTTTGAATCACGACGAGCAGGGATGTTCTGCAGCTGAGCAACATAACTCAGACCCTGATAGACCAAAAGAAATGGTCAAACAGAAGGATGTTTTAACTGGTCTGTGGAAAGGCCCAGATCCTATCTTAATCAGATCCTGGGGAGCTGTTTGTGTTTTTCCACAGAGTGAAGACAACCCATTTTGGCTGCTGGAACGACTCACCCGCAGGATATTCATCAAGGATGGTGCAGAAGATGCTGACCTCCCCAGGACTGTTCCTGATCCTGACAATGCTGAACTTGTATCAGTTTTCTAGTATAACAGAGATGGGCTATTCTCTTGACTTTCCCTAAACCAATGTCAGTTCGTCATGATGCTATAGTTTTTCCAAAATTCTTTACTACTAATAAAACAGTGGATTTGCCATATTTACCCTATGATCCCACTTGAGCACCATGAGGAGAAAATCACTCCTTACTAGAACAGGGGTCTTTATGTTTTCAAATTAATGGACCAGAAATTGTATCAACCTCCCAGCCCGAGCTTTAGGGAAGTTTAATGAGCACCGAGGAGGTTGGGTGAGCACAACCCAAGATACTTCCAATGTAGATATAACCTTTATAAATCGGACCTTTTGGCAAGAGGCAATTTGGGTTAATGGTACAATTCTACAACCTAACTTTTCAGAAAAAGAACATCCCCACCAAACAAAAATAGCCCCTCATTGTGTCTTGGAAGATGAAGGTCTGATCCTGTCTTGATCTGATTGTCGATCCTCCATCATTTGTTGGGCAGATCAGAGTAAAACTTTTTCCTTTTCTTCCAACATGACAGATGACCCAGAGAAGGAATTTGTTATGAAAAAGAGATTTGTCATACAGGACTTTAGAATGCATCCCTTTCACAAGTGGTTGCTTTGTGGAGTCAATGGCAGTTGTACAGAACTAAATCCTTTGAATTTTATCCAGGGAGGAACAGTTGTAAAGGCTTCTTTTACTGGCATCTCAAGATTTGCTCAGCATTGGGGAATATATGATGCCTCCCAGGACTCTTATGGACATACTAATATCAGTGTAGAGATCACTGGGTTCAATAAAACTTTGGTAAACCAGATTAATTATACATCTCCCCCAGTCTGTGTTTACCCCCCTTTCTTGTTTATATTCTTTCAAGTGATTCATTTGAAGTCTGTTCCAATGATTCTTGTTGGATTTCTCAATGTTGGGATGTAACAAAGAACACCCATGCCATGGTGGCACGGATCCCACTTTGGATCCCTGTTCCGGTGGAAACACCCTCCACCTTGAAAGTAAATGGGAGAAATGCAGTAAAGATACATGAAGTACACACTAGATTAGTTGAAAAATGGAAAAATTAGCTGATAAGAGCAACTGCTGTTTGGGCAGTGGTGGTTTATGCCTTTAATCCCATCACTTGGGTGGCAGAGGCCAAGAATTTGGGAGTCCGAGACCAGCTTGGTATACAGAGTGAGTTCCAGGACAGCCAGGTCTACACAGAGTAACCCTCTCTCAAAAAATAATAAAACAAACAAACAAACAAACAAACAAAAAGCACCTTTTCTATGAAGAGGACCGGGCACAATGCTCCCACATAGTGGCTTACAATTTATGCACAGCCAAAGTTTTAGAGAATCACTGCTCTCTTTCAGCCTCTGTAGGCCATAGAGGCATAAGTGAGAGAATAGGCATGATCACTCTAGCACATAAGGGAGAAAAAGGGGCTGGGCAGCCTAGCACATAATTGAGGGAGAGAGGGCCTGCACATCCTAGCACACTATTGTAAACAAGCTCAGTACTAGGAAGGTGGAGGTGGGAGTTTACCAGGGATTGTAGTGAATCTGGATGTTCTCTTCTGATCTATTAGGACAGCATGGACTCTTCTGTTGTGGGAATGTACATACAGAAAAAGTACACACATTTTAATTTTTATGCACATAAATAAATAACAAAAAATATTACAGTTGAAATTAGTAGTGCCATTTCCAGTGCTTTCATATGTTACACATTTGTACATGTTTTTCAAGTCTGCAAATGCTTTTCAACCTAGAAATTCGAAATCATTTGTCTTAAAGATGGTAGCTCTTTTCCACCTCCTGAGAACTCCCTTCCAATCAATGGTGCCTGGTACTCCATGACAGCATACACAGGGTATATTCAGCCAAACAGTGAAATCCCTGGATGAGACCTGTTTTCTCCATCTGGCATCACAAAGGCTCCTCAGAGTACTCCATCTGGGTCTCTCCTGATAACGTTTTGTTTGTTTGTTTGTTTGATTGCTTGTTTCTTTTTGTTTTGTTTTGTTTTTCTTTTTCTTTTTGTTTTGTTTTTGTTTTTCTTTTTGTTTTTGTTTTGTTTTTATCTGTTTTGATTTTGATTTTTTTTGTTTTGTTTTGTTTTTTGTTTTCGTTTTTGTTTTGTTTTTTGCTTAGTTTTTTGTTTGTTTGTTTGTTTTGTTTTGCTTTGTTTTTTTTGTTGTTGTTGTTTTTGTTTTTTGTTTTTGTTTTTTTTCATTGAGCAGCCAAGCAAGGAAGGGTTCAGTTGTGAAGGTGTTCACTTTTGAATGACCTGCTACTGATAACCAGCTCTGATCAGGGTAATTGGACTATTAACAGATGTGTGACTGGTGGGAAATCTCAGTCTCAGGAGGCCACTCTGTGAGGAAAAGCCTCCCGATCGGCATTTCCTATGGCTTCTGAGGGTAAAATGAAGGAGGAGGATCATATTCATTGCACAGGATTGAACAGGACAGGGGCTTAGAGGATTGAAAACCCTTGGAGGACACAAGCTTGGGGCCTAGGGAGAGGATCAGAGAGCCGGCTGCAGGACTGGGGGTCAGGGGATCAGGGTGCCATTGGTGAGGAGTCTTGGCGATTGTCCTATGTGCTGAAAGAGACCTTAGGGTTGAAATTGGCACTTGTCCTGTGTGTAGTCCAAAATCTATTAGAGACACACTGAGGATTCCTCTACCCTCACTGTCTTCTCTAGTGTGTATTTCTTTGGTAGAGACTGTATGGATACTACAGAAAGGGGAGTGGCATAGGAAGAATAAATGAAAAGAATAAGAGCAGACAATGCAGAAGATTCATAAGTCTTCTAAGATGGATTCTGACCACAGATCCTCCCCTCTCATTCCCCAAGTATTTCTATTAAAGACTTGCACCACGGAGATCAGCCTTTTCTCTCCGTTTTCCTTCTGTAGGATGGGTTCTTCGTTTGTAGCTCAGGCTGTCTTGGTTTGGGCTGGCCTTGGACTTACAATATCCAGATATTTGAAAACCAAGTCTTCCCCAAATCCCTGCTTTCTCCAATAGAAGGTCTTTCTGTGTGGGTGCTGGTGCTGTTGGGTGTTTATTGTAGAGGGAGCTTTGGGTCTTCTCAAATGAATATACAGTTACCATATTCATTATCTATCTTGATAGCAGTATGAGTTTATTTAAAGACAGAGACACACTGATAAACAAAATTGCTAATGTTTTGTTTAAAAAGAATCTGTGGGAAATAGGAACAAGAATCAGATGACTCAGAAATTAAATGCAAATACATTTTCCTCATCGTCTTTGGGTAGTTAAGAAGTCTCACATATTCAAGGCTGGCCTTTTTCCCCTTATTTAAACTGGGATCTGACATATTGTTAACTCTGGTTCTAAAGGAGTTTTTTATAGAAGTAAGTTAAAGAAGATTTTAAAACAATGTTGTGAGGGAGAGGGACATAATAAATGGGACACATGGAGGAACTGGAAAGAGGAAGTGCATATAATTATTTCATTTTTGATATTTTTAACTACTTAAATGATACCTTTGGATTCAGATTACTAAGATTTTTTTTCCTTGTTTTCCATTTTTTTTAACTAAGAAGACATTACAGTTTTTAAGAGAAGAATGGCTGTTAAGAAAATGATGGTGATTCCAAAGGAGATTACTTATTACTTTTGGACTTTGATGATGAAGAAGATGACATAAATATTTCGGAGGAGTCTCTTTCTGAAGGTTATTGCATATTCAGGGTTGGGTATTAATTGCGTGTCCTGCAGTTCACTAGACTTTTACCTAGTCAGCTGAATTGGAAGAAGTCTTTTCTAAGAGATTTTGTATAATTCATTTGAAATTTTACCTATATCTATATATTCCTATACCAGAGTTTTAGCAACTAATATATAACTATTCTTGGCACTGTAGTCACAATATGTTGATAAAAAATAACTTGTTATTATTTTGCCAACGGAAAATACCTGAACATTGTTCCAATGATATGTTTGTAAAACTTGAATTTATTTCAAGAATACTACGAATAATTTATTTCATTCTTTTTTTTATTATTTATTTTCTTTTTTCTTTTTTTTTTTTACATTTCAAATGTTATTCCCTTTACTATTTTCCCCTCCAAAAATCCCAGTCCTCTCCCCTCTCGCCCTGCTCTCCTACACACCCACTCCCAATTCCTGGCCCAGGCATTCCCAAAACTTGGTCATAGGAACTTTACAAGAACAAGTGTATCTCCTGCTATTGATGACTTACTAGTCCATCCTCTGCTACATATGCAACTTTTGAGGGAAAAGTTCTGTTTTCCATCAGAGCCTGAATTTGCCCATCTAATGGTAAAAAGGCAAGTTGAAGCTCCCTATCAGTAGTAAAGAAATGTGGAAACACTTGTGCACTGTGCATGACAGGCATGGGCAGAGGAAAGGTGGACATAATACCCCAACACAATTTCCCCTATATACTAGGAACCAGGATCTCCAGTAGAAGGGTCAGTAGCCTTCTTTGTTTCAGTATTCCCTCTTTTGTCCACATCTTCTGAAGGGGAGATCCTTTAGATGAGGCATCCCGGAACGCAAAGAGGATTGTCTTCTTCCTGTAGAAAGACACAAATAACTACCCTGGATCTTATTAAAATAGGATCCGGGCCTCTCCATTTTCCGGTTAAGATATCTTTCCATTTGATCATTTCTCTAGATCTGTTTGGTTCTGAACAGTGATGATCAGCCGCAGTGTGGCCTTGTTCATCAATATTCAAAAAATTAAGAGTAAAGAGTATCATGGAGATGGCCACTCTCAGTGTTAAGGGCAGGCCCTCATCGACTCACCCTTTTAGTTTGATAAGGTAGGTTATAAGAGTGTGGTGGGCATGTTCCACAATGCCTTGTCCCTGTATGGCAAACCAGTTAAATAAGATACATTCATCTGGAGACAGAACTGTTGAAATTTTTGAGAGGTGTAGGCCAGTCCATTATCTGTTCTAAGAAATTTGGGTTGTCCCCAAGCACTCCAAGCTTCAAGGTAATGTTGAATTACATGTGAGGCTTTTTCTTAGTAGAGGGATCAGTTTTACTGCCCTCTTTTCTCCATCCCTTCTTTCTGAATCCTGGGGAGGGCCCTTTTTCGTGACATGTCTTTCTTTTTTCGAGCTCCCTTTCTCTCATTCTGTTAGGTTTCTGACATACTGTCCTGAACCTCTTCTAGTATTCTCTGTCCCTCCACATTGGCTGGTCGGCAGGTTTCATCCTCTAGACAGTTTTTTATCAGCTTCCAAATTGCCTTGGTGCCCAGGCATAAGTCTTCCTCTTCATGCTTATGGTCAAGGTCCCTTCCTAGCTTATTCTATAAGGCTAAAGTTAGAGACCCCGAATAGGCATACCAGGAAGAAATGTGATCCACCTCCTTAACAAAGTTCTGCAGCATACGGGAGGCAACCTGCAGGTCACGTTGCTTTAGCACTGACTGTAATGTGGTGATCACTGACTGTGAGGAGCCCATGATAGAGTGAGTGCCTGCGGCTGATCTACACCCGACTTATAGTATTCCTTTTGCAAAGTGAAAGTAAACACAGCACTTTGCTCCCTTATCTATGGAAAGCTTAGAAGATACCTCAGTGCTGCCACTTATCTACATTGGACTGACAACACCTCATTTTTCAGCACCAGCCGCGATTTACCTCAAATTTCAGCACCAGCCTCGATGGACAGAATAAGAAACAGAATGAGGGCCAGGGCAACCAAAACAAGAGCTTCTACTGCCCCTTCCTAAGTTGCATCTAGATTAAGACCGAAATCAAAAGGGATAAGAGGTTCATGATCAGACATACTTCTCCGAACTTACCTTTTCCATGCAGTTCTGAATCCATCCCTTCTTCAGGGTTCCCCTCAATGCCAGCAATGTTGATCCTGGGTTTCTGGCACCAGATGACCCACGCTACCATCTTGCCAGCAAGAACGCATCTAGGACACTCGGATCTTTCTGTAGTAAAGCTGTAATACATCTCGAGATATAGATGAACAGCTTCAGGACAGGAGACTTAGAAAGCAGAAAACTCCTCCCTTATATTGGCTGCGAAGTATGGTTAGAAGTAAGGTTGGGGATGTGCACCATGGGATTGGCTGCCCACTATCAGCCTGATGACGCCATGGGAGAGGCAGGGCTCAGGTAATGGAAAGATATTCTGACACCCGCGCGCACTCACCATGAGCAATGGTGACAATGGTGTTGTCAGCACCATATTGTAATGGCGACCATGAGGGCGGCTTTTCACAGTGGTAGAAGTAATTACAGGGTTTATCTGATCCTGATTTGAATTTGGTACCTGATATCTGTCTAGATAAGTGTCAATTTTATCCAGAATTTTCAGTTTTGTTGAGTACAGCCTTGTATAGTAGGATCTGATGATATTTCAAATTTACTAAATTCCTGTTGTTATTTCTCCCTTTTGATTTCTGGTTTTACTAAATTGGATACTGTTCTTGTGTTCTGTATTCATTCTGTCTAATGGTTTGTCTATCTTGTTGATTGTCTCAAAGAACAAGCTCCCAGTTTGTTTGATTATTTTTGTATTGTTCCTTTGTTTCCACTTGGTTGATTTTAGCACTGAATTTGATTACTTCCGGATTTCAACTCCTTTTTGGTGAATTTGCTTCCTTTTGTTTTATAGTGTTAAAGTGTGATATCAACCTACTCCTATATCCTCTCTCCAGTTTCTTTTTTAGAGGCATTCAGAGAGAGCTATGAGAGTCCATCTTAGGGCTATTTTCATTGTGTCCCATAACTTGCAGTATGTTGTAGCTACATTTTCATTAAACTCTAAAAAGTCTTTAATTTAGTTCTAGATTACTTCCTTGACTGTTTTGTCACTGACTAGATTTTTATACACATTCCACGTGTATGTGGGTTTTCAATTATTCATATTATTGTTGAAGATCAGCCTTAGTCTGTGGTGATCTGTTAGGAAGCATGACATTATTTCAATAATTTTATATCTGTTGAGGCATGTTTTGTGACTGAGTGTATGGTCAATTTTGGAGAAGGCATTGTGAGGTGATGAGAAGAAGGGACATTCGTTTGTTTTAGGATAAAATGTTCTATAGATATGAACTAAATGTATTTGTTTCATAAATTCTGTGAGTTTCACCATGTATCTTTTAAGTTTTAGTTTCCAGGATCTGTCCATTAATGAAGGAGGGGTGTTGAAGTCTTCCAATATTATTGTGTGTGGTACAATGTGTGTTTTGAATTTACTAAAGTTTCTTTTATCAATGTGGATGTCATTGCATTTGGAGTATAAATGTTTAGATTTGGGAGTCCATTTTGGTAAATATTAACTTTAATGAATATGAAGTTTCCTTCCTTGACTTTTTTTTATAACTTTGGGTTGAAAGTCAATTTTATTTGATATTAGAATGGCTGCTCCACCTTATTTCTTCGGATCATTTGCTTGGAAAGTTCTTTTCCAGCCTTTTAGTCTGAGGTAATGTCTGACTTTGTCCTTGGTGTTTGTTTCTGGTGTGCTGAATATTGCTTACACATCCAGTTTGTTATTCTATGCCTTTTTACTGGTGAACTGAGTCCACTGATATTAAGAGATACTAAGGAAAAATTCTTGTTGCTTCCTGTTATTTTTGTTATTAGAGTTGGAATTTTGTTCATGTAGCTATCTTCTTTTAGGTTTCCTTCAAGTTTAATTTCTTGCTTTTTCTTGAGTGTAATTTCCCTCGTTATATTGCAATTGTCTCTTTATTATCGTTTGAAGTGCTGGATGCATTGGAAGATATTTTGTAAATATGGTTTTGTCACAGAATACCTTGTTGTCTCAAGCTATGTTAAAAGAGTTTTGCTTCATATAGTAGTCTTGGCTGGCATTTCTGCTCTCTTACATTCTGTATGACATCTGCCCTAGATTTTCTGGCTTTCTTAGTCTAAGGGAAAAGTTATGTGTAATCCTGATAGATCTTGCTTTATATATTACTTGACCATTTTCCCTTACTGCTTTTAATATTCTTTCTTTGTTTTGTGCATTTGGTGTTTTGACTATTATATGATGGCAAGATTTTTTTTTTCTGGTTCAAATAATTTGGCGTTCTGTAGGCTTCTTGTATATTCATGAGCATATCTTTATTTAAGTTAGGGAGGTTTTTTTTTTCTATAATATTGGTAAAGATATTCAATGGCCCTATAATTTGGAAAACTTACTTCTCATCTATACCTATACCGAATATCATGCATGTAATAACGTCATTTCTCAAAGCTGTTTAAAAAATTCACATGGGCAGTATTTCCTGAGAAATTCAAATCATTAAAACTTTATTCCCTTTTACTAATATAGCATATTATGTTTCCATTTTCTGTTGTCCATATAGTACAGAGCCCAGCATTTGACAAAGATGAGAATATATCACCTCAGGTAGAAACAGATGAAGATACAGTACAATATTTTCAATTTTTTCCCATTTCAATAGAGTACTTCAAAAGTGGTGTTTGTGATCCCTTGACTGGAGAAGTCGATTCAGGAAAAAGAGCAATTCAGGGTCAGATGCTCTTATATGTGTAGTTGAAGACCAGATTGTGGTCCTTTAGACCTTGTGATCACAAAAAAATAGCAACGAGTACAATACAACCACCTTCATGAGATGTTTCCATATATACACACAAAGAAAAGGAGAACCATTATAAAAATAAGAGAGGGACCATTTGGGAAGAAGAAGGATCTCAGCAAGGGTAGTACAGTTATGAAGAAGTGCTGTGGGGTGTAAATGTATAAATTGTTTAAAGTAAATATTACAAGTTTTTTGGAATACTACCATGTATTTTTATATGGATTTAACATTTGGTTCAAACCAAATATTATATATTTATTATAAATAATTGAAATAATTTTCTGTGTAAAGTTTTGTGTGTTGTAGAAAAAATATCCTACTGGGAGATTCTAACTTAAAGTATATCTCCCAGTAAGGTAAAGCCCCTAGACATTCCCCAAGCTTGTTTTTCCTGATCTATTTAAATACAGCTAGGAAGAAGCTCTTTGTTCTCTATAGCCAGCAATAAAGCATTTTTTTTTATACTTTACAACCAGAGATGCATGCCTTCCTTTGCCAAGGACAAGGAGATAAAAATTCAGAAAGAAGTCACTCCCCAGTTCTGAGGAAGTTCCAGGGATACCTGGAGATCTCCTATCAGGGTGCCAAGTGAGAGTGTGCTCACTCGGCTGTCTGTTTCTGTTACTGGGTGCCAAGTGAGTGTGTGCTCTCTCGGCCATCTTATTGGGGCCTGTTCTTGGTTATTGTAATCTTTTTGTGTGTATATATTGGTTTTTCCCCTGTATGTAACTCTGATGATGGGACCGACTATTAGCATGCCCCTTGGACTGACCCTAGTGCACAGTACTGAAATTAAGACTAAGACTCACATTTTCTCGGTGGATGTCTGAAATAGATTTTAGAGAACTTTGTGCTCTACGGAATGGCCAGCTTTGATGTTAGTTGGCCACTAGAGGGCACCCTTGGTTTGGTTCTGTTTTCAGCTCTTAAAGTTGTTTTACAGAGGGGACCAGGGTCTCAGCCAGATTGAGTGCCCTACATTCTCATCTAGAAAAAATTAGCACAGGATCCCCCCTCTCCTATCGTGTTTAAAGCCTTGGGTTCAAAAGAATAGTCCAGGCTCCCCAGTCCTGGCCCTCTGCCATCCAGAGAGGGAAAATAAAAAGTTAAATCTGGCACCGGTTAAACTGCAGCCATCGGTTTCTCCCAAGATCTATCCAGAGTTAGAAGAACCTCCAAAATGGCACTGCACCCCACCCGCATATTCCCAACTGGTCCCCCCAAGAACTCTCAACAGGGTGCCACTAGATATTTGGGGAGGGACCAGTTGCTAAAGCCAAAGACCAGCGAGCTCAAAGCCCAGAGGGACCAGACTCAACCATCGCACTGCCTTTGTGTACTTATGACCCTCATCCAGTGGACCCCAGACAACTGCAGCCCCTTCAGTAATGGCCTTTTTCCTCCTCTGATCTCTATAACTGGAAGGCAAATCACAATCCCCTTCGTTGAAAACCCCTCTAGCCTTGCTAATCTAAAGGAATCTCTCATATTCTCTCTTCAGCCTATTTGGGATGACTGTCAGCAGCTTTTACAGGTTTTTTCAACACAGAGGAGAAGGAGAGGATTCTGAGAGGAAAGAAAGAGCATACTGGGGGCCAATTGACTACTATTAAAACTTCTGAATGAAATAGGTGCAGCCTTCCCTCTGACATGTCCTGATAGGACTGACCATATGGAGCAATTGACAATTTTCTGCTGGGCTCTGATAATAGGACTGAAAGGGGCTGGCAGGTGCCCCACCAATTTGACCAAGGTAAGAGAGATTCTACAAGAGAAAAAGGAGCCCCCAGCAGTGTTTTTAGAGTACCTCTTAAAGGTATAGAAGTGTTACACTACCTTTGACCCTACTTCAGTGTGCCAGCAGGTGACAGGTGTCATGGCTTCTATAGGGCAGTCCTCTTCTGAAATTAGGAAAAGGTTACTGGGTCTAGAGAGTCTGAAAACATTATCTTTACAACATCTGTTTAAGGAGGCAGAGAAAGTGTACCATAAGAGAGAGACTGACAAGCCAGCACAAGGGCACATTGGGCTCGGAGTGTGCAGACACCCCTAAGGTCCCCACAAGACCCTCAATAGGATCATAAGACCTCTGTTGAATGTAACACAACCTCTGCTCCAATCCAATCTCACAGGATCTGAGACTGCATTAATTAGGGAAGCAGAAAAACTGGCCTGACAATGGTCTCAAGTCCCTCTGATCTGTGCCAGCACCTGGGCAACATATTGGGCAGAGTCTGAGGACAGCCCCAAGGTCCTCACAGAAACATCCATGAGATCTTAAGACCTTTGGTGAGTGGAAAACAACTTCCGCTCCAATCCTATCATGCAGGACTTGTGACTGCATTCATTAGGGAAGCAGAGAAACCGGTATGATCAGGGTCACAAGTCCCTTCCAGTCCATGACAGCATCGGGCACCTTGTGGGCAGAGTCTGTGGACACCCCAAAGGTCCCCACAGGACTCTCCACGGGAACTTAGTACCTCTAGTGAGTGGATCACAACATCTGCCAGGAGGAAGGTTCGAACACCAGATATCTGGGTCCCTTCTCTGCAAGTGGAGATCTTGCCTGCATAGAGTACTCTGAACACTGAAACTCAGGAGAAAACTAGTCTCCCAGGTCTACTGATAGAGGATTACATAATCATCTGAGGAACAAGATATAACCAGAGACAATTATAACAACTAACTCCAGAGATTACCAGATGATGAAAGGCAAACATAAGAATCTTACTAACAGAAACCAAGACCACTCACCATCATAAGAATTACAGCACTCCCACCTCATCCAGTCCTGGAAACGCAAAAACACCCGAAAAGTTAGTCCCATATTTAAAAGCATATCTCAGGTTGAAGGTAGAGGACATCAAGAAGGACTTTAAAAACTCACTTAAAGAAATACAGGAGAACACTGCTAAATAGGTAGAACCTTAAGAGGAAGCACAAAAAAAAAAAAAAAAAAACTTAAAGAATTGAAGGAAAACACGACCAAACAGGTGATGGAATTGAGTAAAACCATCCAAGACCTAAAAAGTGAAGTAGACACAATAAAGAAAACCCAAAGTAAGGCAACACTGGAGATAGAATACCTAGGCAAGAAATCTGGAACCATAGATGCGAGCATCAGCACCAGAATACAAGACATGGAAGAGAGAATGACAGATGCATAAGATTCCATAGAGAATATTGGAACAACAATCAAATAAAATACAAAATGCAAAAGATGTTATCTCAAATATCCAGGAAATCCAGGACACAATGTGAAGTCCAAACCTACTGGTAATAGGAGTAGATGAGAATGAAGATTTTCAAGTTAAAGGGCCAGCACATATCTTCAAAAAAATTATAGAAGAAAACTTGTCAAACCTAAAGAAACACATGCCCATGAATATAAAAAAAGCCTACAGAATTCCATATAGACTGGACCAGAAAAGAAATTCCTCCTGACACATAATAATCAGAAGAAGAAATGCACTAAATAGAGATATACTGTTAAAAGTAGTAAGGGAAAAAGGTCAGGTAACATATAAAGGCAGGCTTATCAGAATTGCACCAGACTTTTCAGAAGAGACTATGAAAGACAGAATATCCTGGACAGATGTTATACAGATACTAAGAGAACACAAATGCCAGCCCAGGCTATTAAACCCAGCCAAACTCTCAATTACCACAGATGGAGAAATCAAAGTATTTCACGATAAAAAACAAATTCACACATTAACTTTCCATGAATCCAGCCTTTCAAAGAATAATAACAGAAAAAAAAAACCAATACAAGGACAGGAACAATGCCCTAGAAAAAGCAAGAAAGTAATCCCTCAACAAACCAAAAAGAAGACAGCCACAAGAACAGAATGCAAACTCTAACAACAAAAATAATCGAGGCAACAATTACATTTCCTTAATATCTCTTCATATCAATGGATTCAGTTCCCCAATAAAAAGATATAGACTGGCTATAAAAACAGGACCCAATAGTCTGCTGCTTACAGGAAACCCATCTCAGGGAAAAAGACAGACACTGTCTCAGAGTGAAAGGCTAGAAAATAATTTTCCAAGCAAATGGTCTGAAGAAATCAGCTGGAGTAACCATTCAAATATCGATTAAAATTGATTTCCAACCTAAATTTATCAAAAAAGACAAAGAAGGACACATACTCATCAAAGTTAAAATCTTCCAAGAGGAACTCTCAATTCTGAATATCTATGCTCCAAATGAAAAGGCAGTCCCATTCATTAAAGAAAGCTCAAAGCACACATTGCAGCTCACACAATAATAGTGGGAGACTTAAAAAAACACTTTTATCAATGGACATACCTTGGAAACAGAAACTAAACAGGGACACAGTGAAACTAAAAGAAGTTATTAAACAAATGGACTTAATAGATATCTACAGAACGTTTTATCCTGAAACAAAAGGATATAACTTTTTCTCAGCACATCATGGTACCTTCTCCAAAATTGACCATATAATTGATCATAAAACAGACCTCAACTGATAAAAAATATTGCAATTGTCCAAAACATCCTATCAGACCACCAAAGACTTAGGATGATTGATCTTCAATAACAACATAAATAATGGAAAGCCAATGTTTACGTTGATAATGAACAATAGTCTTATCAGTGATACCTTGGTCAAGGAGGAATAAAGAAGGAAATTAAAGACATATTAGAGTTTAATGAAAATAAAGCCAGAACATTCCCTAACTTATGAGACTCAATGAAATCATTACTAAAAGGGAAACTCACAGATTTGAGTGCCTCAAAAAGAAACCAGAGAGAGCACATACAAGCAGCTTGAGAACACATGAAAAATCTCCAAAATAAAGGAAGCAAATTCACTCAAGAGGAGTAGATGGAAGGAAATAATCAAACTCAGGGGTGAAATTAACCAAGTGGAAACAAGAGGAACTACTTAAAGAATCAACCAAAGAGGAGCTGGTTCTTTGAGAAAATCAACAAGATAGATAAACCCTTAGCTAGAATCCCTTAAGGCACAGAGACAGCATCCTAATTAACAAAATCAGAATTGAAAAGAGAGACATAAAAACAGATCCTGACGAAATCCAAAACACCATCAGATCCTTCTACCACAGGCTATACTCAACAGAACAGGATAACATGGACAAAATGGACAAATTTCTAGACAGATACCAGGTAACAAAGTTAAAACAGGATCAAGTTAACGATATATACAGTCCCATATACCCTAAAGAAATAGAAGGAGGAATTAATAGTCTCCCAATCAAAAAAAAAAAAAAAGCCCAGGAACAGATGGGTTTAATGCAGAGTTCTGTCAGAACTTCAAAGAATATTTAATTCCAGTTCTGCATGAACAATTCCACAAAATAGCAGTAGAAGATGCACTACCCAACTCATTCTATGAAACCACATTACTCTGATACCTAAACCACAGAAAGATCCAACAAAGATAAAGAACTTCAGAACAATGGCCCTTATGAATATCGAAACAAAAATACTCAGTAAAATTGTCCCTAATCATATCCAAGAACACATTAAAAATTTCATTCATCCTTACCAAGTAGGTTTTATACCAGGGATACAGGGATGGTTTAATATATGGCAATCCATCAACATAATCCATTATATAAACAACCTCAAAGACAAAACCACAGGATCATCTCATTAGATGCAAATAAATCATTTAAATATATCCAAAACCCGTTCATGATAAAAGTCTTGGAAGGATCAGGAATACAAGGTCCATACATAAACAGGATAAAAGCAATTTACAGTAAACCAGTACCCAACATCAAATGAAATGGTATGAAGCTGGAAGCAATCCCACTAAAATCAGTGGCTAGACAAGGCTGCCCACTTTCTCCCTACCTATTCAACATTGTTCTTGAAGTCCTAGGCAGAGCAATTTGACAACGAAAGGAGTCCAAGGGGATACAAATTGGAAAAGAAGAAATCAAAATATCACTTTTTTGCAGATGATATGATAGTATATATAAATGAACCTAAACATTCCACCACAGAACTCCTAAACTTGAAAAACAACGTCAGTGAAATAGCTGGATATAAAATTAATCAAACATATCAATGACCTTTCTCTTCACAAAGAATAAACAGGCTGAAAATGAAATAAGAGAAGCATCACCCTTCTCAATAGTCACAAATAATATAAAATACTTTGGAGTGACTTTAACTAAGGAAGGGAAAGATCTCTATGATAAGAACTTCAAGTCTCTAAAGAAAGAAATTAGAGAATATCTCAGAAGATGGAAAGATCGTCCATTATCATGGATTGGCAGTATCAACATTGTAAAAATGGCCATCTTGCGAAAAGAAATCTACAGATTCAATAAACTCTCCATTAAAATTCCAACTCAATTCTTCAATGAATTAGAAAGGGCAATCTGCAAATACATTGGGAATAAACAAAACCTAGGATAGCAAAAACTCTTCTCATGGATAAAAGAACCTCTGGTGCAATCACCATACCTGACCCAAACCTATACTACAAAGCAATTGTGATAAAAACTGCATGGTACTGATATAGTGACAGACAAGTAGACCAATGAAATATGATTGAAAACCCAGAAATGATCCAACACACCTATTGTCAATTGATCATCTACACGGGAGCTAAAACCATCTAGTGGAAAAAAGACTGCATTTTCAACAAATGGTGCTGGTACAATTGGTGGTTATCGTGTAGAAGAATGTGAATCAATCCATTCCTATCTCCTTGTACTAAGGTCAAATGTAAGTGGATCAAGGAGCTCCACATAAAATCATACTGAAACTTGTAGAGGAGAAAATGAGGAAAAGCCTCAAAGATATGGGAACAGGGGAAAAATTCCTGAATAAAAGACAAATGGCTTGTATTGTAAGATTTACAATTGACAAATGGGACCTCATAAACCTGCAAATCTTTTGTAAGGCAAAAGACACCTTCAATAAGACAAAAAGGTCACCAACAGATTGTGAAAGGATCTTTCACTATCCTAAATTAGATAGGGGAGTAATATCAAATATATATAAAGAACTCAGAAGGTGGACTCCAGAAAATCAAATAACTCCATTTAAAAATGGGGCTCAGAGCTAAAGAAAGAATTCTCACCTGAGGAATACCAAATGGCTAAGAAGCACCTGAAACAATGTTCACCATCCTTAATCAGCAGTGAAATGTAAATCAAAACAACCCTGAGATTCCATCTCACACCAGACAGAATGACTAAGATCAAATATTCAGATGACAGCAGATGCTGGCAAGGATGTGGAGAAAGCAGAAAACTCCTCCATTGTTGTTGGAATTGCAAGTTTTAAATCAACTCTGGAAATCAGAAAATTGGAAATTGTACTACCATAGGCTCACACAATACCAGTCCTGGGCATATATCCAGAAGCTGTTCCAACTAGTAAGACACATGCTCCACTATGTTCAGAGCAGCCTTATTTATAGTAGCCAGAAGCTGGAAAGAATCCAGATGCCTGTCAACAGAAAATGTTTACAAAATTGTGGTACATTTACACAATGGAGTACTACTACTAATAGTACAGCTATTGAAAAGAATGAGTTTATGAAATTTATAGGCAAATGGTTGGACCTGGAGAGCATCATCCTGAGTGAGGTAACTCAATCACAAAAGAATGCTAATGATATGTACTCACTAATAAGTGGATATTAGCCCTGAAACCTAGAATAACCCCAAGGTATAAGACACAATTTGCCAAATACATGAAACTCAAGAAGAACGAAAACCAAAGTGTGGACACTTGCCCCTTCTTAGAATTGGAAACAAAACACCCATGGGAGTAGTTACAGAGACAAAGTTTGGAGCATAGACAAAAGGATGGACCTTCTAGAGATTGCCATATGCAGGGATCCATCCACTAATCAGTCTCCAAACACTGACACCACTCCATACACTTGCAAGGTTTTGCTGAGTGGACCCTGATATAGCTGTCTCTTGTGAGATTATACCGGGGCCTAGCAAAGAAGTGGATGCTCACAGTAATCTATTGGATGGATCACATGGCCCCAATGGAGGAGCTAGAGAAAATATCCAAGCAGCTAAAGGGATCTGCAATCCTCTAGGTAAAAAAACATTATGAACTAACCAGTACCCCAAAGCTCTTGACTGTAGCTGCATATGTATCAAAAGATTGCCTAGTAGGCCATCCCTGGAAAGAGAGCCCGATTGGGCATGCACACTAATTATGCCAGAGTACAGGGGAACGCCAGTGTCAAAAAGTGGTAGTGAGTGGGTAAGGGAGTGGGGGAGGGGGAGGGTATGCGAGACTTTTGGGATAGTGTTGGAAATTTAGATGAAAAAAATACCTAATAAAATATATTAAAAAGAGATTGAGACTGAAAAAGAAAAAAGACAAATAAAAAAGAGAGAGGCTGAGGAAAGAGAAAATTGACGAGATAGAAGCCTTGAAAAAAATGTAACTAGGTTTGCGGCTGTATTCACAGGTGATAAAGAAGTTTATAGAAAAGGTAGATATCCTTGGTCTGTCTGATCTTCTGGGAGTCAAGTTGCCTTTGGGACCATGAAATCCTGGTGGGACCAAGATCCTGGGATCCTGAGATCCTCTGCACCTGGCCATGTTAGAACTCTGGGTGTTATGGGGCTGGCTGCTGAGTTTTCTTCCAAGGACTGTTCAGGGCCTTGGCCAAGACAGAATAGAAATAACCCATGCCACTTGTCCGGCACAGTTCCTGCATGCCTGGATCCTTCTGATTCCAGCTACTCCATGTGTTGATGACAGATGTTCTTCCTCCTGTCTGATTATCTGATCCTTAGAATGTTGGAGTACCTTGGATTGAAGCAGTCTCTCGGTGTTGTGGGGCTGCCTTCAGAGTTTGCATGCATGGCCTGCTCAAGGCACTGGCTCCAGAAGTATTTTTAAATGATGCTTCTTGCAAACTTGCCTGTCTCCAAAAATATCTGACATATTTTTATAGGAATGGATTTAATCTTATAAATATATTAAGGAAAAATGACATCTTGATGATTTTAAAATATCCTAACAAGAAACAATAATGGACCTTCTCCACTAAGTCTAAAATAATTTTGAAGCCACGTGGTGGGGGCACACACATATTTCGAAGTTTTTGGAGGGAGAAGTAGGCAGATCTCAAATTGAGACCAGTCTAATTTACAAAGTAATTTCCAGGACTAATAGATATACAAAAAAAAAATACTTATAATAAAAAACAAACAATACAAAACAAACAAACAAAACAAAAAACAAACAATCAAACAAAAAAGACAGTCCTGGAAAGGAATGATAATTTTATATTATGTGGTTGTTAGCCACATATCCCTGTGCACATATGTAAATACACTTATGTTTTTTTAAATTTTTTTTAATTTTAGTAGTTATTTTCTCCATTTACATTTCAAATGCTATCATAACAGTCACCTTTAGCCTTTCCCCTCCCTTCCCCCTGCCCTGATCCCCTACCCACTCACTCCCATTTCTTTGTCCTGGAATTCCACTGTACTGGAGCATCAAGTACAATGGGAACAGAGAGTAGGGGCTGGTCCTGGGAAAGAGAAAGGGGCCAATCAGTCATTTTATCCTTCCTCTCAGGTAGCAGTTTATTTTGGTTCAAGAAACAAATATACTTTCTTTCAATGAATTTTATAAGTGAACAGGAAATATTTCCATCTCTCAGAACTGCCTGTGGAAATTTTATTGTGGTTATAGGAGTTTTTTTGGGTCTATTTTCCGAAGAACAATTAAAGCCAGGTATGTTTAAACATACTTGTATTAGCACCAACACGGAATGCTGAACCGCAACACTCTATCACTTCCTAGAGAATACATAACATACTAAGTGCCTACCTCAACACTAAAATGAAGTGAAATAAAATCAAACAAATGTACCTTCGATAATTGTATCTAGTGCATTGGGAAGTTTATAAGATAATGAATCAAAAAATTCAATTATCTTTATGATAAAAATAATTAGAAATGTTAAGAAGGTTAAACAATTACTACAAGAAGGGGGAGGGAGAGACCTGGGTGAGAAACCACACACGGAGGGGAAGAGATGAACTTGATCAAGTACTGTGGGGGGTTGTGAAACAGGAGTGCATTGATGAAGATCAGCAAAAAGAATGGAAACAGGCAACTTTGTGAGGTAGGAGGTGAGAAAACCCTCTAGAATGTACCAGAGACCTGGGAGCTGAGAGACTCCCAGGACTCAAAGGGAGTGACCTTAGATGAAATGCCCTCCAGTTGGGAAAGGGGACTTGTAGAGTTCTCCCAGCAGTCCTCTTCTGTATGTGTATTGGAGGCCTCATATGAGCAGGTGAATTCTGTATCTTTGAAGGGTCAGAGTTTCAGACTTCATGGTTGAACAGTTTAAATGAGACTGTGGGTCTTCCTAGAGGGATACCCTTGTTTTTAACATTTTTTAAACTTTGTTAATTCAACAACAAGCGTCAGATGCTCCAGTCCATTAGGTGGTTGCAAATATCTGCAGCTGAATCCTTCACCTGCTAGTTCCTAATGAGGTACATGTCTTAAACTTGTTGTAGTGTATGTACTAGATAATGAATCAAAATAACATCAAAAATATATTGCATATTGTAACTGAGAAATATAACGTTGGTTCTAAGGGACCTATTCACATTCAGTTCAAGATATAGGTAATAAACAGTGTTTCTCAATGTTTCTTAAAATGACTGTGGGTAACCTAAAGAAACAAAGCTAAACCAAACTAAACCAAAAGAAACACCCTCTTCTATACATTGTCTCATCTTCTTCCAATTGACCAGTTCTTAAAAGCCATGCTCTTGAGTGAAACTACACATTGGAAGTGCCCTTCCCCTACTCTGATTCAGAATATCACTTTACATGAGCTCAGATATCTTATTTTGTAATCTGAGTGAATGTGTGACTTTGATATTAGTTGATTGTTAATAGAAAGCACAAATTGTGTAGGAATGTGAATGAATGTTAGAGATGCCATTCCAATATCATTCCCATTGGAGGGAATAAGATAAAAGAATCATAATTCATAATAAGTATTAGAGAAGTAGAAATTGAGAGAGAGAGAGAGAGAGAGACAAACAGACAGACAGACATAGAGATAGAGACAGAGACACAGAGACACAGAGACAGAGAGAAAGAGAAATTTCATCACCTAGAATATAATATTGTAGAGCACTGATAGATATTTCAGTACTTTTATCATCTATTGCTTTTGCAGAATACCTTCTTGCAGTAAGCAACCTCTGCAGTTTTCTGAATTCACACATTTGTAATATTAATACTACCATGACTGTACTTCTTAAGAACTAACAAGTAGGTGAAACAATCAGATGAAGTTGTATGCAACCAACCAACGGACAGAATATGTTGAACCATTGGTTTAATTGGAGAAAAACTGAAGGAGACTGAGGAGGAGATCAACCCTGTAGGAGGACTAGATGTCTCCATTAATATGGACCCAGAATTCTCCCAAATGCTAGACAACCAAAATGGCAGCTTACACCAACTATAGTTAGAAGGTCCCCAAAACATACACAGAAAAAAAAAATTCTTGGTCTCTGTTCAATCAGAAATGATGCAATGATTCTCAAGAACCTAGAGACCCCAGGGTGTTTAGAAATCAGATGGAATGGGTACATGCTCTTGGAGACAGGGGATGGCCAGTCGATATGGCATGTGGAACAGTAGGAGGGTGGACAGGGTTCAATGAATGAATTAATTAATAAATAAAAAAGAATACTGCCAAGTAACCACGCCCCATATACTCTAATTCTTTAATCATAATCCAAGAAAACTCACATGTTCACATAACAGCACACTCAAAAATATAACTAAAAAATACACACACACATATAACTGAAATTCCATGATTTTGAAGTTCATTTTACAAAGAAATACAGTGGAACAGAGTTTTTCTTTTGTTCCATTAATTTACATACATTTGTTCTCCTAATCTACCCAAAATATGGATTGTTCTCCATATAAAAGGCCAAAAATCTCCTAACATAGTTTTTATCTGGGAAAATCTCCCAACATAATTTTATCTAGATCCACACCAACTATACCTTTCATTAGAATATAATCTGGATTCAGTTAGATATACATTAAATTTATATTTAAATTTCAGATATTTGTTGTAACATGGATGTAAAGTAGAATATCAGGGTAATGTCTTTTTCATTTCTCTACTGATATGGGCATTGGTTTAAAAGAACAATAACCTGCTGGGCACTGGAAAGAAGGCTCCATGGAGAGAATATATTCTTGGCACCTCTGTAAAATTCCAGGCATTTCTATTCATGTCTGCAACACTGTGGGTGGGAACAGGTAGATATCCCAATAGTGTACTGGCTATTCAAACTCGTCAAAATGGTGGGTGTAATACACTCTGAGAGACCAAACGGTGAGGACATTCTACTCATATCTGAACATATGTGTATGTTCATGGTGTGACCTCACAATTGGGAACAGACACTCCACTCATATGAAGCCAGGAAACCCTCTTGCATACCACACATGAAACCTTGAGTTCAGCAGTTCCATAACCTATGTGTCTCTAAGTATGAAATGGGAAGATTTATATTCTCATTGTCTTGTTAATCCTGTTTTCTCTTAAATTCCAGAAATTAAACCAATGTATTCTCAGATTCAGGATGGTAGAACACAACATTTTGTCTTTCTGGAATAGCATCCAACTATCATCAGAAAGACTTTTCAACTTACCCTCAGGACAATAAGTATCCATTTAGAGGGTTTTAACAGGATAACAAATGTATTTAGTTTTCTATTTGAGAAATAGACTGTCTAGAATGTACAAAAATGTACAGGAAAAAATGAACTTACCTTGGAGCCTGGCAACAGTGAACTGAAAATAATTGTCAGTGGTGTTCTCTGTATATGGAATATGTCAAGGGAATAGATCTTAGAGTGACAGAGACAGAGTGGATATGGACAGAGACAGAGACATAGAGAAATAGAATGGGGTGATGAGATGATGGATGGTCTTGATTTTAAAACGTAAATGAAGAAATTATCTAATGTAATATTGAAAGAAAGAAAAAAAGAATCATTTTTACAATATTTCTTTTCTTCAGAACCCCATGCCTCATACACCAAATTCATACAGTTTCCGTTTGTGAAGCACGCTTGATACATCTAAAAAGAAAATGTGACAAAGAGTTGCAACAGAGAGTTTTGGAAGGGGCTAGACTGAAAGCCTAGCAGTTAATCACTTACTCCCTACAAAACTAACATAAATGCCCTGTGGATGTAGAAATCATCTATTAGAGGATCACAGAATGCAGGGGAAGGATGCCCAGAGAAACCTGTCTAGAAAGATGACCCATACCAAGAAGCTTTTCCTCTAATTGAGAGACCTTGCCTCCGTGAAAAGATAGACAACACATTAGGGTCATTTCCTGAATCCACTTTGGGCTTCAACAAGTGTCTGCATGCACATGTAGAGGAAAAACCTTCATATATACTGTTCTTTCTCTTATAATTGCCAACACGCATGGTATCTCTTAAACACACACACACACACACACACACACACACACACACACACACACACACACACATAAACACATGCAGAAAAGAAAAAAGTTCTGGAATAGGGAAGACTAGACAGAATGGCTAAAATAAGAAATAACAAAAGCCAATGCCACTGTTGCAGATTCTTGAAGCCACAACCAAAGCTTAGGTACTGCTTTTAATGGATGGCCTGCTGCAGACTGGCCTCAATCAGCCCTCCTCAATCTCTGGGAGAAATCGTTGTCCTGGTATAGGTGGGCAGGAAGCTGACATTTAAGTGTCAATCAGATACAAACACAGAGGGGGTGCTGTATCTGAATGTAATTTCTCAAAGAAATCATCAGATTATTAATATAGAAACAAATAGGGAAGTTGGTTTTCAAATCAGCCAGGTAAATGAGGTTACTGAATTCTTAAAGACTCATGTCCAAAATAGAGCAATAAAAACATAATGACTGGCAGGGACTGAGCAATAAAATAACTGAAATGAATTCTTCTCTAAAGTCAGCTATATTCTTTGAAGCTAGGTTTGAACACTTTATGATCACACCATGCAAATGGATTTCACACTCAAGACATGGTTCTAATTAGGGAGTTTCTTTCTAGCTAATCTTCTCATGAATAATTCAAAACTGTTGTTCCCCCTCAAACCACAGCACAAGTTATTTCCTAAACCATTGTAAATTCCTGTATATGAGAGGGATTGTATGGGGGAATCTTTCTACTAACAACTAATGTAGCCTGCCATGCATAAGTATAACAAATATTCTAAACATACTTTCCTAAAGATGTCCTGAGATTTCTAACTCTATGTAGTATATAGCAATGGCTGTCACAATCTCTCTTATAATACTAGAGGTAACTCTGGTTGTTACAGGTAACATTCTTACTGAATTCCAAGCCCAGGATCCGCTCAAGGACTACCTAGAATATTGGTGAAGGACAGGGAACAAAGTTGGATATTGCTTAGATATTTGCCAAGTCATTACTTGGAGGCACTTATAATAAAACAACATTGAAAGAAGTCACAAAGATTCAATCACTTACTAATGTAAGGACAAGTTTGATGCATTTTTTCCAGGATGGTTTCTGAAGACTTAGTTTCCATGAACTTTTTGACTAGGGACTGTGTCTAAATATTTAGAACTGTCACGGGAGTCACTACTGGGGTTTGTGTTCCAATGGCTGGTGTGCGTTTGTGTGTGTGTGTGTGTGGGTGTGTGAGTGCGTGTGTGTTTGTGTGAGTGTTGTTTGTGTTTATGTGTGTGTGTGTGTGTGTTTGTGTGTGTTTATGTATGTGTGAGTGTGGGTGAATATGACAACAAGCTAATGTTCATCTCTTAGTGATACTGTGAGCACTCTGCTGCCTATCTTAAATCATCACAGCTGTCAGTGTCTAAAGCTAACTGAATTCCAGAAAGCAATTTAGTAGATTTGATTAATGTCTCCTTACATCACATAGATATTTTCTACAGTGCATATAAGCACATATATTTTAGAATATACTGAATCTTAAAAATGTAAATTAAAAAAAAAAACAAAAACCTCTACCAACTTCAAATTAAAAAAAACACATTTATTTTAGAATTCTCTAGGATACTCGCAATTTCCTGTATTCCCTACTCATGATGTCCATATGTTAGCATCTTACAAATTTGTATGACAATAATGAGGAGAAAATAAAATTTGTAAGAAAAAAAAAAGACAGTTTTGTCTTAGACTACTTATTAACAAATGCCTGGGCCACAAACTGTGGCTTATTCCCAGAATAACGTATTTAACACATTCAAAATATTTTATGTTTTGTACATTTTTAGTTACCCCTTTATCTATTTACTTAGCATCTTCCTAAATATCTCCCTTAGCATATGTGCCAGCATCTGTCCCTGAATCTGTTTATTCTCCTAATATTTCATAGAATACTCTCTTTTTGAAAAGTCTCACCTCATATTTTCTTCCTCAGCTCATTTGTCATACACATTATTTAATTGACAGATGATGTTTATAAGAGAGTCTCAAAATTTGGGGCACTAATAACAACTAAATATCTCATTTAAAATATATAAAGTAGGTTTTGTGTATGCCACATGGCTGCAGTACCTGGAATGGCCAGAAGAAGAAGTCAGATCTCCCAGACTTAGAGACAGATGCGAGGGTGCAAAGGGTTCTGAGCCATCTCTCCAGCCCCTCAATAACAAAGTTTTGTCACAGAAAAGATAAAAACGGACATTGCCATTTCTAAATTCTTTCACACTGTAGATATCAGTCCACACTCCTTTTAGTAGTCAAGAGACCTGGAGTATATTATCGTTTTCTTACTCCCACTTTTGAGGGTACTTACACCTGAATTTTCCCTAGTATAAGATTGTGAAGGAATGAATGGCAGATTTTCCAGGCTATTTGCTAACGGTATACCTGTTTTGGTCTACAGAGCTTCCATACACTATCCTGCATGCCCTTAATCTCTGACAACCCCCTTACCTTGTGGATTCTTACCTTTGGACACTGATTTACACTTTTTTTTTTTTTTTGTGCAGCCATCAGTGTTTTGGCACTAACGGATTTTGTTCAGTAGGTGCTATTTAACACATAAAGATCCACTGAATTTTAAAATATTCATTGTTATAATCTAATTTTATACAGATAGTATTAAGATCTCGTATGGAATTCAAATGTTTCAACAAAAATGAATTGAATTTTGGACGTTGTGTAAATTTTTAAACAATCCTCTGGTTTTAAAATTTGGTGTGTATGTGTGTGTGTGTGTGTGTGTGTGTGTGTGTGTTTGTGTGTTACTCACCGTGGCTAAGTTTCCATCAACAAAATTTTCACAGACAAATCCAAGAATAGATTGGGGAGACTCAGAAACTTTCACCCCCAACAAAGGAGTTATTGGAAATTAATGGCTTCAGGTGAGAGGGCCACTTTTCTTCATGGATTTGGCTAGTGAAAGGTTGCCCGTGTTCCAGTATATATTTGTCCCTATCCACACATATGTAGTCAGGACTAAATGGACTCAGCTATCTATATAAAAATGCACATGGACTTAAGGATAAGAGTGATACAGGAGAAGTGGGGAACATTTCAAGGAGGAGAAGATAGTGATGGATTTGCTCAAACTCATTTACATGTATGTAGAAAGTTCTTCACAAACAAATTTAAAACAAAGTAAATAAGTAAGTAATTAAATAAATAGACAAATAAATTTGGATGGACATACATATCAGATAGGATATGTGTGTGTGTGTGTGTGTGTGTGTGAGCACATGTGTGTGCATATAAGCATGTAGATATGTAGCACCTGTGACTAGAGGAATGCAATGCAATCATGCAGTATCTTTCTTTATGTCTCTCTGCCACTTTCCTATGATGCAGTGTGTTGATTAGAATATCTTTTGCCCATGGGATGTGGCACTATTACAAGGTGTTGGCTTGTTTTAGGAAGTGCATCATTGTGTAGGCTTGCTTTTATGTAGTGCACAATCTCTACCCAGTGACAAAAATCGATCCTCTTCTTTGCTACCTATGGCCACAAGATTCCACCTGGTTGTCTTCAGACTAAGATATAGAGCAATCAGTTCCTTCCCCAGCACCTCCTCTACCTGGATGCTGCCATGCTTCCTACCAAGATCAAAATGTACTGACCCTCTGAAACTGTAAGACAACCTCAATTAAATTTTCCCTATAAGAGTTTCTTTCCTGAGTCATGATGTCTCTTCACATCAATGAAACCCTGTAGAACATACGCAGTATGTTAGCCTGATTTTAATGCTTACAAGATGATTGCAACCAGCATGCAAAGACAAAGTAAAGATGACAAATGAGTTTCTGTATTTTTTGAACTTCTGAATTTTTGAATGAATATGGGGATTGGGAAAATTAAAAAGTTATGGGAAGGAGAAAGAGAGGATGCAAAGACCTATTGGGCACCTGTCACTTGCTTTTGCAATCAATATTTTTATTTTAAAACAACACCAACAACTAAAACAACCAACAACAGGGCATCCATACAACAGATTCACAGAGAAGACACCAAAGGGCATTACATTCTTGTAAATCATTTTCCAGCTAATGTCTGGTGTATTGAGCCTAAGGATTTTACTGTCAAACCCTGATGATTAATCACTAGATTGTATCCCCTAACACAATGATGAATGACACTGTGGTCAACAGGACAGTTAAGTAAATAGATTGTTTTTCACACTGTCAGTTTGAATTGTTACTATATATCCCAGTTTTTTTTTGCATTTTATCTCCATAAGTGTGTTCTTTTCAGCCCCATTTGCTACATAGAAAACGGAATCTTTTACATTGTATTTCATTTAGTGTGCACAATGGAACCTAAAGACTAATTTAGTCCATTTCAAAGTAGAGCTCTCTGTTCTCTTTTCAAAATTGAAATTAAACTGTTTTCAAAATGTTTTGCACTTGCCTGGCTTAGTTTAATTAAGATTGTGGGGTGGGAGGGATTTCTCCCACATTCTCAGTTGTCTCAAACTGGAAAAACTCTCTAGAAAGGTTGTGGAACCTTTGTGACTGTGCCCTAGCAGAAGGAGGTCACTGGCGCAAGAAGGAGGGAACTGGCTAGTTCTGACCTAAATCTTGGCTTCTAAATCCAACCAAATGTGAGAAGGGCTTATTCAGGCTCTTAATGCCACAGATGAACTTGTTGTTTCCTACTATGCTGTCCTTATCATGCCAGTCTTTCCCTGGTGAGTTTTTGCCATATACATCTCTTCCTGTACATTCATTGTGTCAGGAGTTTTGACAACTTAACTTAAAAATAATTATTGTAAGTGTACATCTGTCTCTCCACCTCTTCCCCTACCCATACCCCTCTCCCCTCCTTCCTTCCTTCCTTCCTTCCCTCCTTCCCTCCTTCCCTTCCTCTCTCTCTCTCTCTCTCTCTCTCTCTCTCTCTCTCTCTCTCTCTCTCTCTCTCTCTCTCTCTCTCTCTCTCTCTCTCTGTGTGTGTGTGTGTGTGTGGGTGGGTGTTGTGTCAAATAGATTGCTGTCAATTTTGCCTACATGTATTTTTTTAATGTGTGTGTGTGGAATGATTTTTCACGTTTAAAATTATTCTCACATTTCATAAATTTCAGTGTAATCTTCAATTTTAGGGAGATAAGCTTTCAAATGGCTTTTTTTCTGGAACTCAAGAAATTGGAATGCTCCATAGTTTTATGACCTGAGTGAGAATTGTCAATAGGTTCCCAGTGATGCTGTGGGGCCATACTTAAGATCTGTGTAGCAGCTAGAGGAGCCTCTGTGTTCTTTGAGCCCTGCATTTGGAGAATAACTACGAATTGTTTGTACAGTTGGCTCTAGCATAGAGACTCTTCTTTAAAATTGTTTTCTCTTTCTCACTAGATGCCATGCATTGGAAAGTCCTTCCACATGGAAACTACGGACCATATTGAATGGTGGAGAAAGGAGATTCACAGTAAATTATAAATGAAGAAAACAAAAGTTACAGCCCTATAACTGATACTCCCACAGCTAAAGCTGTGTGGAAGCATGGAGAATGTTGGAGGACTTGCAAAATTTATTTTGGATCTCATTCCTCCTCATTGCTCACATAATTTAGTACTTAATATCCTCGTGATTTCATAGATATATTTTTCTAAATACTTCTTAATTAAGTTGTGTGAATGTGTGTAACTCTGTGAATGTCTCTGTGCATCTCTCTTTCTATGTATATTTTTCTCTGTCTCTGTGCCTACTTGTGTGTCTCTGTGTGAATGTTTATGTGCATGTCTCACTCTGTATGTCTAAGTTTCTCTGTCTTTCTGTCTCTGACTGTCTATCTATGCCTCTCATCTTTTCTCATTTCTTCTCCTTGTTTACCTTCTTCTTCTATTGTTTCTCCTTCTTTGCCTTATCCTTCTCCTCCTTATTCTTTTCTCCTTCTGCTTCTCCTTTTCCTTTGCCTTCTCCTCCTACTCCAGTTTCTTCTTCTTCTTCTTCTTCTTCTTCTTCTTCTTCTTCTTCTTCTTCTTCTTCTTCTTCTTCTTCTTCTTCTTCTTCTTCTTCTTCTTCTTCTTCTTCTTCTTATTCTTCTTCCTTATTCTTCTTCCTTATTCTTCTTCCTTCTTTGTTCTTGTTCTTGTTCTTCTTGTTCTTCTTGATATTGTCTTTGGTCTCCTTCTCCTCCTCATTTTTCTTCTTCTTCTTCTTCTTCTTCTTCTTCTTCTTCTTCTTCTTCTTCTTCTTCTTCTTCTTCTTCTTCTTCTTCTTCTTCTTCTTCTTCTTCTTCTATGCCTTTGACTTCTCCTTCTCTTCCTCCTTCTCTTATTCTCCTTCTCTCCTTCTCTCCTCCTTATTTAACCTTCTCCTTTTCTACTTCTCCAAGTCCTCCTCCTTCTTTTTGCTCTTCCTCTTCTTTTGTTCTTCTTCCTTCTCCTTCTCCTTGTCGTTCTGCTCCACCCATTCCTCTTCCTTTCCTTCTTCTCTCTTCCTCTCCATATTCTTCTCCTTCACTTTCTTTTTCTTCTTCTACATTTTTCTCTATCTCACCCTCCCTGACTCCCTCCTACCCTTACCCTACCCTCCCTGATGCATTCACAGACTCTCCTCCAGTACTACTGGTCATTTGAATTTTGTCTTGCCAAGCTATGAAAACAAGGATGGTCTCCTGAGGCATCCCCTGTTACTGGTCTTTTCCATATGTCTTTTCAATTGTCCTTTCACTGTTTTACAGATTTCTTCTAAGATCATTTTACCCCACCCCACCTCCATGCCTTGATTTCTTATGGTGGGAGTGTCCAGAGTTTCAAACTCACATCCTCTTTCCTGGTGTTCTGCCTGAGAAACCACAAAATCTGGAGGCTAGAGTTAAATTTGATCATTGAGCTTGGGGCATTGTGCTATGTACAAAATGCCTGGTCTCCAGTCATGCTGAAGTCCTTAAACCTGATGAAGCCTAATGGGTCGTAATTTTCACCTACATGGGAAGGAAGGCATTTACTCAGTGTTTCTGGAACCCTGGCTCCTGGTAAAGTTACCAAACCCACAAGCACTCCCGCCCAGCAGTGGCTAATGGCTAGCAGTCACATACAAAATGACCAAAGGTTCTGATCTTCGGGTTAGATAACTTCTAGTTACCTAGCAACAGCAAGATAACAAGCCCAATATATGAGAGGCTACTTAGCCCTACATCAGTCTCTCCCTCTCTCTCTCTCTCTCTCTCTCTCTCTCTCTCTCTCTCTCTCTCTCTCTCTCTCTCTCTCTCTCTCTCTCTAACTTTTACAATCCTTACTCTTTGTAAACTTTTACCTCTTTCTCTAAGTGTTCACCTTTCTTACTCTCTAACTTGCTTTCTGTCCTTCCTTCTATGTCTTTCCCCATCTCTCCTTTTGGCCATGGCAAGTCTAACAATCTTTTTACCCTTTGTTTTTCTCACTGCTGTCTAAAATAAAGCTCTAAAACATTAGACTGTCTATGTTTTTTTAAGGCCCTATATGGGATGCCAGAGACTAAGAATCTGGTACCATTGTCTTCCCCTAGTTCACCCCCATCCGTGTAGTGTCAGTGGATTTACACAACCAGATGCACAACCAGGGATGCATGGTAATTATCCTTCACTCCTCCTATGTCAGCCTTCACAGAGCACAGAACCTTCTGCTGGCCATATTCTCTCTCTCTTCATCAACTTCCCCTAAACCCACAGTTTCACACTGGACACTTAACATTACTACGAATTATTAAAATGTAACTGCATTTAAATTTAAAAATCATCTCCTCATTTGTGTTGGTAACAATCCAATGCTTAACAGATATTTGTTAGTAGTGCTTACCTGTTGACATTGATACCATGAACTTCTTATTACTTCTGGTGCTTTGTGATTTTTTTTTTCCAAGCAAGATGAGGACTTGAACAATTTATGAAGTCATGTCTTTGGACTCACAGCACTTACATGATGTAGTTCTAGTTTCCCAGAGACTTCCAGTATCTGTGATGAGCCATAAACTTGGGACATCTGCAGCATGACCCAGAGTTTCATTGTGCTGAGCAGAGAGATCCCAAGATTTGATTGCTTTCTCTGTCCAAAGTATATATATGCGATTAAATTACAATTGCATAGTGGTTTTTATTACTCTGTGTTATTATCATTTCAAATCCTCTTATTTCTTGGCTGAGTTGCTAAATGATACCTTGTTCTGTGAACCAGCTGCCACTTTTGTTCTAAAGCGATTGGATGAATCTTTTCAGCTTTCCTAGTTCCATTTACTGAGAAAGGTAGCTTCCCTCTGAGGTTATGGTCTCAGAAGTCGTTGGATGTTTCAAACCCTTCCCTGGAATGTCTGGGACTCTGCAGAAAAGGAACGAAGACTTTTGAAACAAAAGCGAGAAACTACTTGGTGACTTCTTCTTGTCTTGTGAAAATTCTGAGATCCATTCTTGCAACTGGAAATATTCAAACACATTAAAATTATTCTACAATGAGAAAATCAACTGCATTATAATTCTGATACTTACTGACACATGAGTTATAAGGATGTTCTTTATTAAAAAAATCAATTAGTTCTTACACTCTTTATTTCGTTCTAGAACACATTTTCCCCCTTTTAACAGCTAAAAATATCTATTTTAATTCAATTTCATTTTTAAAAATCCATATTATTTAAAAAACTTTAGTGGTAATTGTAATAAGTATCTATAAAGTGTTGCAGATGGATCATGCCCCCTCTTTCTGAGGCTAATGGAAGGTTATTAAAAAAATTCTTTCTAATGAACATCTATTCTTGTTGTTGTTTTTGTTGTTGTTGTTATTGATGTTGTTAGAGGTTATTACTTGACTTCAGGAATGTTAAATGCTATTGAGGGTCTTATTGTTCTCCAGATGTCTCCTTTCACCCCCCCCAATATATATATATATATATATATATATATATATATATATATATATATATATATATATATATATTTGTAAAAATGTGGTGAGTCCCTGAATGCACAATATCAAATGTTTCTGATTCAACTTGTGCACAATGCAATCTAGATTCTGTCTTTTTACATTGGTTTTCCTTTGCAGGGAAATGAAATACCAAAGCCTATCTGAAATTAAGGATTTTTCAAAAGTCTCATTTCCTTGGGAATTCTAAATAAAAGTTTATATTCATTATGGAGAATGTATTATGAGCTTGTCAAGGGCATTTTAATATGAATTTTTTTCCTGTTATGTTTATTTTTCCTTGGTGATTTGAAGTCGAAGCTACTCAAATGAAAAAAAAAAAGAGGTATCTAAAACTACTTCTCATTATCTCACTTTCTTTAAATTGAGATTTCTGATGTTGAGGAGGAATGAAGTGAGTGTGCAGATTTTGTCCACATAATTCCTAAAAGAAAGAGCAATAGTCATGTTCCACAAACACCTGTATTCGACACCCTAATTAAATTGCATGGGTACTGGCTGAATCTAAAGTCCCTGTAAATGAATGTGTTTGTGTGTGTGTGTGTGTGTGTGTGTGTGTGTGTGTGTGTGTGTGTGTGTGTGTGTGTGTGTGTGTGTGTGTGAATATTTCCATGTGTGTGTGTCTGTGACTCAGTATATCTAGGTGAATATGTACATGTGTGTGTTAGGATTTTATTGCTGTAAACAGACACACTTATCAATGCATGTTTTATTAGAAAACCATTTAATTGGGGCTGGCTTACAGGTTCAGAATTTCAGTCCATTATCATCAAGTTAAGAATATGTCAGGATCCAGGCAGGCATGGTTCATTTGGAGCTGAGAGTTCTACATCTTCATCTGATAGCTGCTTGGAAATGAATAGCTTCCTGGCAGTAGGCAGAGGGCATTAAAGTCTGTTCCCACTCAACATCAAATGTGTTTTTGAGTGTTTATGTGAGTATTAGTATGGGTTCTATTGACATGAAGTGTCACCAGGATCATAGTAAATTTTGAACACTTTGTAGCTTCTTTTCAGATGTTTACTCCATTATTTTCATGGCTGGAAAAATGGTTGACTTCAGACAGACACAGTGTTGGAGAAGGAGATGAGTTTTAGGTCTTGATATACAGGAAGCAGATGGAGACTGTGTCAAACTGGAGATTGCTTAAGGACAGCAGACATCCAAGCCTACCACCAAATTGTTACATTTCTTCCAACAAGATCACACCAACTCAACAAAGACACATCTCCATCAGTGTCCCAACTACTCCACCAATGTCACACCTCATGAAACTATTCCACACCTCCTGAGAGTGCCACACCTATTGGCACTATTTATATGGGCCCATTAACATTATTCTTAAAACTGTTCAATGGACCTTTCATTAAAGGTAACTTTAATGAAAGAAATAAAGAATGTTTCAAAAAATAAACAGGAGTATGTATGTCTTGGTTACTGTTCTCTTGCTGTGAGAGACATCATGACCAAACCAACTTATAAGAGGAAACATTTAATTGTGGTCTTAGAGTTCCAGAGGGCAAGTCCAGGATATCATGGTAGACACCATGGCAACACAGAGGCAAAACATGTAGAGCAGTAGTTGAGAGCCAACAACTTATGATGGAGATGGCAGAGAGTAATGAAAGAGGGAGAGAGAGAGAGAGAGAGAGAGAGAGAGAGAGAGAGAGAGAGAGAGAGAGAGAGAGAGAGAGAGAGAGAGCCTGATGGGTTTTTGATATTTCAAGGCTCTGTGACAAGTCTCCTTTAATAATAAAACAAATTCTAATTCATTCTAAACAGCCCATCACCTGGAAAACTAACACATTTGAACGTGTGATCATCTGTGGCACACAGTTATTCAAAAGAATAAAGGAATGAAAAAGAAAATGAAATCAACTAATAAGTGGCCATGACACTTGGTAGTATAGTTTATATCATTACTTTTCATTTCTCACAGTTTAGGGTTATTTGCATAACATATTTCTGATCAGCCATCATTCTCAAATAATCCAAAGGCATCCTAACCCCACCCCACACCCACACACACATTTCTACTTGATTAACCATATTGGCATTACTTATTTTCATGGAAACATATCCCTTATTCCTGATTTAGTTCAAATCGTGAGAAATGTTGATGTATAATTAATTCATATTCATAATTGGATAAAACAGAAGTCAACAGGATTGAATCCATTGTTCCTTGGAGCAGAAGATTTCCCATCGATTTAGTAAAATATTATAAATATGATTTTAAAAGAAGGCAACACCCTGAAAAAGTATTATTTTCATATTTTCATTATTTACAGACCATTCTGTGGTATAAATAGGAATCTAGAGGAAGAAAGGTGTTTAAAGTCACTGACACACACACTTAACTGAGGTTTCCTTAGCACAGGAAGAAGATATATCAATCCTCTATATCTGGAGAGTTTCTCCAGGACCCTAATGATATAAAAGTCTTCAGGTCTCTAGGTTAAAACAACATTGCTTTTGCCTATAATTTATGCAAAGTAACCTCTTTTATACAGTAATCATATTGATGTGTGTATGCATACAGAAATATACAGGTAAGTGCAGAGGATAGGGAAGGGTATACTGTTTTCTGCTACTTCACTCCCTAATTTTCCCCTTGTGACAGGGTTTCTTGCTGAGCTAGGAGTGAGGCTGACATTCAGGAAGCCACAGTCATCCTTCTGTCTCTGCCACTCCAATTCCTAAGCACTGGTGTTGTAGGTGAATGTTTGACCAAACACTTGGCTTTACCCCTGGGACATCTCCCCAGATTCTTCTTCATTTTAAATAACCTCTGGATTACTTTTGCCCTCAATGTAATGAAACTGCTGTATAAGAATTTGTTATTTAGAAGATGGACATATAAGTGGTCTGTGTGTGTTCAGTACAGACATGGTATATTAAGAACTACTTTCCTTAATTCCTTGAGAATTTCATACACTATATTTTGATGGAATTTACTTTCCAATTCTTTTAGTAACTCCTCCCAGAAAAAAACCTGGCCCATTCCCACCTAACTCCTCCTGCCAACTTCATATCTCGTCTTCTCCCCTTTGTTACAACCCATTCAAATCATTTGTGTTTCCCATAAACTCTTGGGCATCTGGCTTCCAGTAGAGAATGAACAATCTATCACCTTCAAAGTCAATACCTTTGATGAAAACTTACTATTCATCCTTCATCAACTGTCTATACCTTATCAGATAGTGATAAGTGATAGTGAGCCTTCCCGTTCAGTGATGGAAGACAGAATGGCCTGATTTTGTGCAGAAAGACACAGTTTTTCTCTTACCTCTGTGCCTTACAAGATTTTCATTCTCTTCCTTGAGGATTTCTAAGATTCAGCTCCTCTACTTCTTGCCTCTTTCTGTGAGTATTTGTGAATATGCATGTGTGTCTATATTACAGATGTCTGAGTTTACATACAACTCAACTCAGAGTGGGATTTTGCAATTAACTGCTGGCACTATCTCACACTAGACTATATTCCTTAATGCAGACTTGGTGTGGGTAAGTACCAGAAAGGAAATGGAGATTGCTAGATATCTTCAGAGTTAGTTGTAGTATAGGTGAAGTTTAGACTTCTGACCTTACATTCTGGCTAGAACCTATGGGTTTAAATGCATGGATAGGTGATCAATATCCTGAACTTGCATTGCATTTTTGTTCTTTTTGAACAAAACGGAGATATCCTTGAAGAGATAGATGGATCCTATCACTTTGTTTCAAATAAAGAATTCTGTGGTTAAATTGTTTTGAAATGTCAGTCATGGGTCTTTGATGAAGGCTTTGGTCCACAGTACAATGTTCATAGGTAGTACAATATGCTCTCTGAAAAGTGATTGGAACCTGAGGGCTTTAATCAATGAGTTAATCAATCAATGGATGTGCATGGAATGGGTAAAAAACTTGTAAATGAACGTGGTCATTTGGACATGTTTTCAAAGCTGTTTATTGTCTTTGTCCCTTCTTGTGTTAATGCTGACTAGCTGCCAATAAGTTGAACAATTTTGCTGCTTCATGCCCCTTTCATATTCATGTGATCATGGATCCTTCTTTCCTTTGTGATAGTAACATGTCAGGTTCAGAGGAAACATGGCTTAATTCTTTAATTTTTTTTTTCTAGAAACGGCATGCTAAGTGTAGAACCAATGTTACCTAGTTGTTGTAGTTGGAATATTCAGCCACGGTATCTGTTGTCTTTGAGACTCAAGAACTTTGCTGCTACCCACACCACTGGTCTTTTTTCTGAATTCACTATTGTATTTTAGTAGATTTCAATATCATATGAAGTACCAGAAAAATGAGTGAAAAATGACAGTGGTGAGATGTGTTTAGAATCATTAAATTACACACTTAAAAATAAATAAATCAATGGATTTATATAGTACATAAATAAAACTACAATAAAACTTCTGAAAAGGCTTAACTAAATGTGATGCTTCTCATGTGAGTTGTTATTTGTCATAGCACCTGTGATTTAGCTGTTAATAGTAGTGGGTTTTATTACTTATGAATCAGACACCAATACATCCATGAAGGGGTAACACTCCATTCCCTCAGGAGAAATAAATCAATTAAAAGTCATTGGATTAATTGATGAGAATTTTTTCTGGTTAAAGCTGACTTGGCAGGAAGTTGGACAGATTGGAGTGTCTCCCAGAAAGTGTAACACACATTAGAATGTAGGTGTTGTGAGGCTATAAGACATATTCACTACTTGTCACCTATTATTGAGTATTCTTGCTGTTGGAGGTACTTACCCTTCACTTCTGCCATGGAGGGAAGTGGGTCTATACCTAGTCAGAAGGAGGAGATTGGGATGAATAATGTTTGTGTGGGTTATGGAGTAGGATAATCCTTAATGTGCTGGGATTTTTTTTTTATCTCCAACTTGAAAATCTAGCGTCACCTTAGGAGAGAGAACAATTGAAGAATTGTCTCTATTCACTTGGTTTTTGGGTAAGTCTATGGGACATTTTCTTCCTTGATGGTCGATGTGTGAGGGTAGGCAACTGTGGGTAAGCTCATCATTAGTCATTTATAAAAGGGAGGCTTTTACTCTGTATTTAAATAAAATATTTGATCAAGCCACATGATTTTTGGTGGCTTGAATAAGAATATCCCCTATAGATTCATATATATGGATATTTAGTCACCAGGGATTGGCAGTGTGTTTAAGGATTAGAAGGAATGAGAGAAGATGTGGCTTCATTGGAGGAAGTGGTAGTGTCAATAAGGGTGGTCTTTGAGTTTTCAAGAAACCAATGTAATGGCAGAATATCTGTCTCTGTCTAAGGATCAATAGTTCTATTGCTCCAGTGCTGCGGTCACTAACTTGATGTTGGACTAAACTTCTGTAAGTGTATTCAAGCCCCCAGTTAATGCTTTGTTTCATAATAGTTGTTTTATCCATGATGTCTCTTCACAGCAATAGAACAATGACTAAGATAGGGTCAAGCAATAAGCACTCTTTCCTGGTAATGCTTCAAGTTCCTGTTTTGCCTTCCTTGGTAATAGTCTGTAACATGTAAGCTAATAACCCTTATATTCCCAAGTTATGTTTGATGTTAGTATTCATCAGTGTGAGAAAGATGCAAACTAGAACAATTGCATGTCATTATATACATGAGAATATCTTACCTTTAAATTAAAATAAAACACCTACACATTATTTGTCCTTATAGGATAAGTGACAGTGGTACTATTAGATATTTTGTTTCTCTAAGAAATTGTCTTACTTAAAATTTCTATTGTTGTAAGGACATACCATGTCCAAAGAGCTATTTCCATAGCAAAAGTTTTATTCAGCTTATATTCCACATTGCTGTTCATCATCAAAGTAGTTGGGAAAGAAACTGAAACAACACAGGTTCTTGGATCCAGAAGCTCATGCATAGGCCATGGAGTGGTGATGCTTATTGACATGCTCCTTAAGTCTTGCTTCCATGAGGAGCACAAGACTACCACCACAAGGGTGTCACCACCCACAATGAACTGGGTCCTCTCCCACCAATTAAGAAAATTCCTTACAGCTTGATCTTAAAGAGGCATTTTCTCAACTGAGGCTCCTCCTCTTTCAAGACTCTAGATCTTGTCAAGTTTCTATGAAACCAGTATGGCACTCTGAATGTAGTTGGACTACGAGGAGGTGTGGCCTTATAGGAGTAGGTGTAGCCTCTTTGGAGGAAGCATATAACTGTGAGGCTTTAAAGCTCTGCTCAGTGTGGAAGACACCATCCCTGCATGCAGAAGACTCTAAGCTTCCTCTCCACCACCACATATTCCCAGCCACTTGCATGTTTACTTCCTTGATGATAGTGGACAGAACCTTTGAAACTGCAATGAAATGTTGAAAAGCACTAATGAAATGTTTCTAATGAGTTGCCTTAGTCATAGTGATTTTTCACAGCATTGGAACCCTAATTAAGACATCCAGCTAGCACAAAAACTCTCTTAAATACCAAAATTAATCAACAATAGAGAGTATTTTCAAGTCATTTGGCATTTAAACTTATTCTAGAGAAAAAACACAAATGATTGAGTCCATGACAAGCCTGACTAAAAACAAAAACAACAACAAAAAAAAAACAATACAAAAACAAAAAAAAAACCCAAAGAAAACAAAAACAAAAACAAAACTACAACAACAATAAAACCAAACAAACAAAAGAAACACTCAGAGTGCTTATGGGACCCAGTAAGACCCCCATGAAGCACAGGGGCTACTCAGGAGTAGTGACCAACATATTGGGCAACCTCATAGAGTTTGAAACCCATGAGAACTGGCATAGAAAAGAGGTCAGCACATATGCATTGAGTACACCTTCACTGTTTTATGAGAATGAGGTCACACATAAATTTAAGACTGGAATTTCCAGGGAATAGACAGGCTGAAATGGTACATAGGTATGTTGGGAGTCAGATGTTTGGAGGAGAGCCAGGGGAACAGGCCATGGGGAACATTTTGATGGTCATCTGGGGCACTCAACAGAGACCTCCAAAAGATCACAGGATTCATCCCAGGCAAAGATTGCACAGGGAAAGAACTCAGGATCCACGCCCCACCATATATTATCTCACCATATACTCATTTTCTATTTTAAATTACTATTTGACCTGATCGCTGGCTATTTGTTAAGAAACCAAAGAACCTAATGTGGATATGTCCAATTTTAACTACTTGCAGAAAATTTCTATTCTTCCTGGGTCTCCTGCTTCACATTTTGAGAACTTCATTTTAGAATATTTTTGTTCCTCAGTGTCCTTTACTCCTTTGTGTGTCCTTTATTGTTTTTAAAGGTTACCATCAATTTAATCTTTCTTAACTTCTACCTGGTCTCTTTTCTGCATGTTAATATTGGATTTCTTAAAAAGATATCTTAATGGGAATAGAGAGATGACCATGTTGTCAAGAGTACTTTTGTACCGCAAAAAAACTGGATTTGTTTTCTTGAATTCATATCCAATGGTTAACAATCAGCTTTAATGCCAGCTCCATGGGATCTGACAACACATGTCTCTGTGGTCATCTATACTCTCAAGCTACTACCCACCCATATAAATAAAGATAATAAATCTTAAAATGAGAGACAAGTTTCATTTGGTTTCATTATTCAAATGAAACCTGATTTTGTTTGATTTCTGAGTCTCTTTGGATCAGTTTTCTGGGTTGCACTTTGTGTAACAAGGCCACATTCCTTTTATCTATCACTCTTTCCCCCAACTTGTTGTTTCTCCCTCAGACTTCATTCCAGAGATTCTATCTATGTCCTGTCTTTCTCCCCTTCTTCCTAAAAATCCATCTTTTGCTGCCATCCCTGCTCCTCTAAGTCATATCTCCAATTCCTTGCTCACTATGCAGACCACAGAATCTAAGTCCTGTCCATTTTAGCCTGTGTAATATTAGATGTATGCACTGTTCACAGCCTGAGTTGCAACTTTCATCTTGCTTTGATGTTCTTTCCACCATAGTCCATCTCTTCCAACAATGTGTTCACTAAAAGCATGTCATGTCACACGTATTAATTTTTAGAACAAAACAAATTTTATTGACAAAGATACTGAGGTTGTCAAAGACCCATAGGTACCCAACACAGGAAAATAAACATTTTTTTCAATCCTATAGGTTTACTTTTCTGTACTTTGTGATTTTTTTTAATTTAAGTGATATTTGGCACCAGAGTATAGACATAGATATGTAGGTCACCAAGAAATTTGATAAAGTACACAGTAGAATTGGCTAGAACTTTGTAAACAACCTTTCCGAACTTTTTGGATCCATCATCTCTGGTGTACTGCACCCAGGAACCTATTAAGAAGTCATTGTCATCACCTGATCTCGCCTCAGCCAGAGGGGTCTCTGGAATGATGTGGAGGTTACCTTCCTTGTAGTCATCCAGGAGCTGATAGACGTAGAGGACCGGATCCTTCTTGTAGGAAATGTAAAAATAGTCCTGTAAGAATGGCACCTGGGCTAGCACCATCCCACTCCAGTTGTCCTCAGAGCCATCTTTCCCCTCAAATTTGTGTTGTACCTCTCTGCAAACCAGGGCGCTGGCGAGGTGGACATCCCTCACCTGAGTAGAAACTACTTTGTGAGGCAAGACCTTAAGATTTAAAATCCTCTCATCGCTGTGGAGCTCCTGTCCGTAGACACTGTCAATTCCGTCATACTTCACCAAATAAAGAGAAGGGTTTGTTGGCAGTTGACCTAGAATGATGGCCTTCCAATGGGTGACAGGCTCATTACCTTCCTTCCACCCGTGAGAAATTCTGCAGCCAACAATATTCCCCAGGGCCTGGGAAGAAGGCTTCCTCCTACTCTTCTTCTTGAGTGATGTCATGCTCAGACTCTTCAGAGGTATTGTCTTCTACCTGGCTGTAGACCTGTTGTGCTAGATCACACTGTCTAAGTGGCTTCCATTCTCTTCAAATATCATACTTGCCCATTGCCTGGGACTGAAGATCTTGCCCGTTTACGCCAGACACAATGCTGTTGCCTCTGTCATATATATGAATTCCTGATGGGCAATGGTTATGGGTTGGGAGTGAATGCTGGACCAAGACTCTTCTCTACGAGAACTTCTGAACATGTGAAGAAGACTATGCTAAACAGATTTGAGCTCCTAAAATTAATTTTATAAAAATAAGAAGTTAATAAGTCAGCCATGGTGGTACACGCATTTAATCCCAGAACTCAGAAGGCAAGGACAGGCAGATTTCTAAATTAGAGACCAGCCTGGTCTACAAAGTGAGTTCCAGGGAAGCCAGTGCTATAGAGAGGAACCCTGTCTCAACAACAACAACAACAAGTAAAAGAAAACAGAAGAAAATCAAACGAAAAACAAACAAAAGAGAAATTCAAACAAAAAATAACAAAACAAACAATCAAATGGAGAAGTTAATAGGAATTGGTGGTGACCCATAACTTTAATCATAGTACTCAAGAGGCAGAGTGAGGCAGACCTTAGTGAGATAAAGGCTAGTCTGGTCTACACAGTGAGTTTCCTGACAGCCAAATCTAAACATACAGAAACTCAAATAAAATTAACCAAGCAGGCAAACAAAGAAACAAAGAAACAAAAAAACAAGGACATAAAAATAGTGTAATTAACAAGTAATTCTCTAGAGCTCAGAAGAATATACTCAGATCAACATTTATTTCTTCAGCCCTGAGTTAATTTGTCTCTGATGAGGATCATCTCCTTGAAATTCTATGTCAATTTAGGTTGTGCTATGACTATTACACCCAATGATCAAGAAGAAGAGAAAAAAAATAAAAGGGCCAGAAGGGTCACCATGACTCTCTTGTACGTGTAAGGACTGAGCTAAGTGCCTGCATTCACAAATATCTTCCCAGGGACACAGCACACCACTGTCCTTCTTTATTGTTTCTCCTGACCCAGCTTCAAAATTATTTGATGAAGCCATTGCATCAGTGAACTCAAGAACAACTCAACAATTTGAGGCAATATCAGCCATTTAGAACTAATATCTTCTAACATGCACTTGGACAAAGAGGAGATTTGGCATTTTAGTGGAATTGTGATCTAGATATTGTTAGCAAGGATAATAAATTCAGGAGATAAACTAACCTAGACCATTCATCTCCCTAGCTAATAAACATGGAGAAAGTAAATTGTACAGTAACTCTCTGTAGGAGAGAAAATTTTTAGCTTTCTGTAGCTATGAGGGTCCTAATTACTACATAAATATACTTACCCATAGAAAAATATCCTAGTTGTCAAGATTCTGTCTCCTGATACAGACCAGGCACCAAAAGCCTGTGGGAAAAAATGACCTGGCTTTGACACACCACTGTGAAGATAGTGAACTCACCTTCAATGGATTCTAGTGCCTCCAAGTGGAATAGATGCGCAACCTCCAGCCAGTGCTCTGTGACATCACCCTAGTTCAGCTTACATCATAGAACCCCTCTCAGGCTGGTTCCTTCCCTAGTTACACTCAGAAACGTTCAGCATCTCGAATTTACCTTTTCATATGGCCTCCTAGAAATAATAAATGAAATCCCAACTGAAAGGCCTGATGATCTGAGTAATATTCTGCCAAAGAATTTCACCCTTGCATTGTTTTTATTGTTTGGTTGTTGGATTTTTATTTATTTGTTTGGTTTGTGTTTTGTTTTGTTTCATTTTTGTTTTTATTTTCGTTCTGAGAAAGTCTTCGGTTTCTGACTTGACAACATCCATGGTGGTTATTTTTCATGTTCCAACCTTTCCCTTGGTTATCTTTAAGCTGTGCTTCTTATCATAAATATTGCCAGACTCTTTGAGGCAGCACACTGGATAGCACACCAATTTTCACTTTATGAAAACCCACAGTTAGAGGAGGACTATTTTTATGCAAAAAAACCTGGAATTTGACAGGGTTAAATGACATATATTGAAACCAATGGCAATCATGAATTATGGATTCTTTGGAAAGTAAGAGGAAAACATAGATCTTGGGCATGCTTACAAAGTTGTGATAAAATTAAAACAAACCTGATATCTCCCAGTCATATTTTAAAGGTTTTTAAAATTTACCAGCACTTCTGATTACAAGGAATTTCATAGATTAAATGCAGTAAAACAGGATGAAATAGATGAGGTAATTTTAGTTTTGAAATATGTGTAGACAGAATACTGGACACAGGTATGTATAAAATTTACTTACAAATTAGAGGACACTTTAATTGTTCATGCCACATAGATCTTCAGTTCTTCAAAAAAAAACCGTTTTCAGTACATTCCACGGTCCCCACCACACCCTGTACATCATCTTCATAGAATATGACACTATCCATAGAGAGCTAGATCCTTCAACAACAGTCATAAAAAAAAATCATTCCTTAAGGTGTGGTCACAGGCCAATGTGATGGAGGATCTTTATCTGAGATTCTATCTTCCCAGGTTGATTTAAGTTCAAAAAAAAAAAAATCTAAGAAGGACCACTACATATCCATATCATCAATATTGATTGCCTCACTGTATAAAACATACATGCTATGGAGTGATTTTAGATGTCAACTACTGGATGAATGCCTTAAAAAGGAGAGACAGAGAGAAAGAGAGAGAGAGAGAGAGAGAGAGAGAGAGAGAGAGAGAGAGAGAGAGAGAGAGAGAGAGAGAGAGAGAAATATATTTCTCATCTATGTGTATTAGTGCAGGGCTTTGTTTTCAAAAAAATGGATGGAACGTTAAAATACTATATATTAGGTTAGACAAGTAAAACTCAAAATGACAATTGTGAAAATATAAATTTAATAAGAGGCATTAAAAAATAGGAGGTATTTTGGAAGAGTAAGCACAGCAGCAGGGGGAGATTTGATACCAATGGAGGATAGTGGGGAGGATGAAGATGGTAAAAGGACACTATAAACCTGTGCAAAGGGTCACAGAAAAGGCCTGCGACTTGTACACTTAAAAAACACTGGTATAAAGTAACAGAGTCCAAATAATATTTTGATTAATTTGGGGATTTTAGCTTCAAGACACTATAAAATATATTTGTATTTTTCAACTCAGGTGTGGTTCTTGCTATGTTGTACATGATATGGGTGACAGGATATGGTAAGGTGCTTCAATGTTTGTGTATCATTTATCATCAAATGCACATGTCACTCAGTGAGCTGCAAGGCTATCACAGGGAAGGAGGTATCTAAAGATATTAAGTGTACATGACGTAGGGAGAATAATGCCCCCACACTACTATAGATGGTGAAATAATCACATGTTTCCCAAGAATAATTTTCTGAAGATTAATCCCCAGGTGTGAATATATTTGGAAGAAATTGAATGGGTCAGGAGGGATATGACTTACATATAAAAATAATTTAATAATGCTGTTATAGAAAAGGTTTAATTATGAAAGGGAGTTTGGCTCTCTCTTTTCTCTTTCTAGCCCATTGGTTCCCTCTGTGATGACATCATCTCACAAGAATTCACTCATTTGCTGATTGTGTGTTCATCATTGAATATACAGACTCCTGAAAAGAGTCATACAAAATATGCTTCATTATATACTAGACAATTAGTGTCATTTTGTTTGGCAATACAACATGTATGATTATGCCTCAGAATCATGAGCAACTGGGCCATATGGGAAATATAATTAGTATATTTCTGCTGACTGAAGATCAGATGTGTTGAGTGTTATCATGTGTGCTGTTCATGAGAGGAAGCTGCATAGATGGTGAGTATAGATCAGAGAGGAACATCCAAGGAGGACACTATGTAAGGAACCCTAGGAAGAGCACCATCACTGCTTTTAGCTAGTACACATATTTTTAGAATCCCCACTTTCTAGGGTGGAAAAGAAAACTGTATTACTCTAATTTACTAAGTATGGTCATTTGACACATCAGTGATCATCATCAAGGTGAACAGGTGTTGACAGAAGTTTGGGGACTCAGAAGAAGCCTGTTCTGGGAAAACCCATTGCCTTCAAAGAACGGAGATTTCTGACCAGCAACACTGGATAAACAGTCTACATTGGCAGCAGTAGCCCAATTGTGTCCAAATTAGTGGTTTTCAATCCACTAATCCATCCATAAGCAGCCTCCAAACACTGACACCATTGCATACACTGGCAAGATTTTGCTGGAAGGACCCAGATTTAGCTGTCTCTTGTGAGGCTTTGCCATGGCCTAGCAAACACAGAAGTGGATGCTCACAGTCAGCTATTGGATGAATCACAGGGACCGAAATGGAGGAGGTAGAGAAGGTACCCAAGGAGCTAAAGGGGTCTGCAATCCCATAAGTGGAACAACAATATGAACTAAAGAAACCCCCCAGAGCTCATTTTTCTAGCAGCATATCAGAGCTCATGTTTCTAGCTGCAGTTGTATCAGAAGATGGACTAGCTGGTTATCATTGGAAAGAGAGCCCCATCAGTCTTGCAAACTTTATATGCCTTAATTCAGGGGTATGCCAGGGACAAGATGTGGTGGTGGTGGTGAGGGTGTGGTTGAGGTGGGTATGTGGGGACTTTTGAGATAGTATTGGAAATGTAAATGAAAAAATACCTAATTTTTAAAAAAATGAGGAAACCATTGTCAAAATCACCAGCAAGAATTTTAAATAACTGCCCTAAAATCTGGATTTAGGATTCCTTGAGAATCTTCCAAAACAAAAGGAAATGCAGAATCTTGGTGCTGTAATTGGAGAAGCAAGAGAAAAGCAAACAAGAATTCATCACAGAAAAAAAGACAGAAGAAGTAAGAATTAAAGACATATTTGGGCAAGATGAATAGTGAAGTAGAGATTAGAGCAAGCAGAAAGGACTGAGGAGATAGCTCACTGCTTAGGCCCACTGATTGCTTTTGCACAGGACCAGGGTTCAATTTCTAACACCCACATGGTTGTTCACAACCACCTGCAATTGTAGTTCTAGACGATCTGATGACCTCTTTGGACAACACACACACACACAGACACACACACACGCACACACACACACACACACACACACACACACACACACACACACACACACACACACACACATATACTCACCCACAGAGAAAAAAAAATCTTTTAGAAAACAATTATACAAACAAAAAGGAGTCAAGTATAGTTTTATTCCCCTTTAATACCAGCACTCAGAAGCAGGCTAAAATATGTAAGTTGAATGACTGCCTAGCTGATAGGTGTGTTTTCAGAATTTTCTTTTTCTTTTTCTTTTCTTTTTCTTTTCTTTTCTTTTCTTTTTTTTTTTTTTTTTTGATTTTAGGACTATTTCAGTATTTGTTTAAAGATTCTAGATTTTTTTTTTCTATTTACTTCTAATGTTTTAGGCTTTTTTTCGGGCTTTTTAGTATTTTACAGTTTTCAGGTTTTTTTTTTTTGGGGGGGGGTGCAGGAGGGTAAAGCCCTTTGGGTTATTTAGAGTTTTAGGGTTTTAATGGTTTTAAATTTGGGAGGTTGTTTTGTCCTCACAAGTTTTTTGTTTGTTTGTTTGTTTGTTTGTTTTTGGTAGGGTTGAGGTTTGTTTGTTTATTTATGTATTTATTTATGTGTTTATTTATGTATTTATTTATTTATTTTAGATCTTGATTTCTCCTAGAAATTTAAGGTATTTCAGGGTTTTAGGGCTTTTTAGGGTTTATGAATAATTTTAGGATAATTGTAGTTTTTTGTGTGTTTTTGATCTTCTTGTTGTTTTGTTTTGTTTTTGTTTCTTTTTATACTTTTAGTGTTTTATAGGGTTTTAGAATTTTGTAAAGGTTTTTTGTTTTCTTGTGTGTGTGTTTGCTTTTTTTTTATGGGTTTAGGATTATTTTTGTATCTTAGGATTTTAGTTAATGTTTCAGGGTTTTGTAAGCCTTTTGGGGGGGTAGGGTTGTTTTTATAGTCTCAGGATTTTAGTTAGTGTTTCAGAGTATTGTAGGTGTTTTGTTGTTGTTGTTTTTTGTTTGTTTATTTGTTTGTTTTTGTTGTTTTGATTTTTAAGCGGGTTTTCAAGTTTTTTTTTTTTGAGTTTCAGAGTTTTGATGTGTTTTTAGAACTTTTTTAAAAAAAACTTTTTTTAGGGTTTTACAGTTCTTTTGGGTCTTTTTACTGTTGTTGAGATTGTTTTAGAATTTTAGGGTTTTTCTTTATTTTTTAGTTTTGTTTTGTTTTTTAATTTAATTAAGGAATTTTTAAAAATTGTTTTAAGCATTTTTTTAATAAGGTTTGTAAAATGATTTTCTTTTCCAGTGTTTTTGGCGATTTTTTAAGGCAGAAGAATTTGTAGTTGTTGGGGTGGTGGTTTTGTATCTTTTCATTATCTTTTTTTTTTTAATTTTTTTTTTTTAATTGTCTCATTAGGGATCTAGACTTGTAGAGTTTTGGATTTTTTTTTTAGGGTTTTATAATTTTTTTAGGGTCTTTTTAGAGTTCTTGTGTTTTCTTATTTATAGAATTGTAGGGTTTTAAAAATGTTTATTAAGATTAAAAAAATAGCTTTTTTCGGTCATTTAGTGTTTGTTTAATAATTTTAGCGTTTTTAGGGTTTTAGGTTTTGCTTTATTGTTTTAGGGTTTTTTTTTACGTTTTTTTAAATGATTTTAGGGTTGTTCTCAGTGTATTTGGCGAGATTTTTTTTTAAGGCTTAGTGTGGTTATTGTTCTTTCCTTGTTTGTTTGTTTGTTTGTTTGTGGTAATGATTTTTTTGTTTTTTTGGGTCTTTGTAGAGATCTAGATTTTGTTTGTTTGTTTGTTTGTTTGTTTGTTTAGGGTTTTAGGTTCTTTTAGTTTTATTTTTTCAAAAAAAATTATATATTTTTTATTGTTTGTTTGTTTGTTTGTTTGTTTTTAGGGTTTTTGTTGTTTATTTAAAGCTTCAAGTTTATTTTCTTTTCTCTTCTTTTTTCTTTTTTATTTTTTAGAGTTTTTAGGGTCTTTAAGGTTCTATCTCTAAGAACATAGAAACTGAACCTATTGCTTTTAGATTATTTATAAAATGTATTCCATTCTGAAAACAAGAAACACTATAAAGTCATGTTTGTTCATTTGCGTGTATGTCCCCAGGAACTATAGATTATGTGTGCCTAATGCAGAGCTCTACAATATGTCCTGATCATACAGATTTAATTTTCACATCATGAAAGTTCAAGAACTATAATATAAAGTTATATCTATGTATCCTAGTTCATTCATCTTTCAAACAAATATAGTAGAAATGTCACAGAGGGCAGAATTTATTAATCATGATTTCGAAAAAGGACCTCAAAAGTCATTAAATCAAGTATCTTATACTAGCCAAACTCTACCCATCTATCCAGTTCACTCCTGTAAGAATAATTGCACCTGGGTTTTGGTTAATTCTTATTAAATTCTCCAGTTAAAAAAGGTCTTTATTAGCCCCCTTCCCGCTTAGTGAAAAACTCCATTCACTCTCCTTCTGAAAGCAAAAGCATTTTTCTTGCACAGACTATGTTAATTTTACAACATTTGCCCCTGGATGGTTTCCATTTCCACAGTTTTGTTTGCCATGACTCAATATTTCATCTCTATTCAGACAACTCCTCTCATATATCACAGGATAATACACAATGCTCATTTGTGAGTCATGCCAAGAAAGCGGAATGAACTTGTGGGATACAGAAGAGGGAAAGACACAAGAGCAACAGAAGTATCATTAAGCTGGATACTACTCTAGAATACTGCATGCTATTCATGTATCCTGGGGATCCAGAAATTCATCTAGACTGGACCCTAGTTATCCATTGGAAGGATGTAGTCTGAAGCTTAGCCTATTAACTGGCAGCTCCCATAGCTTTGAACCGATCCAATGATTTTTATCTTCCACACACCAACCAGTAGTTTCCAAGCTACATTCCCTCTCACAGGCAAAAGCCCGGAAAAAGAATAGAAAGCACTGTACTGTGTGCTAGGGTAGTGCTCATAGAAGGTATTGGCAATCTGCACTGAATCTATTAGCACAACTGCAAAGGTATGTGGCACAGGCAATCCAAGGATCACCATGCTTCCCATTTTATCTCTCCAGTCTATATATCCACTCCCAACTCTACACACTATGCTCCTAATCCTAGGGATCATTTAGAGGTCTCATAAATACCACCATGTATAACCCCTGAAGATGAGAGATGTTTGAAGCACATCGATAGATTTTAAGTCTGACAATTGTTGATGTCATCAAAACAATTTTCTGAGCTGTGTTGTGCTTTTGTCAAACGATGGGGCTAGAATGGCCCTGCCAAGATCTAAAGCAGAAATACTAGTTTTTTATTTGTTTGTTTGTTTGTTTTTCTATTATTATATTGGAACATGTCATCATCAATTGAACTTCCTCAGTCTAAAAAAACAGGTGATACTTACAGTTATTTGCTGCCATCTCTAAAGTCTGGGCAAGGCAACTCCTGTGATTCTCCAAGCCTTGCTTCTTACCAGTTCTGGGCTATATGCTGTCAGGATAATGTTCTAAACAGGGAACTCTATGGATATCCAGATTTCAATAGTTTTCCCTTCAAAAATATAGTAAAAAAATTGCAATTGTACATTTATTTTAGTATTTCTGGTCAACATTTTCCTACTGAAGTGACAGAAATATTTACTTTTTTATATCTTTATACTAACATTAGATTTCTGTTTGATTTGTAGGGGACAGGTTTATTTGAGACAGTCCTACATTACTCATGCTGACCTCAAACTCGCTATGTAGCTATGGACAGTCAAAGGCCTTTATCCTCCTTCATTCAACTGCCAAGTGCTGGGATTACATTTACAGTACCATAGCTATTAAAATATTTTCTATGACTGATAAAAGAGGTGAGGATTTGACTTTAGGATTTGGGTATTTTTCTAATTGTAGTCATAGTTTACATTGAATAGAATCATTATGTGAAAGGTAACAGAGATTCTGGTCTTTCAGATTTCTACTCATTAGTAGATCAGTTAATACATTTAAATATCTGCTAAAAATGTCATGGCATAAGTGGGAACATTAGTTTAAGATCTTGCCTAGGGAGGTTTCTGATTTTTAAAAGATTCAATAAATAGAAGTAGATTTATGAGTTTAACATGAATGAGCATGTCTTATCTTATTTGCCAATGTTATACATAATAATACAAAACATAAATTTTAAGTTTTTAGAATTATTTTCCTAAAAACATACATATTTATGACCAAATGAGCTAGAATTACTCATAACAAATATTTATTATTATAAAAAGCCTAAATTTTTGTTGAAAGAAAATGAAACTTATTCTGTTGAATTTATTATAGTCTTTTATTTTGATAAGTATTTCTGAGGTTTTTAAAGATCTAAAGACAAACTATTCAGTGTATTTTTTTATGATAATTTCCAAGTATGTTAGTATACTGAGACTAGGCTGCTAAGCCCAATGCCCACACTACAAAGAGGTTCTAGCTTTTGGTCTGTAAATGACTAAAGTGTTTTTTGCCATGTTATGAAAGGTTTAAAAATTGCCTTCATTTGGAGTATTTATTTATTTATTATCTGTAGTAGCTATCTGTTTCCTGAACTGACTCCCTCCACGTTGTTCGCAGGCAGGAAATGATCTCCTGTTCATTTCAAATTGAATACCCCCCAAACAATTAACCAACCAAATTAAAAAAAAATGGTTAATATGGTAATTGCCTCAAATCTTACATGGAAACCATTTGATGACTACAGTGATTGTTACATTAATGGGGAGATGATCTAAAATAGTTTATTATTTTACATTTATGAATTGTTGATCTTAGAGCATGAACCATGGGATATGTGTTTAGGACATTTCCCTCTCTGTGTCAATGAGTTTATCTTCTATTAGATTCAGTGTATCATATTTTATGTTGATAATCGTGTTCAATTTGAAACTGAGCTTTGTGCAAGGTGATAAGTATGGATTTATTTTTATTTTTCAACATACAGACTGCAAATTAGAACATCACCATTTATTGAAAATCCTTTCTTTTTTCCATCGTTTTTTTTTTTTTGTTTGTTTGTTTTTTTTTTTTTTTTTTTTTGTTTTTTTTTTTTGGTTCTTTGTCAAAAATCTAGGGTCCATAAATATTTGGTTTTCTTTCTGGATCTTCAGTTCTAGTCCACTGATTCATCTGTCAGTCTCTGTATCAATACCATGTAGTTTGTTTTTTTTTAAATCACTTCTTCTCTATAGTAGAGTTTGAGGTCCAGGATTGCTCTGAGCCAGGATAGCAGTGGAGTCACAGAGTAGGACCCTGGCAATGCCTTTAAAATCTAAGTGTCCCAGGGCTTTCTAGCTCTCTCATTGTCCTGAAATGCTGATGATAACTTCTAAAAAGTACTGGGTCTTTCTGAGGGTAGGCTGGCTTAGGTGATTAACACCTGTAGCCTAAGAGGAGGATTAAGAAATGCAGCCTTTTTTCTAGCTCAGCAGGAATTGCTGGGCTCTAATTTTGAGCCTACTAACCAGATGTCACTGGAAGAGAAGGAATTTAGAGAAGTGATTATAGAAGTTATTACTAAGTTATAAAAAATTTCCTATGAAAGTTATATAAGGGGAAAAGCAGAAAGATCCTAAGTGGGGAAAGGGAAAAATTCTTCTAAGTGGGCAAAAGGAAAAAAAATAGTCTAAGTGGAGAAAGGCAAAAAAAAAAATCTTTTCTCTAGATGTTCCTCGTCTCTTTGTCCTCAGCACTTATACATATTTCAGAATACATGACCACATGCTACAAAGTTCAACAACTGTCTCAGATCAACAGGTTCACTGAAGGTATCAAACCATAACTAAGATGTTAGTGAAGTTTTGTGTAGGTAAACCCAATCAATATTTTATCTTTTACCCTAGAACCTATAATAAATCATTAGTTCCCTTCTGATGACCTTTGGTTAATTGTTATACAACCTCTTGTAATGTGCTCTGAGTAGGAGAAAGCCTAGTTACTATCAAAGAGCAATTAGTCAGAGACATTTGGAAAACTGGAAGTTCTCATTGCAGTTTTGACTCTCAGTAAAGAACCTAATAGCCCTTTTAGTTTGGGGAGAATTTTATTGAGTATTTTTGCATTGATATACATAAGAGAAGTTGGTCTGAAGTTGCCTTAATGTGGAATCAATTCACCAATAAAAACAAATAGACAAACAGACTGGCTATATAAACAATACACAACATTTTGCTGCATAAAAGAAACCCACCTCAGGTAAAAAACCAGATTCTACCTCATAGTAAAAGGCTGGAATACAATTTTCCAAGCAAATGGTCTGAAGAAATAAGATGGAGTAGCCATTCTAATATAGAAAAAAATCAATTTCCAACCCAAAGATATCAAAAAAGACAAGAGGGACAATTAATGCTCATGAAAGGTAAAATCTTCCAAGATGAACCCTCTATTCTGAATATCTATGCTCCAAATGCAAAGACATCCACATTCATTAAAGAAACTTTAGTAAAGCTCAAATCACTCATTGCACTGCCCACCATAATAGTGGGAAACTTCAATAACCCACTCTTATCAATAGAAAAATCCTGGAAATAGACTCTAAACAGAGATACATTGAAGATAATAGAAGTTATGAAACAAATGGATTTAATAGATATCTACAGAACATTTACCCTAAAACAAAAGGATATAACTTCTTCTCAAAACACCATGGTATCTTCTCCACAATAGAACATATAATCAGTCACAAAACAGGACTCAAAAAAATATTGAAAGTATCCCATCCACCCTATCACATCACCATGGAAGAAGGCTGATCTTCAATAACAACATAAATAATAGAAAGCCAACATTCACGTGAAAACTGAACAACACTCTACTCAATGATAACTTGGTCAAGGAAGAAATAAAGAAGAACTTAAACACTTTTTAGAGTTTAATGAAAATGAAGGGACAATATACACAAACTTATGGGACACAATGAATGTAGTCCCACAAAGAAAACCAACAGCTCTGAATGCCACCACAAAAAAAACCAGACAGAGCACACACTAAGAGCTTGACAGCACACCTAAAAGCTCTAGAACAAAAGGAGGCAAATTTACAAGGGGGAGTAGATAGCAGAAAATAATCAAACTCAGGGCTGGAATCAACCAGTGGGAACAAAAAGAACTATTCAAAGTATCAACCAAACCAGGAGCCTGTTCTTTGAAAATAGTATCAAGATAGATAAACTCTTAGCAAGACGAACTACAGGGCACAGGGATAGTATCCTAAATAACAAGATTAGAAATGAAAAGGGAGACATAAGACCAGAACTTGTGGAAAACCTAGGCATCATCAGATACTACTACAAAAGGCTATACTAAACAAAACTGGAAAACTTGAACAAAATGGACAATTTTCTAGACAGAAATCAGATACCAAAGTTAAATCCAGATCAGAATAAAGATCTAAACAGCCCCATACCCCCTAAAGAAATAGAAGCAGTCACTAATAATCTCCCAACCAAATAATGCCCAGGACAGCCCACATGGGTTTAGTGCAGAGTTCTATCAGACCTTCAAAAAAGAACTAATTCCAACTGTCCCGAAACTATTCCATAAAATAGAAACTGAAGGTACTCTATTCAATTAATTCTATAGAAGCCAAAATTACTTTGATAACTAAACCACATAAATTCCCAACAAAATAGAAGACTTCAGACCAATTTCCCTTATGAATATCGATGCAAAAATATTTAATAAAGTCCATGCAAACTGAATCCAAGAACATATCACAAAAATCATCAATAATGATCAAGTAGGCTTCATCCTAGGGATTTAGGGATGGTTTAATATAAGGAAACACATCAACGTAATCCACTACATAAGAAACTCAAAAACAAAAACCACATAATCATCTCGTTATATGCTAAGAAATCATTTAAACAAATCCAACACCCATTCATGATAAAAATCAAGGAAAGATCAGGAATTCAAGGCCCATACTTAAACATAATAAAAGCAATATATAGCAAACCAGTAGTCAACATCAAACTAAATGGAGAGAAACTAAAACCAATCCGACTAAAATCAGGGACTAGACAAGACTGTCCACTTTCTTCCTATCTGTTCAATATAGCACTTGAAATCCTAGCCAGAGCAATTGGACAACAGAAGTACATCAAGGGAACACCGTGGTCCCTTGCCAGGGGTGTCTCTGGACACCCCCAAGGACACACACAGGATCCACCACGGGATCCTAAGACCTCTGGTGAGTGGAACACAGCACCTGGTCCAATCCAATCGCACAGGACCCGAGACTGCACATTATTATTATGCATATCAGATAGGCATGTGTGTGTGTGTGTGTGTGTGTGTGTTTATGTGTGTGTGTGTGTGTGTGTGTTTATGTGTGTGTGTGTGTGTGTGTGTGTGCATATTAACGTGTAGGTATGTAGCACTTGTGACTAGAGGAATGCAATCATGCAGTATCTTTCTTTTTGTCTCTCTACCATTTTCCTATGATGCAGTGTGTTGATTAGAATATCTTTTGCCCATGGGATGTGGCACTATTACAAGGTGTTGGCTTGTTTGAGGAAGTGTATCATTGTGTAGGCTTGCTTTTATGTAGTGCACAATCTCTGCTCAGTGACGAAAATCGATCCTCTTCCTTGCTACCTATGGCCACAAACTTCCTCCTGGTTGCCTTCAGACTAAGATATAGACCAATTAGTTCCTTCCCCAGCACCGACTCTTCCTGGATGCTGCCATTCTTCCTATCAAGATAATAATATACTGACCCTCTGAAACTGTAAGACAACATCAATTAAATTTTCCCTATAAGTGTTTCTTGAGTCATGATGTAGCTTCACATCAATGAAACCCTATTGAACATAGGCAGTATGTTAGCCTGATTTTTAATGCTTACAAGATAATTGCAACCAGCATGCAAGCACAAAGTAAAGATGATGAATGAGTTTCTTTATTTTTTGAAATTCTGTATTTTGAATGAATGTGGGGATTGGGAAAGTTAGAAAGTTATGGGAAGGAGAAAGAGAGGATGCAAAGACATTTTGGGCTCCTGCAACTTGCTTTTGCATTCAATATTTCTATTTTAAAACAACACTAAAAACTAAAACAACCAACGACAGGGCATCCATACAACAGATTCACAGAGAAGACACCAAAGGTCATTACATTCTTGTAAATCATTTTCCAGCTAATGTCTGGTGTATTGAGCCTAAAGATTTTACTGTCAAACCCTGATGATTAATCACTAGATTGGATCCTAACACAATGATGAATGACACTGTGGTCAATAGGACAGTTAACATGTATAAATACATCGTTTTTCACAGTGTCATTTTGAATTGTTACTGTATATCCCAGTTTTTTGCATTTTATCTCCATTAGTGTGTTGTTTTCAGCCCTCACTTGCTACATAGAAAACAGAATCTTTTACACTATATTTAATTTAGGGTGCACAATGGAACCTAAAGACTAATTCAGTCCATATCATTGTAGAGCTCTCTGTTCTCTTTCCAAAATTGAAATTAAACTGTTTTCAAAAATATTTTGCATTTGCGTGGCTTAGTTTAATTATGATGGGGGGGTTATATCTCCCACAGTCCCAGTTGTGTAAAACTGGGAAAACTGTCTAGAAATGTTGTGGAACCTTTGTGACTGTGCCCCAGCAAAAGTAGATCACTGGGACAAGGAGGGAGCTGGCTGGTTCTGAACTGAATCTTGGATTCTAAATCCAACCAAATGTAGAAGGGCCCATTCAGGCTCTCAATGCCACAGATCAACTTGTTGTTTCCTCCTATGCTGTCCTTATCATGACAGTCTGTCCCCAGTGTTTGCCATATACATCTCTTCCTGTACATTGATTGTGTCAGTTTTGACAACTTGACTAAAAAAAAAAAAAAGTATTGTAAGTATACATATGTCTCTCCACCTCTCCCCCTGCCCCTTCCCCTCTCGTGTATGTGGGTATTGTGTCATATAGATTGCTGTCAATTTTGTCTACATGTATTATTTTAATGTGTGTGTGTGGAATGTTTTTTCATATTTAAAATTATTCTCACTTTTCATAATTTTCAGCGCAATCTTCACTTTTAGAGAGATAAGCTTCCAAATGGCTTTTTCTCTGGAACTCAATACATTGGAATGCTCCATAGCTTTATGACCTGAGTGAGAATTGTCAATAGGTTATCAGTGATGCTGGGGGACCAAACTTAAGATCAGTGTAAAAGCTAGAGGAGCCTCTGAGTTCTTTGAGCCCTGCATTTGGAGAATAACTACAAATTGTTTGTACAGTTGGCTCCAGCATAGAGACTCTTTTTTTTTTTAATTGTTTTCTCTTTCTCACTAGATGCCATGCATTGGAAAGTCATTCGACATGGAAACTACTGACCATATTGAATGGTGGAGAAAGGAGATTCACAGTAAATTATAAATGAAAAAAACAAAAGTTACAGCCCTATAACTGATACTCCCACAGCTTAAGCTGTGTGGAAGCATGCAGAATGTTGCAGGACTTGCAAAATTTGTTTGGATCTCATTCCTCCTCAATGCTCACATAATTTAGTACTTAATATCCTTGTAATTTCATAGATATATTTTTGTAAATACTTCTTAATTAAGTTGTGTAAATGTGTGTATCTCTGTGAATGTCTCTGTGCATGTCTCTCTTTATATGTATATTTTTCACTGTCTCTGTGCCTACTTGTGTGTCTCTGTGTGAATGTTTATGTGCACGACTCTCTCTGTGTGTCTGTGTTTCTCTGTCTGTGTCTGCCTAACTATACCTCTCATCTCTTCTCATTTCTTCTCCATGTTCTCCTTCTCCTCCTTCTACTTCTTCTCCTTCTTTGCCTTCTCCTTCTCTTTTCTCCTCCTCTTCCTCCTCCTCCTCCTCCTCTTTCTTCTTTTTTTCTTCTACTTTTCTTTCTTCTTTCTTCTTTCTTCTCCTTCTTTCTTCTTCCTTCTCAATCTTTTTCTCCTCTCCCTCTTTCTTCTTTTAGTTCTTCTTCCACATCTTCTTCTACTTCTTCTCCTTCCCCATCTCTTCCTCCTCTCTCCTTCTTCTTCTCTCCTTCTCTCCTCCTTATTTCACCTTCTCCTTTTCTCCTTCTCCTCCCCTCCTGCTCCTTCTTTTTCATTTTCCTCTTCTTTTTTTGTTCTTCTTCCATCTCTTTCTCCTTGTCATCCTGCTCCACCCCTTCCTCTTCCCTTCCTTCTTCTGTTCTCCCTCTCCATATTCTTCTCCTTCTACTTTCCCTTCTCGTTCTCTTTCTTTTTCTCCTTCTACTTTTTTCTCTATCTCACCCTCCCTCCTAACACTTACTCTCCCCTCCCTGATGCATTCACAGACTCTCCTCCAGTACTATTGGTCATTTGAATTTTGTCTTGAGAAGCTATGAATACAAGGATGGTCTCCTGAGGCATTCCCTGTTGCTGATCTTTTCCATATGAGTCTTTTACATTGTCCTTTCACTGTTTTACAGATTTCTTCTAGATCATTTTACCAAACCCAACCTCCATGCCTTGATTTCATATGGTGGAAGTCTCCAGAGTTTCAAACTCACATCGTCTGTGCTGTTGTTTTGCTGAGAAACCACAAACTCTGGATGCTAGAGTTAAATTTGATCATTGAGCTTGGGGCATTGGGCTATGTACAAAATGCCTGGTCTCCAGTCATGCTGAAGTCCTTAAACCTGATGAAACCTAATGGGTCATAATTTTCACCTACATGGGAAGGAAGGCATTTCCTCAGTACTTCTGGAACACTGGCCCCTGGTGAATTTACCCAACCCACAGGCACCCCTGCTCAGGATAGGGTAATGGCTAGAAGTTATATACAAAATGACCAAAGCTTCTGATCTTCAGGTTAGATTCCTTCCAGTTACCTAGCAACAGCAAGATAGCAAGCCCAATATATGAGAGGCTACTTGGCCCTACCTCAGTGTCTCCCTCTTTCTCTCTTTCTCTCTTTCTCTCTATCTCTCTTTTCTCTCTCTCTCTCTCTCTCCCTCCCTCTGTCCCTCTCTCCCTCTCTCCCTCCCTCCCTCCCTCCCTCCCTCCCTCCCTCTGTCTCTGTCTCTGTCTCTGTCTCTGTCTCTGTCTCTGTCTCTCTCTGTCTCTGTCTCTCTCTCTCTCTCTCTCTCTCTCTCTCTCAACTTTTACAATCCTTACTCTCTCTAAGCTTTCACCTCTTTCTCTAAGCTTTAACCTTTCTTACTCTCTAACTTGCTTCCTGTCCTTCCTTCTATGTCTTTCCACATTTCTCATCAGCTACTCATGTCACTCATGTTCCATTTTCTCATGCTCCTTTTTCTTCATTGGTCTTCCTAACAGAAAAATATGTAGCCTTACAACAAATCACTTTTGGAATTGTATTCATGGTGTCTGTTTCCACATTGCTTGCCAAAACAATCATTGTAGTTTGGCTTTCATAATCACAGAACCTGGAAGAGGTTTAAGGAACCTCCTTTTATCAGGTTCAATGAAATACATCCTTCTGATATGTTCCATATCAATGTATTCTGTGGGTAATCTGGCTCTCAGTTTCTCCTCCTTTTGTTGATATTGATATTTGTTGATATTGATGATAATGATAATCATTTTGTGCAACAAGGGTTCAGTTACTGCATTCTACTGAATTTTGGGATACTTGACCTGCCTTGCCCTTGGAAGCTTCACTGTGGATTTCGTGGCAAAGAATTTTCCTGAAACATTTAATGAAGCCAAGTTCCTGACCTTTGTCGTGCTAGGATTCTGCAGTGTTTATGTCACCTTCCTCCATGACTCACATAGGACTAAGGGCATGGTCATGGCTGCTGTAGAGGTCTTCTCAATCTTGGCATCCAGTACAGTGATGCTTGGATGCATCTTTACACCCAAGATCTACATCATTGAAATAAGACCAGACTTGAATTCTCTCCAAGGTGTCAGATAGAAGTCAGATATCTGAACACATAGCTCAGGAATACTGTCAAATATTAATTTGGTACATCTCTTTAAATTATTGACTTACACTGCATTTATCTTGTTTTGGAATAATTCACATTTATTCATCCAGTGATTTCTAGAAATATTTATCCACCAATCTAATGTACATTCTCCATAAAATCTTTACTCATTTACTTTCGTTTTTCCTTTGGAAGAAATAAAGTTCTCAAATTTTTATTTCAATGTTATTCATCATTTTTTTTTCATGAAGATTTCTGTCCTGCTATTTTCCAATTAAATTGGATTTGGCAATTGAATCTATGACCTTGCATAGAAATTAAGTCCCAGGTCAAATAGGGCTATAAATAAAAGTATCAGAGAAAAAAATCAACCTAAAGAATCAACAAATATGAAATAAGAACACTTTTTCTTATTTCCAGTAGGAACATATTCATGAGAGAACACTCTCTGTTTTTTTCAGTGTTCTCCAAAATATGGCTCTGTATTCTAAGGTGAAATCATTCTTTTTTTTTTTCTGCTTTCAAATATACACATATCTTATCCAACAATTGACAGAATTTGGGGAACCCTGTTTTTGAAATAAGGAGCTAGTTGGAAGAAGCTGAGGAGTGTGACCAATAGAATGACTAACATCACTGTCAGCTACTCTGGACAACTAAGATCTCTTAGATAATATGCCACTAACTAGGCAGCATACACCAGCGGATATGAGACCCTGACACATATACAGAAAGGATTGCCTGACCTGGCCTCAATGGAAGAAGATACACCTAAACACCAGAGAAAGTTGAGGTCCTAGGCATTGGGAATATGTGGGGGTTGGGATGTGTGGATATCCTATTGCTGATGAGGGCAGAGGTATTTGATGAGGAAGTCAGGGTGCAGGCTGAGACTGGGATAACTACTCCAGTGTAAAAATATGATAAAGGAATGTAAACAAAAACAGAATAAAATAAAGAAAGTTTGTAAATATGTCAACAAGCAATTATCATTTTGTTAGGAAAGAAAATGTTAAAACTGATATTATCGTGTATTCAATTTTTATGATAATCTGGCCTCATTTTCCGGATCAGATTGAGGTCCTGGACTCCGAAAATTCTAAATAGATGAAAATGGAGGCAACATTTTGATTTTACTACATCCTAGAAAATAACATTTCCAAAAAGATAAGTGTATGTTTGCAGCTACACTAAATCCTTCACATTCATCCATCAACAGCATGAGAATTTGGTCTAAAATGCATCATCATTTAAAAAAAATGTCTCTTCATGTTAGTCTCCACAGAAACGTCCCTTTAAGAAATACATCCTGCATTAAAATCCACATTTTACTCATTGAAACTGGATTGAAGATGTCATGTTTGCAAAGAACGTCTTGATACTCAAACTGCAGTTTAAGGGACACAAAACAGTTATGAAATAGCAGACGACGATAGAGGAACAGAACTCAGATATTCAGCATTGGCAGAACATTCTCTGAACAGTTTCCAAAATAGTCCTGGATCCTTAAAAATCTTAATACTTGCTTTCCATGAATGCATTTTTATAGAGAAAAGGAAATAAAACCCTTGAACACACCACTCTCCACTAATATTCCACAATTCAGTGCAATTGCAATAACTTTTGTCTTTTTTTTCTTTCTTTATAATTATTTCTATTTACAGTCCAGATTTTATTCCCCACCCTATCTACCCTCCAATTGTTCCACATCCCATACCTCCTTCACACCTCATACTCTCCACAAAAATGTCTCCACACCTCACCTCTAAACTACCAGAAATCTAAACCCCCTGGAACTTCCATTCTCTTGAAAATTAGGTGCATCTATTCAGATGGAACACACACCCAGCATTCCTCTTCTGTATGTGTGCTTGAGGCCTCATATCAGCAGGCATATTTTGTCTCCTTGGTTGTCCAGAGTTTTAGACATCTTGGGGGAGCAAGTTAATTGAGACTGTTGGTCCTTCTACAGGGCTGCCCTCCTCTTCACCATCTTTTAAACTTAGTTAATTCAACAATAGTGTTCAACTGCTTCAAGACATTGGTTGGGTGCAAGTGTTTGCATCTGACTCTTTCAGCTGCTAGTTGGGTCAGGAACATTTCTTAAACTTGTTGCAATGGGCATAATACCTAGTGAATGGGGTAAACTTGCTGAACATATACAATCTGTTGGACCAATCCTGCTTGATTGTAGTTAGTTTTTCTTGACATGATCATTTACCAATATCAAATTTACTATACAACAGTAAAGTTTACATCTCACAGAGATAGCATTTGTGAATGAGAAAGTAGATAACTGATCCTAAGTCCAGTAAAATCAGGCGGTAGGATTTTCTAGTATAGAAATGGAGTGGGTGAATTGATGGGACAGCACAGGTTCGGAGGCAGGTGAGGTGGTCAGATGAGGGATTTCCAGGGGGAAATCTAAAACAGGAGATAACATGGGATATGAAATTAAACAATATAACCAAGACAAAAATGAAGAGAAAATGGAACAAACCTTTCTATATTCAGCAATAGGATTACTGATATTTATTAAAATGTATCAAGAGTTTCTAATATATGAAGAGTGATATAAATTAGATTGAAGTAGACAAAAAAGTCAGATTCATTTGATTATATGTAAAGGTGATCATCATTATGAAACTGAAATCTTGCTGTGCACAAATATCATATATCATATTTGTTTAACAGATGGATATGTGTATATATGTATTATATGTATATGCTTATAAGTGTTATATTATATATAATATATATGTATGTGTGTGTGTATCATTGTGTATTTATTATAACTATCTATCTATCTATCTATCTATCTATCTATCTATCTATCTATCTATCTATCTATCTATCTATCTATCTATCTAATCTATAGATAAATAGATAGATATATTTATATCCTTTATGCAATTAGGCTGCAAATTTTCGTTCTCTTTGTTGTTATTGATGTACACTTAGAACAGGCCCATATCCTAGAGTGCACCAATGTTACTGCCATTTACTGTCTCTTGCAATACCAGGTCTACCTTGTGTTAGAGATATACACAGTGACATTTTGGTTAGAAATCTCCCTGGCATATTCAAGTAAGCCATTTTCTTGACTTTCAGCATATTTTTTTTCCAAGATGGCACATAGGGTAAGGACATGGAGGCTAATAAGGTCTTCAACATATTGTCATTCCATGCACACCTGAGAGTGTGCACCTTTATCCCCCATGTACTTTGCAGTTTTGTTAAGATCAGAGAAAAATTCTGTTCAAGGTTTAATGAAAAAAAAATCTCTAATATTATATATTATATATTGTAACTGAGAAATATAATTTTGGTTCTGAGGTACCTATTTTCCTTCAGGAAATTTGCATTAGGCAGTATTTCACAGAGTTTCTTCTAATGATTGCGTGTAACAGAAATAAACAAAGCTAAACCAAACCAAAGCAAAAGAAGCAACCTCTTCTATACATTGTCTCATCTTCTACTGATTCACTAGGTTTTAAAAGCCATGCTCTTGGGTGTAACAACAGATTTAAAGTGTCCTTTCCCTACTCCGATTCAGAATAACAATTTGCAGATGACATTAAAATATCATCCCCTTTGTAGAAGAGAAGATAAGAGAATCATTAGTCATACTGAGTGTTAGAGGAATAGATATTGAGAGAGACAGACAGAGAGAGAGAGAGAAAGAGAGAGAGAGAGAGAGAGAGAGAGAGACAGAGAGAGAGACAGAGACAGAGACAGAGACAGATACAGAGAGACAGAGAGAGAGAGACAAAGAGACAGAGAGAGACAGAGACAGAGAGGGACAGAGACAGAGACAGAGATAGAGAAAGAGAGTGGAATATTGCATCACGTAGAACACAATATTGAAGAGCACTGCCAGAAAATTCAGGTAATTATATCATGCATTGCTTTTTCAGAAGACCTGCTTGCAGTCCACGAACTCTGCTGGCTTCTGAATTCACATAATTGTAATGTGAATACTAGCATGAATGCACTTCTGAAAACCTAATGAGCAGTGGAAACAATCAGATGCATATGTCTGCAACCAACCAATGGACAGAATCTGCTGAACCATTGGGGAATTGGAGAAAGACTGAAGGAGGCTGAAGAGGAGAGTATCCCTTTAGGAGGACCTGCTGTCTCAATTATTCTGGACCAGAATTCTCCCAAATGATAGACCACCAAACAGGAAGCATATACCAACTATTAGATTATCCCCAAAATATACACTGAAAAAAAATTTGATCTCTGTTCAATCAGAGATGATGCACTGAGGTCTCAAGAAGCTAGAGGCCCCTGGGTGTTTAGAGATCAGGTGGCTTGGGGACATGCTCTTGGATACAGTGGATGGTCAGTAGATATGGGATGTGTAATAATAAGAAGGTGGACAGGGTTGAGTGAATGAATGAATGAATTAAAATAGAATAATGCCAAGTAATCACATCCCCTATACTCCAAATCTGGAATCCGAATGAAGGAAACTCACATTCTCTTTAATAGTTGTGTAGTACTCCATTGTGTAAATGTAACACATTTTCTGTATCCATTCCTCTGTTGAGGGGCATCTGGGTTCTTTCCAACTTCTGGCTATTATAAATAGGGCTGCTATGAACATAGTGGAGCATATGTCCTTTTTACCGGTTGGGACATCTTCTGGATATATGCCCAGAAGAGGTATTGCTGGATCTTCTGGTGGTAATATGTCTAATTTTCTGAGGAACCGCCAGACTGATTTCCAGAGTGGTTGTACAAGCTTGCAATCCCACCAACAATGTAGGAGTGTTCCTCTTTCTCCACATCCTCACCAGCATCTGCTGTCACCTGAATTATTCATCTTAGCCATTCTGACTGGTGTGAAGGTGGAATCTCAGCGTTGTTTTGATTTGCATTTCCCTAATGATTAAGGATGTTGAACATTTTTTCAGGTGCTTCTCTGCCATTCGGTATTCCTCTGGTGAGAATTTTTTTTTTTTTTAAGTTTTAACTATTTTTATTCAACATGAAACAGAACAACAGTTGTTCAGACAACAAAACAAAAACAGACACGAATTGACACATGGAAAGACTGGTGCATTAAACACAGACAATACAGAGAGGGTAGAGAACTTGATGTAACCAGAATTATGGATGTCTCCTGTATGGGGCAAAGAGAAACAGTACATCTCCAAATTTCCTTCTGTTCCTGGGAGAGCTCCAAAATCCTTTTTTCGTATCTCTTGGTCTCTCTTTCTCATGTCATTTGTATATCTAGCATCTCCCACTCACCACCCACTTTTGTATTTTACACTTTTTATTTGATTTTATTATTTTAAGCTTTTAAAAGAATGTATTTTTTGTTTGAGTTGCCTTATTCTGTGCTCTAGTTCACATTCATATCTGCCTTTGATTTTATTACTTCTTACTATAACTTTTGTTTTTTTTTTTTTTCAAGGACTTAAAGAGCAACCTTAGGTTATATATTTCAGAATTTTATGATATATATATATTCTTTTTTTTTTCTTTTCCATTTTTATTAGGTATTTAGCTCATTTACATTTCCAATGCTATACCAAAAGTCCCCCATAGCCACCAACCCCAACTCCCCTACCCACCCACTCCCCCTTTTTGGCCCTGGCGTTCCCCTGTACTGGGGCATATTCTTTGTTTAGTTCTGAGCCCCATTTTTAGTGGGGTTATTTGAATATATGGAGTCTACCTTCTTGAGTTCTTTATATGTATTGGATATTAGTCCCCTTACCGATTTGGGATAGGTAAAGATCCTTTCCCAATCTGTTTGTGGTCTTTTTGTCATATTGAAGGCATCTTTTGCCTTGCAGAAGCTTTGCAATTTTATGAGGTCCCATTTATCGATTCTCCATCTTACAGCACAAGCCATTGCTGTTCTATTCAGGAATTTTTCCCCTGTACCCATATCTTCGAGGCTTTTCCCTTCTTTCCCCTCTATTAGTATCAATGTCTCTGGTTTTATGTGGAGTTCTTTAATCCAATTAGATTTGACCTTAGTACAAGGAGATAGAAATGGATCAATTCGCAATCGTCAACATGATAACAGCCAGTTGTGCCAGTACCATTTGTTGAAAATGCTGTCTTTTTTCCACTGGATGGTTTTAGATTGCTTGTCAAAGATCAAGTGACCATAGGTGTGTGGGTTTTTCTTTGGGTCTTCAATTCTGTTCCATTGGTCTACTTGTCTGTCACTATACCAGTTCCATGCAGTTTTTATCACAATTGCTCTGTAGTACAGCTTTAGGTTGGGCATGGTGATTCCACTAGATGTTCTTTTATCCTTGAGAAGAGTTTTTGCTATCCTAGGTTTTTTGTTATTCCAGATGAATCTGCTGATTGCTCTTTCTAATTTGTTGACGAATTGAGTTGGAATTTTGATGGGGATTGCATTGAATCTGTAGATTGTTTTGGCAAGATAGCCATTTTTACTATATTGATCCTGCCAATCCATGAGCATGGGAGATCTTTCCATCTTCTGAGATCTTCTTTAATTTCTTTCTTCAGAGGCATGAAGTTCTTGTCATACAGATCTTTTACTTCCTAAGAGTCATGCCTAGGTATTTTATATTATTTGTGGCTATTGAGAAGGGTGTTGTTTCCCTAATTTCTTCCTCAGCATGTTTGTCCTTTGTGAAGAGAAAGGCCATTGACTGGATTGAGTTAATTTTATATCCAGTTACATCACTGAAGCTGTTTATCAGGCTTAGGAGTTCTCTGGTGGAATTTTTGGGTCACGTATACATATTATCATATCATCTGCAAAAAGTGATATTTTGACTTCTTACTTTCCAATTTGTATCACCTTGATCTCCTTTTGTTGTCTAAATGCTCTGGATAGGATTTCAAGTACAATGTTGAATAGGTAGGAAGAGAGTGGACAGCCTTGTCTAGTCCCTGATTTTAGTGGGATTGTTTCAAGCTTTTCACCATTTACATTGATGCTGGCTACTGGTTTGCTGTAGATTGTTTTTATCATGTTTAGGTATGGGCCTTGAATTCCTGATCTTTCCAAGACTTTTATCATGAATGGGTGTTGGATTTTGTCAAATGTGTTCACAGCTTCTAATGAGATGATCATGTGGTTTTTGTTTTTGAGTTTGTTATATACTGGATTACATTGATGGATTTCCGTATATTGAACCATCCCTGCGTCCCTGGGATGAAACCTACTTGGTCAGGATGGATGATTGTTTTGATGTGTTCTTGGATTTGGTTAGCAAGAACTTTATTGAGGATTTTTGCATCAATATTTATAAGTGATATTGGTCTGAAGTTCTTTATCTTTGTGCGGTCTTTTTGTGGTTTAGGTATCAGAGTAATTGTGGCTTCATAGAATGAGTTGGGTAGAGTACCTTCTGTTTCTATTTTGTGGAACAGTTTGTGCAGAACTAGGAGTAGATCTTCTTTGAAGGTCTAATAGAACTCTGCACGAAACCCATCTCGTCCTGGGCTTTTTTTTTTGGTTGGGAGATTATTAAGGTTTGCTTTTATTTCTTTGGGGGATATCGGGCTGTTTAGATCATTAACCTGATCTTGATTCAACTTTGGTACCTGGTATCTGTATAAACACTTCTTCATTTCATCCAGGTTCTCCAGTTTTTTTGAGTATAGCCTTTTGTAGAAGGAACTGAGGGTTTTTTGGATTTCTTCAGGATCTGTTGTTATGTCTCCCTTTTCATTTCAGATTTTATTAATTAGAATGCTTTCCCTGTGCCCTTTAGTGAGTCTGGCTAAGGGTTTGTCTATCTTGTTGATTTTCTCAAAGAACCAGCTCTTCGATTGGTTGATTCTCTAAATAGTTCTTATTGTTTCCACTTGGTTGATTTTGCCCCTGAGTTTCATTATTTCCTGCCATCTACTCCTCTTGGGTGAATTTGCTTCCTTTTGTTCTAGAGCTTTTAGGTGTGTTGTCAAGCTGCTAATGTGTGCTCTCTCTAGTTTCCTTTTGGAGGCACTCAGATCTATGAGTTTTCCTCTTAGAAATGTTTTCATTGTGTCCCATAAGTTTGGGTATGAGGTGGCTTCATTTTCATTCAACTCTAAGAAGTCCTTCATTTCTTTCTTTATTCCTTCCTTGACCAAGATATCATTGAGAAGAGTGTTGTTCAGTTTCCACGTGAATGTTGGCTTTCTATTATTTATTTTGTTATTGAAGATCAGCCTTAGTGCATGGTGATCTGATAGGATACATGGGACAATTTCAATATGTTTGTATCTGTTGAGGCCTGTTTTGTGATCTATTATGTGGTCAATTTTGGAGAAGGTACCATGAGGTGCTGAGAAGAAGGTATATCCTTTAGTTTTAGGATAAAATGTTCTGTAGATATCTGTCAGATCCATTTGTTTCATAACTTCTGTTAGTTTCACTGTGTCCCTGTTTACTTTATGTTTCCTTGATCTGTCCATTGGTGAAAGTAGTGTGTTGAAGTCTCCCACAATTATTGTGTGAGGTGCAATGTGTGCATTTGAGCTTTAATAAAGTTTCTTTAATGAATGTGGCTGCCCGTGTATTTGGAGCATAGATATTCAGAATTGATAGTTCCTCTTGGAGGATTTTACCTTTGATGAGAATGAAGTGCCCCTCCTTGTCTTTTTTGATGACTTTGGGTTGTAAGTCAATCTTATCAGATATTATGATGGCTACTCCTGCTTGTTTCTTCATACCATTTGCTTGGGAAATTGTTTTTCAGCCTTTCATTCTGAGGTAGTGTCTATCTTTTTCTCTGAGATGAGTTTCTGTAAGCAGCAAAATGCTGGGTCTTGTTTGTGTAGCCAGTTTGTTAGTCTATATCTTTTTATTGGGGAGTTGAGACCATTGAAATTAAGAGATATTAAGGAAAAGTAATTGTTGGTTCCTCTTATTTTTGTTGTTAAAGTAGGCATTCTGTTTTTGTGGCTGTTTTATTTTAGGTTTGTTGAGGGATAGCCTTCTTGTTTTTTCTAGGGCAAGGTTCCCTTCCTAGTTTTTTTTTTTTTCTGTTATTATCTTTTGAAGGCCTGGATTTGTGGAAAGGTAATATGTGAATTTGTTTTTGTCGTGGAATACTTTTGTTTCTCCATCTATGGTAATGGAGAGTTAAGCTGGGTATGGTAGCCGTGGCTGGAATTTGTGTTCTCTTAGTGTCTGTATAACATCTGTCCAGGCTCTTCTGGCTTTCATAGTCTCTGGTGAAAAAGTTGGTGTAATTCTGATTGACTTGCCTTTATAAGTTACTTGACCTTTTTCCCTTACTGCTTTTAGTATTCTCTTTTTATTTAGTGCATTTGTTGTTCTGATTATTATGTGTCGGGAGGAATTTCTTTTCTGGTCCAGTCTATTGGGAGTTCTGTAGGCTTCTTGTATGTTCATGGGCATCTCTTTCTTTAGATTTGGGAAGTTTTTTTCAATAATTATGTTGAAGATATTTGCTGGTCCTTTGAGTTGAAAATCTTCATTCTGATCCACCCCTATTATCCGTAGGTTTGGTCTTCTCATTGTGTCCTCGATTTCCTGGATATTTTGAGTTAGGATCTTTTTGCATTTTCCATTTTCTTTGATTGTTGATCCGATGTTCTCTATGGGATCTTCTGCACCTGAGATTCTCTCTTCCATGTCTTGTATTCTGTTGCTGATGTTCAAATCTATGGTTCCTGATTTCTTTCCTAGGATTTCTATCTCCAGTGTTGCCTCACTTTGAGTTTTCTATATTGTGTCAACTTCTCTTTTTAGGTCTAGTATGGTTTTGTTCATTTCCTTCACCTGTTTGGATGTGTTTTCCTCTTTTTCTGTAAGGACTTCTACCTGTTTGATTGTGTTTTCCTGTTTTTCTTTAAGGACTTGTAACTCTTTAGCAGTGTTCTCCTGTATTTCTTTAAGTGAGTTATTAAAGTCCTTCTTGATGTCCTCTACCATCATTATGAGATATGCTTTTAAATCTGGGTCTAGGTTTTCGGGTGTGTTGAGGTGCCCTGGACTAGGCGAAGTGGGAGTGCTGTGTTCTGATGATGGTGAGTGGTCTTGGTTCCTGTTAGTAAGATTCCTACGTTTACCTTTCACCATTTGGTAATCTCTGGAGTTAGTTGTTATAGTTGACTCTGTTTAGAGATTGTTCTTCTGGTGATTCTGTTACCGTCTATCAGCAGACCTGGGAGACAGACTCTCTCCTCTGAGTTTCAGTTCTCAGAGCTCTCTCTGCTGGCAAGCTCTCCTCTTACAGGGAAGGTGCACAGATTATCTTGTGTTTGGACCTCCTCCTGGCTGAAGAAGTGGGCCAAAAACAGGACCTTTTCCAGAAGCTGTGTTGCTTGGCAGGTCCCAGAAGTGCACACTCTCACCTGTGCAGACTAAGTTCCTAAGTTCGGTGGCGTCCCAGAACCAAAGTGGCATCTGCTGCTCCTGAGGCTGAGGCCTTCCTAACCAGGCAGATACCTGTCCTTTGGTTGGGAGGGTGGCTGGCTTTCTATTGCCTGAAAAGCGTGCTGCCTCAGTGGTTCTGTGGCTCCGCCTGTCCCAGAAGCTGTCCAGTTCTGTGGTGCACTCTCTTACCTGTTCAGATTAATTTCCTAAGTTCGGCATAGTCCCTGAACCCCCGCTATTATAATTAAGGCTGCTGTAAACACTGAAGGTTTACTCATGATATGGTAGAGCATTTTGGGGTATATGCCCAGAAGTTGTATATATGAATATTCAGATAGACTTATTTCCAATTTTGTGAAGAAATGCCAGAATATTTTCCAGATTATGGAATCTGGAAAACACTTTGCAATCCCACTAGCAAAGATAAAGTGTTCTTTTTTATCTACATTTGCTCTAGCAGCTATTTTCACCTGACATTTTGGTCTCAACCATTCTGATTGGTTTAGGATGGAATCTCAGCGTGGTTTTGATTTTTATTTCACAATAAATGAGGATGTTGAACATTTCTTTAGGTGCTTCTCAGGCTTTTGAGATTCCTAAATTGAGAATTTTGTTTAGCTCTAGGGCTCATTTTTTCATTAGGTTGTTTTTTGTTTTTTGTTTTTTGTTTTTGTTTTTTTTTTTTTTTGGAGTCTAGCTTCTTGAATTCTTTGTATATTTTGAATATTAGCCTTCGATCAGATGTAGAGTTAGTAAAGAACTTTTCTCCATTACTAGGTTGCCATTTTGTCCTATTGACAGTGTCCTTTGCCTTACAGAACCTTTTCAGTTTCAGAAGGTCCCATTTGTTAATTGACCAAGATATGCTTTCAGACATGAACATGGCATGACTGTCCTAAAAGAGGCTATGCCATCAACTGACTGAGACAGATGCAGATATTTACAGCCTATCATTGGTCTAAACCCAGGAACCCCTATGGAAGAGTTTGATCAAAGACTGAAGGAACTGAAGGGAATTACAACCCTATTGGAAGAACAACACCATGAAAAAACTAGATTTCCCAGAATTCTCAGGTACTAAGCCACCAACCAAAAAGCATACATGTACTAGTACATAACCCCTACTATACATATGTAGCAGAGGATTGCATTGTCTGGCCTCAGTGCGATGAGGGTGTGTGCTTGTCCTGTGGAAGCTTTATGTCCCCAGAAAAGTTGAATTCTAGAGAGGTGGGTGGGAGAGTAACATTTTAGAGAATGGAGGGAAGTGTGGTAGGGGCCTCATGGAGGGAGTATGCTGAAGGGGATCACATTTGAAATATAAATAAATAAAATAATTAGTAAAATTGATAGTATGATATAGTTTAGAATATCTTCAAAACAGGAGCATGAAAGTAATTGGATATAGGAAGATAAATTTAATTTTAGAGATTTTAGGTATGGTAGTCAAAATTCTTTAAAGAAAAAACTGGAATAATTATGTGTGTGTGTGTGTGTGTGTGTGTGTGTGTGTGTGTGTGTGTGTGTGTGTGTGTGTGTGTTTGTAGAGGGATTTATACACTGTGGTCCAGCCCAGGTATTTAAAAATAGATGTCTATGGTCAGATAGTAAAGGAATCCAATAGATCTTCTGTCCACAAGACTGAGTTTCCCAGATGTTCTTCAGTATATGTTGGGCTCTCAAAGAAATATACTCTAAAACCTTCAAAAGAACAAGCATACCTGTGAGAATGAAGACAAAAAGGCAAAAACCAAAGGGGTCTTCTATGTGCTTTACATAGGCTAGCACAAGAATATGTGTCCCAGAGTTAGGATAGGTTTTTAGACCTCAAATGAGGTAATGAACCGAAAATCACTTATATCCAGTGCTTTTCACTTTCAGTTAATTCAATATTCAGTAAAGTTAACAACTAAGACTAGCAATCAAAAAGGTAGAAGTCATAGAAGTAATATGCCTGGCAACCTATCTCCTATATAACAACCAAATAGACAAGTAATAAAGTTCAGACAAGTAAGCTTTATTCAATAATAAAATATTGGGAAGACAAACAAGGGAATAGGTGTTGCAAATTCTGTCTTACAGTTTAAACACAGTGTACACGTTTAAACAGGAGGTGGTATATTTATGCCCACCACTGACATGTTAACTCAGTGCCTGTTCTATGGTCACAGTTGTCCATTTAGTGTGAAAATTTTACTCAGAAGCAATTTACGCCTCTAGCTGTCACCATAGCTTCAGTCTTATTACGATTTGAATATATAATATTTTGAGTAGGCTAATATATTTAAACAGTTGGTCTCCAGGTAGAGACAGTGTTTGGGAAGGTTATGGAACATTTAGGAATGTTTTTTTATGAACATTTCACATATTGTTCTATAATGAATATTAGCAAAAAATCCAATATATCTAGAAAAGAAAGAAAAAGTAGTTCAAGTCTAAGTGGATCCCTGATGCAGGAACACAAAGTCTAACCCATGTATGTTCTGTTCAACTATCTCAGCCAGGGAATCTACATTTCACTCTAGGTGTGCAATGGATTTTTCTAAGCATTGGCTGTCTTGGTCTGTATCTAATATAAGGCTGTATAGTTATTCTCTTACAATGTTAGAGCTGCTATCCCAGTGCCTGCACTAGGTAGCCCTGCTCCCAAAATTATAGCCAACGTTAGGGAAATAGTTTCTCTCTTCTGTCTTTTGAGGTCTCCCCCAACATGCCCTATTAGGTTCTTCAGCACTATTTCCTCTGAATAATAGGTTATGGATGGCACCAATTGGACTAGAATAGAGAACTCCTTTGCAGTAGGGGAATTAAGAACCTCTCCATGCACACACAGAGTCAACCCTGTTGAACAGGCCCACCATGCCGGTTCAGGGGGAAATAACCCATTTGGAATGCACCATGAGGGTATTTTGGTTACAAATATGTTGATGTGACAAGGGAACTTTTCCCAGGCAGGTCCCCTGTCCTGATATGGTCTGTATGGTTAAGGTTCTTCTCTTGGGACCATATGCATGCAGTGTCTCTCTCGGACTCATTATATTTAGACATAAAACCAACATCTTCATAAAAAGGGTTTCTGGCATAATAACACAGCCAGCAGAAGATGGTTAGCTCTGGTTGGGAACTGGTCAAAATCTGAAAGGTTTTTAGCATCCTTGACCAGATCAGATCTACGGGGGCGCAGAGCCTGCTGGGGAAGGACTGGGAGGTCAACAAACACTGGTTTGAGAATAGACTTTGGCATAGGTTTTTCAGGGCAAGACCTCTTGGTATAGGTTTAGTGTTTGCCAAAATTCGGTTTGGTCCTACAGTCACATTCAGGGGGTTTACTATTGGTTTTATCAGGAGCCTAATTGTGAAAATGAGTTTGAGGTTTTTCCCCCCAATAATATAAAATCGGAGGCCCCAAGGTTTCCCAGTTTCCCAGCCCTTTTCCTGCTTTCCTAGGCTGGTGAACTTTAGTTGAACTTCAGATTCCCTCCCCTGTCAGGTGACTGTAATAAAATTTTCCATTGATGCCTTCTATCCCGATGTTTCACAATCCCAAAAAGCATAATAGAATTGTTCTGGTTCCCCATATGCCACAGTTCTCTTTTCCCCAGACATATACAAAATTCTCCCTAAGTCTACTTAGTGTATGAATGTTGTAAAGTCTGTTGGGAGTCAGGCCATGAGTTATCAGCCAGCCGGCACAGATCAAACGTTAAATATGGAAATCATGACATCCCAAGTGGTTTTTCTTTATTAGCCAGTTGGGCCCAATAACCCATTTCAGGATTCTCAATTGTCCTAGTCAAGTCATAAGGCTGCTGCTGGTTTTTGATCTCTGAATGGAGACATGGACTGGGAACAGCAGCACATGCAGTCAGTAAAAGCAGCAATCTTACGACCTAGTTAATTTTAACATGGAGGGATGAATAGGACTCCAGCTCTTTTAATAGTATGAAAAGTGATCATTGCAGAAAACAAGGATGAACCAGTTTTGTGATACCTTAGTTCTAGGATTGTCATAGACTTCATAAAAAATGAAAATTTAGCACCAAATATGTGGAAACTAATGAGGGCAGGGGAAGGAAGGGTAGGAAGGATAGCCCACATCTGGCCAGAGTTCCTCCTATGCTCTGGGCAGGCAGACTTGGGAGAGCTGCTAACCCTCACGGCCTCTCTCCTGCCTTCCCATACCTGAATGTGTTCATTTTTTCCTCCCCCTCCCATCTCCCACCTAGTTCTCCCTCCCCCCCCCTCTCTCTCTCTCTCTCTCTCTCTCTCTCTCTCTCTGCCTCGTGTGATTTCTTTCTTCTCCCTTACAAGTGTGATTGAAGCATTCTCACTTGGACCCTTCTTGTTGTTAAGTTTGTTGAGTTCTGTGGATTGTATCTTAGGAAATCTGTACGTCTTTGGCTAATATCCTCTTATTACAGTTCATTTTTCTTTGAGATTTTATTTGTATTCGAAACAAGAACAGTGTTACATTTATGATAAAAATGATAAAATGTTGAATAGATTCACAAAAAGAAATCTTAGTAATTTACTGTTTATTTACTATTACTTGGACGTTTTAATCATTATCATAGAGTATAAAATAAAATGTGAATGTGAGAAAGAAATTTAGAGAATGAATTGGAGGGTAAGGATGTAAGGTGTCGAAATTTCAGTTTTGTTGTTATGAAGAGACACTATGACCACAGTAATTCCTATAAAGCAAAGAACGTTGCTGGGGCTGACTTACAGTTTCAGAGGTTAATTTCATTATTGTCTTGCCAAGAATCATGGTAGTTTTCAGGAAGATTTTTGTTAGAGCCTGAGATGAAGCCAAGAGCTATAAATTTTCATCCACAGGCAGCAAAAAGAGGCTGTCTACACACTGGCCAGACATGAGCATATATGATCTCAAAACCTGCCGCTAGTGACAGCCTTCCTTGATTGAGCAGCAGAGTAGAGCTGGCCCTAGATTTGGGGCTTTCTGATGAGCTGCCTGGTGGGCATGGGCATGGGTACCTGGTCCTGCCTCATGTTTGATGTGCAGTGGTTTGGACAAAGGAGAGACCCTTTCCATCCCTCCTGCCCTCACCACCCTTGGCAAGAGAGCTGTCCCTGATGGGGCCATGAGCCCAATCACCTCTTGCAGCACTTGGGAGATTAGGCCATGCACCTCATCTGAGCAGCAGGGAGGGAGTTGGCCCTGGTTTGGGGGGTTACTGGTGAGCATGCTCAGAGGGAGTGAGAATTAGAGACCTGGCTCCACACCTTACCTGCTGTAGCACTGTAGAGTATGACCCCTCTACCTTGTCTGGGAAGCACAGTAAAGCTGGCTTTGATGGCAGGGGCACAAATGAGAGAGCACTGAGGGTATGGTAGCATGAAAGTGGTTTCTGCCCCTTTTTGGCTGCAACTTTGGAAAGGGAAGCTTGGGAAGGGCAGGAAATCTCTCCCATATGGTGGTAGTGTGGTAGAGCTGGTGGTCTGATTAGTCAGATCTCTCTCAGGCCCAGATCCTGGGGTTTGAATTGCCCCACCACAACATTGACCCCCATTGGTGAACTGCTGAAGTAGATTAAAATGGCCACCCTACAGATCCCATACTACAGGATCTCCATAAAAAAGGGCAACAACAGGATATCTGAGAGGAGTTACAGTTATGCATTAGTACTGATAGTATAGTAGAAGGCAGAGAGCTCTTAAGACTCATTAAAATGAACAACTTGGAAACAAAGAAGTGTAGATAAAAGTGCACACTGTGGGATATACACTGTGACATTATAAATTCCAGGATGAGATTCTTATTCTGGTGGGGTGGTTGCAATGATGGAAGCGGAATACAAGGTGATGAGGAGATAAGTGGGACTGGGTGCATGATTTAAAACTCAGGAAGATCAAACAAAAAGTTTGAAAAAGAGTACCAAATTTTCAAACCATTATTCATTTCTATGTTAAAGGGAAAAAGTAAAACATACACAGGGGTATACAACTATCTTCATAATATAAAAATAAAAAAATACTAACTTTTCTGACATCTAGGTTTCTACCCTAAAAATTGAACTAATATCATGTAAACATGACATTTTGTGAGTTAACATATTTTATTTTGAAGAGTTATAGTAAGCTATAGGTTTAGAAATAAGTTAGATACGTGCACAAGTGTGTGCATGTGCATGTGTGTGCGGACACACACACACAAATACACATAAGCTTATGCACATAATCCTGGATATATGGTATATAAATCATGATATTTTTTTTTCTGTTCAGGAAATGTGCAACAAAACTGAATTTTTTTAACATATTCTATTTTATTAATATTTTATTCTTCTTTTTCTTACAAAATCTACGGTGCAGATACCTATATCCCAGCTAATAGTTTTCTTGTAAATATCTAAAACAATTCTTGCTGGTATGGTAGTTAATACTCATAGCTACAGCCATAATTGGAAGACCTTTGAGTTAAAAAAAAAAGCCTAAGGTAATTGTTGAGATTCTCTTTCAAGACAGTAAAAAATGCACAAATACTTCATTACTCAATATTTTAAATGTTAGCAAGATAAATATCTATGTTACTATTTTAATTTTTTTACATATGTGTGGTTCATAATAAGAATGTCAGTGTTCAAATACAATTTTCTTTACTGATTTTTATTTTGGGCGTTTTAGTTTGCATAAACATTTTCAGAGTAGCAGAAGCCTTATGAAACAAAGGCTTGAAACATCTCTTATTTCTCCTAAATTATACGTCCCTACTGAATATTCATAAAAGGAAAGTATATCTCAAGCTTAATTATTTAATCTTCAATTTTTGTTTTAGATTATTTTTATATATGCAGAAACATTGTCAGGATAAAGTTTTCATATACCATTTATCTCTTTTTTCTTTAATAGTAATACTTTAAATAACCATAGTACATTTCTGAAAGTAACATCACTACTATACTACTTGCTAAAGTATAAAGTATAAAGAAATATGAAGAATGTCTTTATGCCAGGATACACCAAGAAAGTAAATCCATAGTCAGCTAAACTATACATAGACTAAACAAAACTAGATATAGACCTTTATGTTATGGGCAGTAGAGATGTTTCAACTGGTAAAGTGTTTCCTGCCAACCCTGACAGCCTGAGTTTGACTCTTATGTCCTATATTGTAGAGAAATAAAAGTGACATCTGATGTCATCTGAGCTATACATGCACACCATGGCATTTCTTCACAGGCATGTGTGTGTTCACATGCAAACAAACACACACACACACACACACACACACACACACACACACACACACAATCTCCACCACCACAACCACCACCATACCAAACCACACAACCGAGGGGGAGGGATGGAGGGAGAGATGAAGGAAAGGAGAGGGAGAGACAGAGACAGAGACAGAGACAGACAGACAGAAACAGAGAAAGAGGGAGAGAATACTTCATTATCTCTCTTTAAATAATATATTTAGTCTCGACAGGTTTTCCCGTCCCCTTTGTGGGAGTATTTTAGCTAATGCCATCCTTCTGGAGTCCTGGGAAGCTCTTGCTTTCTTAGCATCTGGGACTTTCTGTTTTTTACCACCAGTTCCTCATTCCCCAGTTGCTATACACCCCTGTTCAATGTCCTTACCCTCTGAACAACTCTCCTGTCTTCTCCCATTCCTGATTCTTCCCCTCTTTTTTGCCCCCCCTCTTCTCTTCTTCACAATTCCCTCCCATCATCTACGTCCCTTGATTATTTTGTTCCCCGTTTAATTAGGATGGAAGCATCCACTCTTTGGTCTTACTTCCTCCTGAAGTTCATGTAGTTCATGAGTTGTATCGTGGTTATTCCACACTCTATGCCTAATGCTAGAGCGGTGAGGTAGGAGTGGGTTGGAGTTTGGAGGATCACCCTCATAAAATCAGGGAAAGGGGAGATGGGATATAGGGGTTGTAGATGGAAAACATGGAATGGAGATAACATTTGAAATGCAAATAAGTAAAGTGTCCAATTAAAAAGAAAGTATTTAGAAACAGTGTGAATAAGGATGGCCCCCATAAGGTTCATATATTTGAATAAGTACTGAGTAACATAATTGAAAGAGTAAGCAGGTATGGCCTTGTTGGAATATGTATGACCTTGTTGAAATGGGTATAACATTTTTGGAAGTATTGACACTGGGTATTATTTTGATATTTCAAAATGTACATTACAAGACCAGAGTTTCTCTCTTCTTTCTACCTGAAGATTCTCTCGCTACTGTTCAATTAACATGTCTGTCTACATGCTACTGCACTCCCACCACAGTAAGAATGAACTAATTCTCTGAAACTGTAAGCAAGTCATGATTAAATGGTTTCAGTTTACAATATTTTCCTGGTGATGGTATCTTGTATTAATAGAACACTTATTAAGCCATAGGATCTCACTACATAGCTCAAATTTCCTTGGAAAGTATGATTTTGCTGCATTAGCCTACTGAATACTGGAAATAAAAATTATGTCTTACCAATACCAGTTACTTTCCCCTATTGGAACAGACTAGCCTAAAGATCTAGTGTAGAAAATTATTTTCTCCACAAAAATTTCGTTTTTTAACAACTTCACTAACAATTACTATCTCTCATTTTAAATTCCATTTTAAAAATAATTTTGTAAATTAATTAGTAATGTCAAAACTATCTTCCATTCACTTTCCTATTCTGTTTATTTTCTTATTCTGTGTAATGCTTAAGACAAATATTCATGTATATTCTGATATGGTATAATTCAACATGTGAAGCATTAACCAAAGTGGAAAATGGTCCATGATCAAGCACTTACCTTTGCCAAACCTCTAATCATTAATAGGTCCTTATGATATCTTGTTGAAATTCATAGCTATCATAAAGCTCTAAAACTAGAAGAATTTTATTATTTGTCTGTGTTCACAAAAGAGTATTTAAAGAGATGTCTTAGTAGTTAACTGAGATTGCTATTGAATGACAAGGGCAGAGTTTGAATTTACAGCATCCATATTGTTCATACAGCAACAATTTGGGCAATGGGTGTAGGGATATGATTCAAATTTAGAAGGGGATATTAGCAATACTATTGTTAGAGTTTGCTGGCTTCAAATATAGCCAAATCCTGGGGTGTATAACTCCAGAGGAGACACCCCAACCTAACCTTCCTGGACTGCTTGGTTCATAACGCTTTCTCTTCGCACCCTCACAAAGTTCAAATACACTCACAGAAAGACACACACATACAATGCATACATACATATATACATACATACACATAATACACCCTATTTCAGATAATAAAGGACACAAGTTAAGGGCTTTTCAATGATCTCTCTGTTAAAATATAGTTCACTGCTAAAACATTTTATCACATAAGGTATCTTATGGATATCTTCATTGTGAGAATAATCATATGTTATATTTTGCATTAATTTTAAATGCATCAATTCACACAATAAAATCAGACTTCTTTTTTATTTTTTTAATTTTTATTTTATTTATTTATTTATTTATTTATTTATTTATTTATTTATTTATTTATTTATTTATTTATTTATTTATTTATTATGGTTTTGTGAGACAGAGTTTCACTCTATAGCTCTGGCTGTCCTGGAACTCACTTTGTAGACCAGGCTGGCCTTGAACTCAGAAATCCACCTGCCTCTGCCTCCCATGTGCTGGGAATAAAGGCGTGCACAACCATGCCCAGCATAACATCAGACTATTTATTTAGTCTACAATAACCTGCATGAAAAATGAAATGAAAAATAGTTATTAATGTTGTTTAGTGACAGTTAACATTTTAAATTAATCTAGTATTTAAGGTACAGATGGGAAACATATTCTCAGACAATTAGCATCATGTTACAAAAGATTTTATCTATAATTTCCAATATAAGAACTTCAAGAAAAGACATCTTGTCTTAAAGAAATAATATTCTTGAATTGGAGAGATTGCTCAGTGGTTAGGAGTGATAGCCAGTACTCTTCCAGAGAAAACATTTGTTTCTCTACACATTCTTTGTAAGTTGAAATCATCCATGATTCCAATTTCAGGCGGTCTGATCCATGTACCAGACGTGTAATCTGGTGGTGGGGAGCTCTTAGGAACTCTAGAAAGTCCCAGAGAGCTGGGATGTGAGAGGCTCCCGGAACTGGGTGGTGATCTTAGCCGAAATGCCCAACAGTGCGGAGATGGAACCTGGAAAGACCACCTCCAGTTAATAGACAGGGCCCCTAGTGTCTCTAAAAACAACTGACTGAGACACATGCAGATAATTATAGTTAATCATTGGACGCATACAGAAGAGTTAGAGAAAAGTTTGAAAGAACTGAAGAAGATGACAACCCCATAGGATTACCAAGAGTGTCAATTAACCCAAACTCCCAGGAAGATCTGAGAGACTAAGCCACCAGACAAAGAGCATACTTGGGCTAGTCCATGGCCCCTGGCACATATGTAGCAGAGTATTGCTTTTTCCAGCCCAGTGGGAAAGGATAGACTGAATCCTGGAGAGACTTGATGCATCAGGGATGCTGGTGTGGGATATGTTGAGGTGAGATGGGGTGGGTGTCTTGTGGAACACCCTCTCAGAGGAAATGGGGAAGATGAATGGGTTGAAGAACTGTAGGAAGTGGGATCAGGAGGTGGGATATTTGGAATGTAAATAAATTAAAATAAAATACAAACTTACTGCAGCATCAATAGCTAGTCAAGTCATTGCTTTCTTCATACTTGTCAGCAGTGTTGATGTTATGAAAATTTTAGAGAGAATATGATTTCATTAAATGCATCCGTGTCTCAAAAGAAGGCATTCCAATTTTGGCATACTATTAATAACTCCAAAGATAAGCTAACATTTTAGTGTGGGCTTTAGTCTGCTCATTGCCACATGCTTTCAAATAGTTTTTTATTAATAAATATTTCACTAAGTTTTGAAATTACACTTTTATTTAGCAAATGCTGTCTATTTTAATGTTTTGTGTGACTTTGAATCTTATGTTGACTTCTATCCCATTGTCACTATTTTTTCTACAGTCTCATGCAACATTAAACAAATGAGAAATTAAAATTTTCACATCCCTACTTTTAAAAAGGTTTTTTGTTTCATAGCTCTTTTGACCTTAATGTTGAAACTTTGCTGGTTTTCTCAATATTAGTATCTGGTTTTGCCAATAAAGCATATTAATTAGGTTTACTTACCCAATAGTTAACTTAATTTTAATTTGTCTTGTTGTATTTATCTTCTAGCCATTCTAATCCAAAAGTTGTTAATCCAATCAAGACATGTTCATGCTTGCATCTCATGCAAACAAATATTATTTTTAATTTCCAGGTGCAGTATTTATAGTCAAGTGTTGGAAATGACTGTGGGTGAAGTTAACTGCCTTGTCAGCCAGAAGTCCTTACTAACAAAGTTTTGGCCTTAGTGGAAAAGTCCTATCTTAGTTGAGATTTCTGTGGGAAAAGTTGAGGCCTGTATAGGAAAGTACTAGTCCCAGTTAAGAACAAATAGCTATAGATCTTGTGGACAGGTACTTAGCAACCCACTCTGTTTTGTTCCTCCTGCTGAACTTTTTTTACCTAGTCAATATCCTGCTTTGGGGAACAGGTGCTTTCCCCCAGAAACAAAGTGATTTCGCATCATTTTCACTCCCCATTTCCTGTTTCTATTGGTATAAAACCTGCCTGGGAAAAACAAAATTTGTCAGCTTGATCAGGTTTTTTTTTGTTGTTGTTGTTGTTGTTTTTTTTTTTTTTGTCTTGCTGTCCATTCTTTGTGTTTCTTGTTCCCCATTCTCTCCTTAGGTGGTTTCTCAGACCCTGTTCGATTGTTTCATGGGTCAGGACTGTCGAGATTCAAGAATGCTCATGGTAAAAAGAAATTCTAAATGTTACTGAAGGACTCACCCATCTCTAAGCTCAAAGAAAAAAATTACCCTAATTCCTTCCAGGGCTGTGTCTAATGAACATTAAGATATTTTTCTAACAGATGCAGAATATAAAAATTCCTTCAACATATTAAAATCATTGTAGTTATTTGGTGAGTATATTGATGATTTTAATATTCTTACACATCATTGTCATTCACAAAGAACAATTTAACAAATGAAGAATCTGTTGAATAATGCCTTGCTATGTAGTATAAGAGGTAGCATAAGATTTTAAAATTTGAAAAAAAGTGATTCAAAAAGCTTTAGTGTAGTAACCAATTGATTTAATATTAGTATTATAAAAACACAATAAGTATAAAAATCAAATCCAGTTTCCTCCCAGTCATCTAACATCTCTAGTTATTATTTCAGGCACTGAAATTCAGCATGTCATCTAATCCCAGATGCATAAAATGAAGACTATAATATCTTAAAATAGTATTGATGAATATGAGATACAATCTATATTAAGTAAAATTGTTACTTCACTTATGTTAATTTTATTAAGGCAATATTTTCTGATAGCAATCATACTTATTTTTATACCTTAGTAATTTTAATAAACAGTTATTTAATTTTCAAATTGGTAATGTCAGTTTTGAATTGATTTACCAAATCAGTTGAATTGTAAATATTTACCAATATTGGAAGATAACTAAAAGTTTACATTATTATATTAGTTATTTCGTAGTTGGAATGAACACATGTCTGTAATGAGATGGTCTCTTTGAAAAGAGAGATGTTATAACTCTAACAAAAAATTTGTTCTTATTCTTAAGTGGAGAAAACTTATTTATTAAGTTTCATAAAAATATGGTTTCCTCTTCATTCTCTTCCAGACAAAATGGTGTTGAACATAAGAATTCACAAGACTGTGGTAGCACAAATGAAACCTGTACAAGTTCAAGATAGATGAGATCCCAACACTTAGATGGGGAAATGTACATAGACTCTGTTCTAAATTGAGACCCTCAGGCATATGAAAGAACTCTTTTTTTTCTGATGGAATATTGCTGTGCATGTCAACCAAATTCCAGAGTTGACTAATACCTACAGAGAGTTGACCAACACATGTTATTTTTGTGGACTTCTTTGATGTTGTTTGTTTTGGCTTTCTCTCTCTCTCTCTCTCTCTCTCTCTCTCTCTCTCTCTCTCTCTCTCTCTCTCTCTGTGTGTGTATATGTGTGTGTGTTTTGTGTGTGTGTGTGTGTGTGTGATTTTCTTTTTTTTTTTTCCATTTTTTATTAGGTATTTCTCTCATTTACATTTGCAATGCTATACCAAAAGTCCCCCATAGCCACCCACCCCCTCTCCCCTACCCACCCACTCCCCTTTTATGGCCCTGGCGTTCCCCTGTACTGGGGCATATAAAGTTTGCAAGTCCAATGGGCCTCTCTTTCCAGTGATGGCCGACTAGGCCATCTTTTGATGCATATGCAGCTAGAGTCAAGAACTCCGGGGTACTGGTTAGTTCATAATGTTGTTCCACCTATAGGGTTGCAGATCCCTTTAGCTTCTTTGGTACTTTCTCTAGCTCCTTCATTGGGGGCCATGTGATCCATCCAATAGCCGACTGTGAGCATCCACTTCTATGTTTGCTAGGCCCAGGCATACTCTGACAAGAGACAGCTATATCAGGGTCCTTTCAGCATAATCTTGCTAGTGTATGCAATGGTGTCAGCATTTGGAAGCTGATTATGGGATGGATCCCCGGATATGGTAGTGTCTACATGGTCCATCCTTTTATCTCAACTCCAAACTTTGTCTCTGTAACTCCTTCCAAGGGTGTTTTGCTCCCACTTCTAAGGAGGGGCATAGTGTTCACACTTCAGTCTTCATTTTTCTTGAGTTTCATGTGTTTAGGAAATTGTATCTTATATCTTGGGTATCTTAGGTTTTGGGCTAATATCCACTTATCAGTGAGTACATATTGTGTGAGTTCCTTTGTGAATGTGTTACCTCACTCAGGATGATGCCCTCCAGGTCCATCCATTTGGCCAGGAATTTCATAAATTCATTCTTTTTAATAGCTGAGTAGTACTCCATTGTGTAGATGTACCACATTTTCTGTATCCATTCCTCTGTTGAGGGGCATCTGGGTTCCTTCCAGCTTCTGGCTATTATAAATAAGGCTGCTATGAACATAGTGGAGCATGTGTCCTTCTTACCAGTTGGGGCATCTTCTGGATATATGCCCAGGAGAGGTATTGCTGGATCCTCCGGTAGTACTATATCCAGTTTTCTGAGGAACCGCCAGACTGATCTCCAGAGTGGTTGTACAAGCCTGCAATCCCACCAACAATGGAGGAGTGTTCCTCTTTCTCCACATCCACGCCAGCATCTGCTGTCACCTGAATTTTTGATCTTAGCCATTCTGACTGGTGTGAGGTGGAATCTCAGGGTTGTTTTGATTTGCATTTCCCTGATGATTAAGGATGTTGAGCATTTTTTCAGGTGCTTCTCTGCCATTCGGTATTCCTCAGGTGAGAATTCTTTGTTCAGTTCTGAGCCCCATTTTTTAATGGGGTTATTTGATTTTCTGAAGTCCACCTTCTTGAGTTCTTTATATATGTTGGATATTAGTCCCCTATCTGATTTAGGATAGGTAAAGATCCTTTCCCAATCTGTTGGTGGTCTTTTTGTCCTATTGACGGTGTCTTTTGCCTTGCAGAAACTTTGGAGTTTCATTAGGTCCCATTTGTCAATTCTAGATCTTACAGAGCAAGCCATTGCTGTTCTGTTCAGGAATCTTTCCCCTGTACCCATATCTTCAAGGCTTTTCCCCACTTTCTCCTCTATAAGTTTCAGTGTCTCTGGTTTTATGTGAAGTTCCTTGATCCACTTAGATTTGACCTTAGTACAAGGAGATAAGTATGGATCGATTCGCATTCTTCTACATGATAACAACCAGTTGTGCCAGCACCTATTGTTGAAAATGCTGTCTTTCTTCCACTGGATGGTTTTAGCTCCCTTGTCGAAGATCAAGTGACCATAGGTGTGTGGGTTCATTTCTGGGTCTTCAATTCTCTTCCATTGGTCTACTTGTCTGTCTCTATACCAGTACCATGCAGTTTTTATCACAATTGCCCTGTAGTAAAGCTTTAGGTCAGGCATGGTGATTCCACCAGAGGTTCTTTTATCCTTGAGAAGAGTTTTTGCTATCCTAGGTTTTTTGTTATTCCAGATGAATTTGCAAATTGCTCCTTCTAATTCGTTGAAGAATTGAGTTGGAATTTTGATGGGGATTGCATTGAATCTGTAGATTGCTTTTGGCAAGATAGCCATTTTTACAATGTTGATCCTGCCAATCCATGAGCATGGGAGATCTTTCCATCTTCTGAGATCTTCTTTAATTTCTTTCTTCAGAGACTTGAAGTTTTTATCATACAGATCTTTTACTTCCTTAGTTAGAGTCACGCCGAGATATTTTATATTATTTGTGACTATTGAGAACGGTGTTGTTTCCCTAATTTCTTTCTCAGCCTGTTTATTCTTTGTGTAGAGAAAGGCCATTGACTTGTTTGAGTTAATTTTATATCCAGCTACTTCACCAAAGCTGTTTATCAGGTTTAGGAGTTCTCTGGTGGAATTTTTAGGGTCACTTATATATACTATCATATCATCTGCAAAAAGTGATATTTTGACTTCCTCTTTTCCAATTTGTATCCCCTTGATCTCCTTTTGTTGTCGAATTGCTCTGGCTAATACTTCAAGTACTATGTTGAAAAGGTAGGGAGAAAGTGGGCAGCCTTGTCTAGTCCCTGATTTTAGTGGGATTGCTTCCAGCTTCTCTCCATTTACTTTGATGTTGGCTACTGGTTTGCTGTAGATTGCTTTTATTATGTTTAGGTATGGGCCTTGAATTCCTGATCTTTCCAAAACTTTTATCATGAATGGGTGTTGGATCTTGTCAAATGCTTTTTCTGCATCTAACGAGATGATCATGTGGTTTTTGTCTTTGAGTTTGTTTATATAATGGATTACATTGATGGATTTTCGTATATTAAACCATCCCTGCATCCCTGGAATAAAACCTACTTGGTCAGGATGGATGATTTCTTTAATGTGTTCTTGGATTCGGTTAGCGAGAATTTTATTAAGGATTTTTGCATCGATATTCATAAGAGAAATTGGTCTGAAGTTCTCTATCTTTGTTGGATCTTTCTGTGGTTTAGGTATCAGAGTAATAGTGGCTTCATAAAATGAGTTGGGTAGAGTACCTTCTACTTCTATCTTGTGAAATAGTTTGTGCAGAACTGGAATTAGATCTTCTTTGAAGGTCTGATAGAACTCTGCACTAAACCCATCTGGTCCTGGGCTTTTTTTGGTTGGGAGACTATTAATAACTGCTTCTATTTCTTTAGGGGATATGGGACTGTTTAGAAGGTCAACTTGATCCTGATTCAACTTTGGTACCTGGTATCTGTCCAGAAATTTGTCCATTTCGTCCAGGTTTTCCAGTTTTGTTGAGTATAAGCTTTTGTAGAAGGATCTGATGGTGTTTTGGATTTCTTCAGGATCTGTTGTTATGTCTCCCTTTTCAGTTCTGATTTTGTTGATTAGGATTTTGTCCCTTTGCCCTCTAGTGAGTCTAGCTAAGGGTTTATCTATCTTGTTGATTTTCTCAAAGAACCAACTCCTCGTTTGGTTAATTCTTTGAATAGTTCTTCTTGTTTCCACTTGGTTGATTTCACCCCTGAGTTTGATTATTTCCTGCCGTCTACTCCTCTTGGGTGAATTTGCTTCCTTTTTTTCTAGAGCTTTTAGATGTGTTGTCAAGCTGCTAGTATGTGCTCTCTCCCGTTTCTTCTTGGAGGTACTCAGAGCTATGAGTTTCCCTCTTAGAAATGCTTTCATTGTGTCCCAAAGGTTTGGGTACGTTGTGGCTTCATTTTCATTAAACTCAAAAAGTCTTTAATTTCTTTCTTTATTCCTTCCTTAACCAAGGTATCATTGAGAAGAGTGTTGTTCAGTTTCCACGTGAATGTTGGCTTTCCATTCTTAATGTTGTTATTGAAGATCAGTCTTAGGCCATGGTGGTCTGATAGGATACATGGGACAATTTCAATATTTTTGTATCTGTTGAGGCTTATTTTGTGACCAATTATATGGTCAATTTTGGAGCAGGTCCCGTGAGGTGCTGAGAAGAAGGTATATCCTTTTGTTTTAGGATTAAATATTCTGTAGATATCTGTCAGGTCCATTTGTTTCATAACTTCTGTTAGTTTCACTGTGTCCCTGTTTAGTTTCTGTTTCCACGATCTGTCCATTGATGAAAGTGGTGTGTTGAGGTCTCCCACTATTATTGTGTGAGGTGCAATGTGTGCTTTGAGCTTTACTAAAGTGTCTTTAATGAATGTGGCTGCCCTTGCATTTGGAGCGTAGATATTCAGAATTGAGAGTTCCTCTTGGAGGATTTTACCTTTGATGAGTATGAAGTGTCCCTCCTTGTCTTTTTTGATAACTTTGGGTTGGAAGTCGATTTTATCCGATATTAGAATGGCTACTCCAGCCTGTTTCTTCAGACCATTTGCTTGGAAAATTGTTTTCCAGCCTTTCACTCTGAGGTAGTGTCTGTCTTTTTCCCTGAGATGGGTTTCCTGTAAGCAGCAGAATGTTGGGTCCTGTTTGTGTAGCCAGTCTGTTAGTCTATGTCTTTTTATTGGGGAATTGAGTCCATTGATATTAAGAGATATTAAGGAAAGGTAATTGTTGCTTCCTGTTATTTTTGTTGTTAAAGTTGGCATTCTGTTCTTGTGGTTGTCTTCTTTTAGGTTTGTTGATGGATTATTTTCTTGTTTTTTCTAGGGCGTGGTTCCCGTCCTTGTATTGTTTTTTTTCTGTTATTATCCTTTGAAGGGCTGGATTCGTGGAGAGATAATGGGTGAATTTAGTTTTGTTGTGGAATACTTTGGTTTCTCCATCTATGGTAATTGAGAGTTTGGCTGGGTATAGTAGCCTGGGCTGGCATTTATGTTCTCTTAGTGTCTGTATAACATCTGACCAGGCTCTTCTGGCTTTCATAGTCTCTGGTGAAAAATCTGGTGTAATTCTGATAGGCTTGCCTTTATATGTTACTTGACCTTTTTCCCTTACTGCTTTTAGTATTCTATCTTTATTTAGTGCATTTGGTGTTCTGATTATTATGTGTCGGGAGGAATTTCTTTTCTGGTCCAGTCTATTTGGAGTTCTGTAGGCTTCTTGTATGTTCATGGGCATCTCTTTCTTTAGATTTGGGAAGTTTTCTTCAATAATTTTGTTGAAGATGTTTGCTGGTCCTTTGAGTTGAAAATCTTCATTCTCATCCACTCCTATTATCCGTAGGTTTGGTCTTCTCATTGTGTCCTGGATTTCCTGGATGTTTTGAGTTAGGATCTTTTTGCATTTTCCATTTTCTTTGATTGTTGTGCCGATGTTCTCTATGGAGTCTTCTGCACCTGAGATTCTCTCTTCCATCTCTTGTATTCTGTTGCTGATGCTGGCATCTATGGTTCCAGATTTCTTTCCTAGGGTTTCTATCTCCAGCGTCGCCTCACTTTGGGTTTTCTTTATTGTGTCTACTTCCCTTTTTAGGTCTAGTATGGTTTTGTTCATTTCCATCACCTGTTTGGATGTGTTTTCCTGTTTTTCTATAAGGACTTCTACCTGTTTGGTTGTGTTTTCCTGTTTTTCTTTAAGGACTTGTAACTCTTTAGCAGTGTTTTCCTGTTTTTCTTTAAGGACTTGTAACTCTTTAGCAGTGTTCTCCTGTATTTCTTTAAGTGAGTTGTTGAATTCCTTCTTTATGTCCTCTACCATCATCATGAGATATGCTTTTAAATCCAGGTCTACCTTTTCAGGTGTGTTAGGGTGTCCTGGATTGGGCGAAGTGGGCGTTCTGTGTTCTGATGATGGTGAGTGGTCCTGGCTTCTGTTAGTAGGATTCTTACGTTTACCTTTCGCCATCTGGCAATCTCTGGAGTTAGTTGTTATAGTTGTCTTTGTTAAAAGATTGTTCCTCTGTTGATTTTGTTACCCTCTAACAGCAGGCCTGGGAGACAAGCTCTCTCCTCTGAGTTTCAGTGGTCAGAGCAGTCTCTGTAGGCAAGCTCTCCTCTCTCAGGGAAGGTGTACAGTTATCTGGTGTTTGGACCTCCTCCTGGCTGAAGGTGAAGGCCCAAAACAGGATCTTTCCCAGAAGCTGTGTTGCTTTGGCCAGCAAGGTGGCCAGTTGTCTGGAGTCGAAGATGTCGCAGCCTCAGAAGCTCTGTGGCTCTTGCCGGGAAGGTGGCTGGTTGTCTGGAGCTGAGGATGGTGCCGCCCCAGAATCTCTGCGACTCTCTCGCCCGTCCCAGAAACAGCTGGCACTCTGTATTCCACAAGGTCACCCGTGCAGCCTGCCCTCCGCGGAGTCCCGGAGCCAAGAAGGCTCCTGCCTGCGCCTATGCCACAAACCTCTCAGGCCAGGCAGACCCCGTGCTCTCACCAGGAAGGTGGCCGGCTGTCTGGAGCTAAAGATGGCGCCGCCCAGAAGTTCTGCGACTCTCTCGCCCGTCCCAGAAACAGCTGGCACTCTGTATTCCACACGGTCACCCGTGCAGCCTGCCCTCCGCGGAGTCCCGGAGCCAAGAAGGCTCCCGCCGGCGCCTGTGCCACAAACCTCTCAGGCCAGGCAGACCCCCGTGCTCTCACCAGGAAGGTGGCCGGCTGTCTGGAGCTGAAGATGGCGCCGCCCAGAAGCTCTGCGACTCTCTCGCCCCGTGTGTGTGATTTTCTGAGGCTTTTTGATTTCATGATTTTTTGTTGTTGTTGATTCAGGCTTTTTTGTTTTTTTCATTTAGAGAGAGAAAGAAAAAGAGAGAGAAAGAAAGAGAAAGAACATTAAATTGGGTATGATGGTTGGAAAAAATCTGGGAGGTATTCAGGGATGGGACACATGCTCAAAATATATTGTATGAAAAATTGTTAATAATAATAATAATACAAATTACTTTATCCTAATCTCTCTCTCTCTCACACAAACACAAATACACATGTAGTTATGTATACCTTTTAAATTCCCACAAATCATCATTGCAAAAAAACCTCTTAAGTTCTTAGAGCAGCAACAAGGCAGTTCATCTCATTTTTTGACTCACCATGTTAACCCTCCAAAACTAGAGTACATTCTGTTATTGAAACTCTTTGTTCAAATTAATGAGCTTTATTTTCTGTCAGACATAATTATCTCTATAAACTGGGCTTAGAAAACAATAGCATAATATATGTAACAGGATAGGGTGTTGTCTTAGTCAGGGATTTTATTCCTGGACAGAACATCATGACCACGAAGCAATTTGGGGAGGAAGGAGAGATTTATTGGCTTACATCACTAAGGAGGTCAGGTCTGGAACTCAAACAGGTCAGGAAGCAGAAGGTGACGCAGAGGCCATGGAGGGATGTTCTTTACTGTCTTGCTTCCCCTGGCTTGCTCAGCCTGCTCTCTTATAGAACCCAAGACTACCAGCCCACAGATGGTCCCACCCACAAACGGCCTTTTCACCTTGTTCATTAATTGAGAACATGTCTTAGAGTTGGATCTCATGGAGGCATTTCCTCAACTGAAGCTCCTTTCTCTGTGATAACCCCAGCTGTGTGAAGTTGACATAAAACTAGCCAGTACAGGTCTATATACTATAAAATCTGCAAGAAAATATGTTTTTTCAAGGGTTGCAGATTTCTAAAGATATTTTGGTTACTTTGGATTTGTAGGAACTTGACTGAATATTATAAAATTACTTACCAGAACTTCTCAGGGTACCCTTAAATGTGAGTCAAACTCTATAAAGTAGAGAGCATATCAAATACTCGAAATAGTTTAAAGCACAGCACGATCAACTTGAGTTTTCCATCAAACAGAAATGCATTCTTTTAAACTGAATTGGCTTTTATTTTATTTTATTTTATTGAATTTGGAAAAAAATATTTTCAGAAAGAAGGTGTTTATCATTAATCCCCTTGAGTTAAGGCAACATTAAATGGAGAATGGAGGCTAGAAAATGTAAGACATATTGAGAGAATTTGGATGTCTGTGGACAAAACATTTCATTGTGCATACATTTTATGTTTTTTTTTAACATCTTATGTTCATATTTTTAATCACAAAGTCACAAGTCCTTGAAATGGAACTTTGTACAATGAAGTTCATACCAAAAATATATATGTTGAATTTGTTTAAAAATAAATTAACATACCTTAGAATTGGGAATGATTAAAAAGCTTTGGGAACTCTGTATGTTTTACATTCGCCAATGATACTAGTGTTGATGAAACATGGTCAAACGTTTCAGATACATTAACTGAGATATGATGTTACAGCTATGGTCCAGTGAAACTAGGTTACCTCTTGGGCCAGTCATGAAATTTGGTGGCAATGTCTACATTTTTCTAAATTTAATATATGAAAGATGCAATACTAAGACAGTCTTTAAGAACAGCTGAGGCCAGAACTGTGTGACAGAGTTTGAATCCTGGCAAAGAAGCCCCAAGAGGCTGTTGCATGAAGTTATGAAGGTAAAGTTTAAGCTACTGTAGAGATTCCAGAGTATTAGAAAGGCCAGGATGATGGGACATGATCTAATATCTGGACAAGGACATCTGAAGGTGAGAAATGGAATCAGTTTAAATGCTGAGAAATTCTGTGTGTGCTGAAGATAGCATATGTAGAGGAATTGGGACACCAAAGCTGATTTCTCCATGGAAAGCCCCAGAAATGGAGGATTTCCTTTCTCTGCTTGATTTTGGCTTTTTGTATAATCATCACTTTCTATTCCTAATACTTATTTTTATTTTGTGATAATAATTTTTACATTATTCTATTACGCATAGCAATAACATAATTTTTTACAAGATATCACAATACATTTTTTGATGTGGTAAAAATTTTAAAGACTATGAGGACTTTTAAAGTTGAACTGTATTTTGCATTATTAAACACACAGAGAACTTTGGAAATAAGGGTTGGTAGTTCATGTCTAAAACATAATGTGATGTGTCTATGTGACCGGTTAACAATGAATGAAGCTGTGATGGTTAATGTTATATACATAAAACAATATAGAATTGCCTGGGAGGGAAATCAGAATGAAGGATTGTCTATACTACTTAGTCTGTGAGCATGGTTGTGTGCCTGCATCTTGATTACTTTTAATTTATATGGGAAGAACTTCCCTTGTTGTGGCACCATTATTTACGATGGGGATTCTGGAGTGTATGAGAATAAAGAAAGCAAATTAAGTTCTATTAACCATACACGCATCAATTCCTTGATCTATACTCTTGACTTGTGTCAAGTTTCTGCTACTTCCTGTTGCACTGATGCCCCAACAGTGATGGACTATAGTCTGACTTTGTGTGTAAAATAAACTTTCATGTATCTTGTTTTGGGCAGGATACCTACAAAAAGTTATAAGGTGCTAACATTCTTAATGCAGTTCATGCTTGCCTCAAACTTTCAATACTACTCCAATTTCTCTTCCTCAGTGCTAGTTTTTTTATAAGCCTAGTATAATATGACTGAATAAATTTTCTTTTCATTTTTAAACACATTTATTATTATTATTATTATTATTATTATTATTATTATTACTACTACTACTACTATTATTATTATGTGGTAGCATATGTGATCTATAGCACATGTGGAAGTCAGAGCATCACTTTGCTGAATGCAGTTCCCTCTTTACATTCATGTATGTTCTGAGAATGGAATGAAGGCCATCACAATTGCTTAGCAAGTGCTTTATTTGTTTAGCATCTCATTAACCTCCCGTTTTGTGTTTTTTTTTTGTTTTGTTTTTGATATTGATTTTGTTTTTGTTTTGTTTTGTTTTGGACTCAGAACCTCCCTATGTAGCTCAGCATTGCATTGAACTTACACTCATCCTCCTGTCTTTCACGTACATAGATATTAGGTATGCATTATCATGACCAGTGAAGTTCATTATTTCTATGCTCTATCTGGCCCACCGTGAACATTCAGTACTTGGTATTCCATATGAGCTACATTGGCATACTAACTTGCCTTAGTAAGGGATTGTATTTAGGTGATAAGACATTATGAACAACATCAACTGGGAGAGAAAATGTTTTGGTTCATAGTTCAGTTTGTAATTCATCATACATGAAAGTCACACCAGAAACCCTAGACTGGAATTTGGAGCAGGTAAGACCTGAAGTAGAGGACATGTAGAAAAATTGCATACTGGCATATTCCCCATGTTTTGATCATCCTACTTTTTTTTTTTTATAGCATCCAGTACCATCAGTCCAGAGCTGATACTGCCAACTGGGATATCCTTCTATAGAAATCATTAATTAATAAAATTCAACAAAGCCTTTTCCAGGCAAAAGTTTGGTGGGGTTATTTTCTCAATTGAAATTCAATATTCTCAAATGGTTCTGGCTTGTGTGAAGTTGATATTGATTTAGACAGAAGAGGACATTAATGATTATAGCCATAGGCATGATGTGTTAAGGGTAAGAAATGTTGTCTTGGACTTATCATTAACAGGAAGGCTTGCAGCTGCCGAAGTAGATTTGGTAGAGTACTTTATTCTCATGCATGAAGCCTTGGGTTTTATCTCTAAAACTGTATCAAGTAGAGCATGCTGGTACCTCTCTTTAATACTAGCTGTTCTGGAAAATGAAAGCAGGAGGATCAGTGGTTCATAGTCATATTGAGCTATTAAGTGAGATAAAGGACAGTCTGAACTATATGGAATATATCTCGAAAGCAAGTAAGGATTATAATACTATATAATACCAACACACAAACAAAAGCCAGCTTATATCACATGAGACTGTGACTCTCTCAGTTTTATTTAAGCCTCCCCTTACATAATCCAATAGCTCTACCATTGATCTCTATCCACAGTTTACCAGTGGACCTCATGGCTGCACATGTCTAGGGTGTAATTTATTTTTTTCCATTTTTTTATTAGGTATTTAGCTCATTTACATTTCCAATGTTATACCAAAGTACCCCATACCCACCCACCCCCACTCCCCTACCCACCTACTCCCCCTTTTTAGCCCTGGCGTTCCCCTGTACTGGGGCATATAAAGTGTACAAGTCCAATAGGCCTCTCTTTGCAGTGATGGCCGACTAGACCATCTTTTGATACATATGCAGCTTGAGACAGGAGCTCCGTGTTACTGCTTAGTTCATATAGTTGTTACACCTATAGGGTTGCAGTTCCCTTAGTTCGTGGGATGCTTTCTCTAGTTCCTCCATTGGGGGCCCTGTGATCCATTCAATAGCTGACTGTGAGCATCCAGTTCTGTGATTGCTAGGCGCTGACATAGTCTCACAAGACACAGCTATATCTGGGTCCTTTCAGCAAAATCTTGCTAGTGTATGCCATAGCGTCAGCATTTGGAAGCTGATCAGGGGATGGTTCTCTGGATATGGCATACACTAGATGGTCCATCCTTTCGTCACACTTCCAAATTTTGTCTCTGTAACTCCTTCCATGGGTGTTTCATTTCCTATTCTGAGAAGGGGCAAAGTGTCCACACTTTGGTCTTCGTTCTCTTGAGTTTAATGTTTTTAGCAAATTATATCTTGTATCGGGTATCCTAAGGTTCTAGGCTAATATCCAATTATCACTGAGTACATATTGTGAGAGATTCTTTGTGTTTGGGTTACCTCACTCAGGATGATGCCCTCAAGGTCCATCCATTTGGTTAGGAATTTCATAAATTCATGCTTTTTAATAGCTGAGTAGTACTCCATTGTGTAAATGTATCACATTTCCTGTATCCATTCCTCTGTTCAGGGGCATCTGGGTTCTTTCCAGCTTCTGGCTATTATAAATAAGGCTGCTATGAACATAGTGGAGCATGTGTCCTTCTTACCGGTTGGGGCATCTTCTGGATATATGCCCAGAAGAGGTATTGCTGAATCTTCTGGTAGTACTATGTCCAATTATCTAAGGAACCGCCAGACTGATTTCCAGAGTGGTTGTACAAGCTTACAATCCCACCAACAACGGAGGAGTGTTCCTCTTTCTCAACATCTGCGCCAGCATCTGCTGTCACCTGAATTTTTGATCTTAGCTATTCTGACTTGTGTGAGGTGGAAGCTCAGGGATGTTTTGATTTGCATTTCCCTGATGATTAAGATGTTAAACATTTTTTCAGGTGCTTCTCTGCCATTCGGTATTCCTCGGGTGAGAAATCATTGTTCTGTTCTGAGCCCCATTTTTAAATGGGGTTATTTGATTTTATAGGGTGTAATTTATTTGAGTAGTGGCTCTGAGTCACCCAATTTGTGGAAGACTAGCAGATTTCATACTTTGGTTATGAGGCACCTCTTTTAAGTACATTCAACTCAAACTTCCTTTAAACTGATAGATAAAGCAAAGTACTTTTCCCTATTATTTAAATGTGTGTGTGTGTGTGTGTGTGTGTGTGTGTGTGTGTGTGTATGTGTTCGTACGTACATATGTATGTAAGGAAATGCACATGCCCACAGTTGCCAGAGGCCTCCTGAACCTCAAGGTAAAGGTGACTGTGAGCTAACCAATGTGAGTCCTGTGTAAGAGCAATACTCACTCCTCATTACTGACCACTCTAAACTCAAAGTGCTTTTATTCCCTGGCAACATAATCATGCCCCTAAAAATAACTCTTAAATTATTTTTGTTTGGGGAAATTCTTTTTATACTTTCTGGTACTGATAGACCTTGTACTTCTGATATTGCTCATGATTCAGTATCCAAAGTATAGGATTCATAAAGATAAACTACTGGTTCCAGTAATTTCATATTTTCAGACAGGATGTCATATAGCCTAGGCTGGCCCCAACTTAGAATGTAACCAAGGATAGCTTCGAACTTCTAATCCTTCCAATACTAACTTGTTCCATGCAAACCATTCTATTTTTGAAAGCACCCATAGAGTAAATATTATTTTTTGTCAAATTTCTATTTAAAAAGGTCAATTCAACTAAAGATTATGTCATTTATATTCGACCTCTTTTGTAATCTTGTAAAGAATTCTTTGACAAACTATATAAATCTGTTCCTGTGACAGTTAGGACCTCTATTCTATATCATGAAAGAAATATCTGTGCAGAGGGGTTTTACTTCACCAAAGTGGACAAATATAAATTTTATTAACTATCTTTTCAGAGTTATTTATTATCAGCTATCTTTGTCTGGGCATCTCTAAGGGATAAAGTTTGATGTCTTGCTTTATCTATATATTATTCAGTAATTATGTTAGGGATATTATATACTTATTATAACTGACATACATTGTTCTGATAAATTAGAATAGAGCCTGGATAGCTATCTCAATATATTTCAAAAGCCCAAGTACACATATTTCAGGGATTCATATCTAGGGGCTAAACAAATTAAGTACAGGACTGAAAAATATTATTTCTGATAATTAAATCAATGGAAAACATATTCTCACAAAAATATACTTACATATTTTTACTATATTTGTTTGTAATCGTTGATAGCTAAAAGCAGGTGTTTTATCTGGGAAATGACCAAAGCACTGGTGTGTCTAGTGCATAGATTATTTCTCAGCAAATAAAAAACAATGAGAACTCCCACCTTATCCTCTCTTTCTCCATTTATTGTTCTCCCTCTGATACACAGACGCAAAATTTTCAATTAATAGGAACTCCTCTGTAAGTATCAGGAAAGTGCTACACACTACAAAACAAGCATTGGGAAATTTCCAGGACAATACTCTCATTTTAATTTTGTAGGAAAAAAAAACTCCCTTAGATACCTTAAAGAGGCAGAGACTCACCCCTTCTAAACATAGGTAGAATAATAGGTGACTGTTGATAAATATTCTGGAGCAAAGCAGCAAGTGAGAAATAGGAAGAGAAGGAAGAGGAGAAAGGAGAGAGAAAGAGAGAGAAAGAGAGAGAGAGAGAGAGAGAGAGAGAGAGAGAGAGAGAGAGAGATAGAGAGAGAGAGAGAGAGAGAATGTACTCAAAAGAAAGAAACCTTTAAAAGCCAGTGTTCATTAAGAATTTATTTATTTATTTATTTATTTATTTATTTATTTATTTATTTATTTATTTATTTATTTATCTTTATTGATTTATTTAATCTTTTCTTCATACTCCAGGTGTTATACCCCTCTAGGTCCCCCCTCTGATTGTTCCACATTCCATACCACCGCCCACCAATTCCACAAAATTGTCTTCAACCCCCACCTCACCAGAACTACCCAAGAGACTGTCTGTGGCCTCCAGTCTCTTGAGGGTTTGGTGCATCTTCTCTGACTAAACCTAGACCTGGCAGTCCTCTGCTGTATGTGTGTTTGGGGCATCATGTCAGCTTGTATATTTTGCCTGATTGGTGGCTCAGTGTCAGAGAGGTCTTGGAGATCCAGGTTAAATGAGACTGCTTGTCCTCATACAGGGTTGCCCTCCTCCTCAGCTTCTTCCAGCTTTTCCCTCATTGAACCAGAGGGATCAGCAGCTTCTGTCCATTGGTTGGGTGTAAATATCTGCACCTGACTCTTCCAGTTGCTTTTTGGGTCATTCGGGTACAGTCATAATAGGCCCCCTTTTGTGAGCACTTCATAGCCTCAGTAGTAGTGTAAGGCCTTGGGGCCTTTCCCCAAGCTGGGCCCCACCTTGATCCATTCACTGAACCTCATTTCCATCAGGCTCTTCTCTGTTTTTGTTCTTGAAGTTCTTTTTGACAGGAATAGTTCTGGGTCAGAGCTTTTGACATGGGATGGAAACCCCATCACTCACTTCATGCCTTCCTTATCTTTCTACTGGATGTGGATTCTACAAGTTCCTGCTTCCCATCTACAAGTTCCTACTCCCCACTGTAGGACATTTCATCTAAGATACCTCCATTTGAGTCCTGAGAGTCTCTCACCTCCCAGGGCTCTGGTACATTCTGGGAGGTCCCCAACGCCATACTTCCATAGGTTGCCTGTTTTCATTCTTTCTGCTGTACCTCAGGGCTTCAGTTTTTTTTTTCTAACCAATACCTGATCATGTTCTTCTCTAGTACTCCTGGTCCCCATCCCCACTTGAGACCCTCCTACCACCCCCACTCGCTCTGTGATTTCTTTTTCTCCCTTCCAAGTGGGATTGAGGTGTCCTCACTTGGGACTTGTGGCTTGATAACTTTTTTAAGTTCTGCGGAATGAATACAGGGTGTTCTGCACTTTTTTGGTTAATATCCACTTATTAATGAGGATATACCATGCATGTCCTTTTGGTTCTGAGTTGCCTTACTCAGAATGATATTTCCGAGTTACATCCATTTGCCTGAAAAACTCAGGATGTCTTCGTTTCTTAATAGCTGAGTAGTATTTCATTGTATAAATGAGCCACATTTTCTGTATCCATTCTTCTGTTTTGGGACATCTGGGTTATTTGCAGCTTCTAGCTATAATAAACAAGGCTGTTATGAACATAGAAAAACATGTGCCTTGGGGCATGGTGGGACATCTTTTTGGTATATGCCCAAGAGTGGTACATCTGGGTCTTCAGGTAGACCTATTTCCAATGTTCTGAGGAATCTCCACACTGAATTCCAGAGAAGTTGTACCTGCTTCCGTCCCACCAGCAGTGGAGGAGTGTTCCTTTTTCTCCACATTTTCACGAACATGTGCTGTCATCTGAGGTTTTGATCTTAGCCAATTTGATTGGTGTAAAGTACAATCTCAGGGTTGTTTTGATTTGAATTAACCTGAGCACTAAGGACTTTAAACATATCTTTAAGTGTTCCTTAGCCATTTTAGACTCTTCTGTCTTGACATCTCTATTTAGATATATACCCCATATTTGATTGGTTTATTTCGTTTCTTGAGTTCTTTATATATTTTGGATATTAGCCCTTTATCAGATGTGAGGTTAGTTGAGATTTTTTTCTCCAGTCTGTAGGTTGATGATTAGTACCATTGCCTATATGGTTTGCTTACAGAAGCTTTCCAGTTTCATGAGGTCACATTTATGAATTGATGATCTTAGAGCATGAGCCATGGGAGTAGTTTTTAGGACATTTCCCTCTCTGTGTCAATGAGTTTATCTTCTATTAGATTCAGTGGATCTTATTTTATGTTGATAATCTTGATAAACTTGAAAATGAGCTTTGTGCAAGGTGATAAGTATGGATTTATTTTTATTTTTCAACATACAGACTGCAAATTAGAACAGCACCATTTATTGAAAATCCTTTCTTTTTTCCATCATATATATATATGATATATATATATATCTTCTTACCAAATATCAAGTGTCTATAAATGTGTGGCTTTCTTTCTGGTTCTTCAGTTCTAGTCCACTGATCCATCTGTCAGTCTCTGTATCAATACCATGTAGGTTTTTTTTTTTTATCACTACTGCTCTATACTAGAGTTTGAGGTCCAGGATTGCTCTGAGCCAGGATAGCAGTGGAGTCACAGAGTAGGACCCTGGCAATGCCTTTAAAATCGAAATGTCTCAGGGCTTTCTAGCTCTCAAATTGTACTGAAATGCTGATGATAACTTTTAAAAAGTACTTGGTTTTTCTGAGGGTAGGCTGGCTTAGGTGATTAACACCTGTAGCCTAACAGAGGAGGATTAAGCAATGCAGCCTTTTTTCTAGCTCAGCAGGAATTGCTGGGCTCTAACTTTGAGCCAACAAGCCAGGTGTCACTGGAAGAGAAGGAATTTAGAGAAGTGATTATAGAAGTTATTACTAAGTTATAAAAATATTTTTATGAAATTTATATAAGGGCAAAGCAGAAAGATCCTAAGTGCGGAAAGGGAAAAATTCTTCTAAGTGAGTAAAAGGAAAAAAAAAATAGTCTAAGTGGAGAAAGGCAAAAAAAAAAAAATTTTTTCTCTCTCGATTTTCCTTGTCTCTTTGTCCTCAGCACTTATAAATATTTCAGAATACATGACCTCATGTTACAAAGTTCATCAACTGTCTCAGATCAACAGGTTCACTGAAGTTATCAAACCATAACTATGATATTAGTGAAGTTTTGTATAGGTAAACCCAATCAATATTTTATCTTTTACCCTAGAACCTATAATAAATCATTAGTTCCCTTCTGATGACCTTTGGTTAATTGTTATACAACCTCTTGGAATGTGCTCTGAATAGGAGAAAGCCTAGTTACTATCTAATAGCAATTAGCCAGTGACACTAGGAAAACTGGCAGTTCTCATTGCAGTTTTGACTATCAGAAAAAGGACCTAATAGCCCTTTTAGTTTGGGGAGAATTTTATTGAGTATTTTGCATTGATATGCATAAAAGAAGTTGGTCTGAAGTTGCCTTAATCTGGAATCAATTCACCAATAAAAACAAATAGACTAACAGACTGGCTATATAAACAATACACAACATTTTGCTGCATAAAAGAAACCCACCTCGCCCTTCCACTCGACTCGAGACTCGAGCCCCGGGATACCTTGCCAGCAGAGTCTTGCCCAACACCCACAAGGGCCCACACGGGACTCCCCACGGGACCCTAAGACCTCTGGTGAGTGGAACACAGCGCCTGCTCCAATCCAATCGCGCGGAACTTGAGACTGCGGTACATAGGGAAGTAGGCTACCCGGGCTTGATCTGGGGCACAAACCCCTTCCACTCCACTCGAGCCCCGGGCTACCTTGCCACCTGAGTCACCTGACACACACAGGATTCCACACGTGATCCTAAGAACTCTAGTGAATGGAACTCAACTTCTGCCAGGAGTCTGGTTCGAACACCAGATATCTGGGTACCTGCCTTGCAAGAAGAGAGCTTGCCTGCAGAGAATACTCTGCCCACTGAAACTAAGGAGAGTGCTACCCTCCAGGTCTGCTCATAGAGGCTAACAGAGTCACCTGAAGAACAAGCTCTTAACAGTGACAACTAAAACAGCTAGCTTCAGAGATTACCAGATGGCGAAAGGCAAACGTAAGAATCCTACTAACAGAAATCAAGACCACTCACCATCATCAGAACGCAGCACTCCCACCCCACCTAGTCCTGGGCACCCCAACACAACCGAAAATCTAGACCCAGATTTAAAAACATTTCTCATGATGATGATAGAGGACATCAAGAAGGACTTTCATAAGTCACTTAAAGAATTACCCTGAGAGCACTGCTAAAGAGTTACAGGCCCTTAAAGAAAAGCAGGAAAACACAGCCAAACAGGTAGAAATCATTAAAGAAAAACAGGAAAACACATCCAAACAGGTGATGGAAATGAACAAAACCATACTAGAACTAAAAGGGGAAGTAGACACAATAAAGAAAACCCAAAGCGAGGCAACGCTGGAAATAGAAACCCTAGGAAAGAGATCTGGAACCATAGAGGCGAGCATCAGCAACAGAATACAAGAAATGGAAGAGAGAATCTCAGGTGCAGAAGATTCCATAGAGAACATCGACACAACAGTCAAAGAAAATACAAAATGCAAAAGGATCCTAACTCAAAACATCCAGGTAATCCAGGACACAATGAGAAGACCAAACCTACGGATAATAGGAATTGATGAGAATGAAGATTTTCAACGTAAAGGGCCAGCTAATATCTTCAACAAAATAATAGAAGAAAACTTCCCAAACATAAAAAAAGAGATGCCCATGATCATACAAGAAGCCTACAGAACTCCAAATAGACTGGACCAGAAAAGAAATTCCTCCCGACACATAATAATCAGAACAACAAATACACTAAATAAAGATAGAATATTAAAAGCAGTAAGGGAGAAAGGTCAAGTAACATATAAAGGAAGGCCTATCAGAATTACACCAGACTTTTCACCAGAGACTATGAAAGCCAGAAGAGCCTGGACAGATGTTATACAGACACTAAGAGAACACAAATGCCAGCCCAGGCTACTATACCCGGCCAAACTCTCAATTACCATAGATGGAGAAACCAAAGTATTCCACGACAAAACCAAATTCACACAATATCTTTCCACGAATCCAGCCCTTCAAAGGATAATAACAGAAAAGAAGCAATACAAGGACGGAAATCACGCCCTAGAACAACCAAGAAAGTAATCATTCAACAAACCAAAAAGAAGACAGCCACAAGAACAGAATGCCAACTCTAACAACAAAAATAAAAGGGAGAAACAATTACTTTTCCTTAATATCTCTTAATATCAATGGACTCAATTCCCCAATAAAAAGACGTAGACTAACAGACTGGCTACACAAACAGGACCCAACATTCTGCTGCTTACAGGAAACCCATCTCAGGGAAAAAGACAGACACTACCTCAGAGTGAAAGGCTGGAAAACAATTTTCCAAGCAAATGGACTGAAGAAACAAGCTGGAGTAGCCATTTTAATATCGGATAAAATCGACTTCCAACCCAAAGTTATCAAAAAAAGACAAGGAGGGACACTTCATACTCATCAAAGGTAAAATCCTCCAAGAGGAACTCTCAATTCTGAATATCTACGCACCAAATGCAAGGGCAGCCACATTCATTAGAGACACTTTAGTAAAGCTCAAAGCATACATTGCACCTCACACAATAATAGTGGGAGACTTCAACACACCACTTTCTTCAAAGGACAGACCGTGGAAACAGAAACTAAACAGGGACACAGTGAAACTAACAGAAGTTATGAAACAAATGGACCTGACAGATATCTACAGAACATTTTATCCTAAAACAAAAGGATATACCTTCTTCTCAGCACCTCAAGGGACCTTCTCCAAAATTGACCATATAATTGGTCACAAAACAGGCCTCAATAGATACAAAAATATTGAAATTGTCCCATGTATCCTATCAGACCACCATGGCCTAAGACTGATCTTCAATAACAATATAAATAATGGAAAGCCAACATTCACGTGGAAACTGAATAACACTCTTCTCAATGATACCTTGGTCAAGGAAGGAATAAAGAAAGAAATTAAAGACTTTTTAGAGTTTAATGAAAATGAAGCCACAACGTACCCAAACCTATGGGACACAATGAAAGCATTTCTAAGAGGGAAACTCATAGCTCTGAGTGCCTACAAGAAGAAACGGGAGAGAACACATACTAGCAGCTTGACAACACATCTAAAAGCTCTAGAAAAAAAGGAAGCAAATTCACCCAAGAGGAGTAGACGGCAGGAAATAATCAAACTCAGGGGTGAAATCAACCAAGTGGAAACAAGAAGAACTATTCAAAGAATTAACCAAACGAGGAGTTGGTTCTTTGAGAAAATCAACAAGATAGATAAACCCTTAGCTAGACTTACTAAAGGGCACAGGGACAAAATCCTAATTAACAAAATCAGAACTGAAAAGGGAGACATAACAACAGATCCTGAAGAAATCCAAAACACCATCAGATCCTTCTACAAAAGGCTATACTCAACAAAACTGGAAAACCTGGACGAAATGGACAAATTTCTGGACAGATACCAGGTACCAGTGTTGAATCAGGATCAAGTTGACCATCTAAACAGTCCCATATCACCTAAAGAAATAGAAGCAGTTATTAATAGTCTCCCAACCAAAAAAAGCCCAGGACCAGATGGGTTTAGTGCAGAGTTCTATCAGACCTTCAAAGAAGATCTAATTCCAATTCTGCACAAACTATTTCACAAAATAGAAGTAGAAGGTACTCTACCCAACTCATTTTATGAAGCCACTATTACTCTGATACCTAAACCACAGAAAGATCCAACAAAGATAGAGAACTTCAGACCAATTTCTCTTATGAATATCGATGCAAAAATCCTCAATAAAATTCTCGCTAACCGAATCCAAGAACACATTAAAGCAATCATCCATCCTGACCAAGTAGGTTTTATTCCAGGGATGCAGGGATGGTTTAATATACGAAAATCAATCAATGTAATACATTATATAAACAAACTCAAAGACAAAAACCACATGATCATCTCGTTAGATGCAGAAAAAGCATTTGACAAGATCCAACACCCATTCATGATAAAAGTTCTGGAAAGATCAGGAATTCAAGGCCCATACCTAAACATGATAAAAGCAATCTACAGCAAACCAGTAGCCAACATCAAAGTAAATGGAGAGAAGCTGGAAGCAATCCCACTAAAATCAGGGACTAGACAAGGCTGTCCACTTTCTCCCTACCTTTTCAACATAGTACTTGAAGTATTAGCCAGAGCAATTCGACAACAAAAGGAGATCAAGGGGATACAAATTGGAAAAGAGAAAGTCAAAATATCACTTTTTGCAGATGATATGATAGTATATATAAGTGACCCTAAAAATTCTACCAGAGAACTCCTAAACCTGATAAACAGCTTCGGTGAAGTAGCTGGATATAAAATAAACTCAAACAAGTCAATGGCCTTTCTCTATACAAAGAATAAACAGGCTGAGAAAGAAATTAGGGAAACAACACCCTTCTCAATAGTCACAAATAATATAAAATATCTTGGCGTGACTCTAACTAAGGAAGTGAAAGATCTATATGATAAAAACTTCAAATCTCTGAAGAAAGAAATTAAGGAAGATCTCAGAAGATGGAAAGATCTCCCATGCTCATGGATTGGCAGGATCAACATTGTAAAAATGGCTATCTTGCCAAAAGCAATCTACAGATTCAATGCAATCCCCATCAAAATTCTAACTCAATTCTTCAACGAATTGGAAGGAGCAATTTGCAAATTTGTCTGGAATAACAAAAAACCTAGGATAGCAAAAAGTCTTCTCAAGGATAAAAGAACTTCTGGCGGAATCACCATGCCAGACCTAAAGCTTTACTACAGAGCAATTGTGATAAAAACTGCATGGTACTGGTATAGAGACAGACAAGTAGACCAATGGAATAGAATTGAAGACCCAGAAATGAACCCACACACCTATGGTCACTTGATCTTCGACAAGGGAGCTAAAACCATCCAGTGGAAGAAAGACAGCATTTTCAACAATTGGTGCTGGCACAACTGGTTGTTATCGTGTAGAAGAATGCGAATCGATCCATACTTATCTCCTTGTACTAAGGTCAAATCTAAGTGGATCAAGGAACTTCACATAAAACCAGAGACACTGAAACTTATAGAGGAGAAAGTGGGGAAAAGCCTTGAAGATATGGGCACAGGGGGAAAATTCCTGAACAGAACAGCAATGGCTTGTGCTGTAAGATCGAGAATTGACAAATGGGACCTAATGAAACTCCAAAGTTTCTGCAAGGCAAAAGACACCGTCAATAAGACAAAAAGACCACCAACAGATTGGGAAAGGATCTTTACCTATCCTAAATCAGATAGGGGACTAATATCCAACATATATAAAGAACTCAAGAAGGTGGACTTCAGAAAATCAAATAACCCCATTAAAAAATGGGGCTCAGAACTGAACAAAGAATTCTCACCTGAGGAATACCGAATGGCAGAGAAGCACTTGAAAAAATGTTCAACATCCTTAATCATCAGGGAAATGCAAATCAAAACAACCCTGAGATTCCACCTCACACCAGTCAGAATGGGTAAGATCAAAAATTCAGGTGACAGCAGATGCTGGCGTGGATGTGGAGAAAGAGGAACACTCCTCCATTGTTGGTGGGAGTGCAGGCTTGTACAACCACTCTGGAAATCAGTCTGGCGGTTCCTCAGAAAACTGGACATAGTACTACTGGAGGATCCAGCAATACCTCTCCTGGGCATATATCCAGAAGATGCCCCAACTGGTAAGAAGGACACATGCTCCACTATGTTCATAGCAGCCTTATTTATAATAGCCAGAAGCTGGAAAGAACCTAGATGCCCCTCAACAGAGGAATGGATACAGAAAATGTGGTACATCTACACAATGGAGTACTACTCAGCTATTAAAAAGAATGAATTTATGAAATTCCTAGCCAAATGGATGGATCTGGAGGGCATCATCCTGAGTGAGGTAACACATTCACAAAGAAACTCACACAATATGTATTCACTGATAAGTGGATATTAGCCCCAAACCTAGGATACCCAAGATATAAGATATAATTTGCTAAACACATGAAACTCAAGAAGAATAAAGACTGAAGTGTGGACACTATGCCCCTCCTTAGTTTTGGGAACAAAACACCCATGGAAGGAGTTACAGACAAAGTTTGGAGCTGAGATGAAAGGATGGACCATGTAGAGACTGCCATATCCAGGGATCCACCCCATAATCAGCATCCAAACGCTGACACCATTGCATACACTAGCAAGATTTTATTGAAAGGACCCAGATGTAGCTGTCTCTTGTGAGACTATGCCGGGGCCTAGCAAACACAGAAGTGGATGCTCACAGTCAGCTAATGGATGGATCATAGGGCTCCCAATGGAGGAGCTAGAGAAAGTAGCCAAGGAGCTAAAGGGATCTGCAACCCTATAGGTGGAACAACATTATGAACTAACCAGTACCCCGGAGCTCTTGACTCTAGCTGCATATATATCAAAAGATGGCCTAGTCGGCCATCACTGGAAAGAGAGGCCCATTGGACTTGCAAACTTTATATGCCCCAGTACAGGGGAACACCAGGGCCAAAAAGGGGGAGTGGGTGGGCAGGGGAGTGGGGGTGGGTGGATATGGGGGACTTTTGGTATAGCATTGGAAATGTAAATGAGTTAAATACCTAATAAAAAATGGAAAAAAAAAAGAAAAAAAAAAAAAAAGAAAGAAACCCACCTCAGGGACAAAACCAGACACTACCTCAGGGTAAAAGGCTGGAAAACAATTTTCCTAGCAAATGGTCTGAAGAAATAAGCTGGAGTAGCCATTCTAATATAGAATAAAATCAATTTCCAACCCAAAGTTATCAAAAAAGACAAGAAGGGACAGTTAATGATCATGAAAGGCAAAATCTTCCAAGATGAACCCTCAATTCTGAATATCTATGCTCCAAATGCAATGGCATCTACATTCATTAAAGAAACTTTAGTAAACCTCAAATCATTCATTGCACTGCACACCATAATAGAGGGAGACTTCACAACCCACTCTTATCTATAAAAACATCGGGGAAATAGAAACTAAACAGAGACACATTGAAGATAAAAGAATTTATGAAACAAATGGATTTAATAGATACCTACAGAACATTTTACCCTAAAACAAAAGCATATAACTTCTTCTCAGCACCTCATGGTACCGTCTCCACAATAGACGATATAATCCGTCACAAAACAGGACTCAACAAAAATATTGAAAGTATCCCATACACTCTATCACATCACCATGGAGGAAGGCTGATCTTCAATAACAACATAAATAATAGGAAGCCAACATTCATGTGAAAGCTGAACAACACTCTACTCAATGATAACTTGGTCAAGGAAGAAATAAAGAAGAAATTAAACACTTTTTAGAGTTTAATGAAAATGAAGGGACAATATACCCAAACTTATGGGACACAATGAATGTAGTCCCACAAAGAAAACCAACAGCTCTGAGTGCCACCAAAAAGAAACAAGAGAGAGCACACACTAAGAGCTTGACAGCACACCTAAAAGCTCTAGAACAAAAGGAGGCAAATTTACAAGGGGGAGTAGATAGCAGAAAATAGTCAAACTCAGTGCTGGAATCAACCAAGTGGGCACAAAAAGAACTATTCAAAGTATCAACCAAACCAGGAGCCTGTTCTTTGAAAGTAGTATCAAGATAGATACACCCTTAGCAAGATGAACTTGAGGGCACAGGGATAGTATCCTAATTAACAAAATCATAAATGAAAAGGGAGACATAAGACCAGAACCTGAGGAAATCCTAGGCATCATCACATCCTACTACAAAAGGCTATACTAAAAAAACTGGAAAACTTGGACAAAATGGACAATTTTGTAGACAGAAATCAGGTACCAAAGTTAAATCCAGATAAGAATAAAGATCTAAACAGCCCCATATCCCCTAAAGAAATAGAAGCAGTCACTAATAGTCTCCTAACCAAATAATGCCCAGGACCACCCACATGGGTTTAGTGCAGAGTTCTATCAGACCTTCAAAAAAGAACTAATTCCAACTGTTCTCAAACTATTTCACAAAATAGAAACAGAAAGTACCCTATTCAATTCATTCTATAGATACCACAATTACTCTGATAACTAAACCATATAAAGTCCCAACAAAATAGAAGACTTCAGACCAATTTCCCTTATGAATATTGATGCAAAAAATATTCAATAAAGTCCATGCAAACTGAATCTCAGAACATATCACAAAGATCATCAATAATGATCAAGTAGGCTTCATCCCAGGGATGCAGGGATGGATTAATATAAGGAAACACATCAACGTAATCCACTATATAAGCAAACTGAAAAACAAAAACCGCATGATCATCTTCTTACATGCTGAGAAATCATTTAACGAAATCCAACACCCATTCATGATAAAAGTCATGGAAAGATCAGGAATTCAAGGCCCATACTTGAACATAATAAAAGCAGTATATAGCAAAACAGTAGTCAACATCAAACTAAATGGAGAGAAACTAAACCCAATCCCACTAAAATCAGGGACTAGACAAGGCTGCCACTTTCTTCCTATCTATTCAATATATCACTTGAAATCCTAGCCAGAGCAATTGGACAACAGAAGTAGATCAAGGGAGCACCATGGTCCCTGGACCGGGGGATTCTGTGGACACCCACAAGGACCCACACAGGATCCTCCACGGGATCCTAAGACCTCTGGTGGGTGGAACACAGCGCCTGGTCCAATCAAATTGCCCAGGACCCTAGACTGCACATTATTATTATGCACATCCGATAGGCATGTGTGTGTGTGTGTGTGTGTGTGTGTGTGTGTGTGTGTGTGTGTGTTTGTGTGTGCATATAAGCGTGTAGGTATGTAGCACTTGTGACCAGAGGAATGCAATCATGCAGTGTCTTTCTTTATTTCTCTCTGCCATTTTCCTATGATGCAATGTGTTGATTAGAATATCCTTTGCCCATGGGATGTGGCACTATTACAAGGTGTTGGCTTGTTTGAGGAAGTGTATCATTGTGTAGGCTTGCTTTTATGTAGTGCACAATCTCTGCCCAGTGACAAAAATTGATCCTCTTCCTTGCTAACTGTGGCCACAAGCTTCCACATTGTTGCCTTCAGACTAAGATATAGACCAATTACTTCCTTCCCCAGCACCTCCTCTTCCTGGATGCTGCCATGCTTCCTACCAAGATAATAATGTACTGACCCTCTGAATCTGTAAGACAACCTCAATTAAGTTTTCCCTATAAGAGTTTCCTGTGTCATGATGTCTCTTCACATCAATGAAACCCTGTTGAACATAGGCAGTATGTTAGCCTAATTTTTAATGCTTACAAGATAATTGCAACCAGCATGCAAGCACAAAGTAAAGATGATGAATGAGTTTCTGTATTTTTTGAACTTCTGAATTTTTGAATGAATGAGGGGATTGGGAAAATTAGAAAGTTTTGGGAAGGAGATAGAGAGAGGACCTTTTGGGCTCCTGCCACTTGCTTTTGCATTCAATATATCTATTTTAAAACAACACCAACAACTAAAACAACCAACGACAGGGCATCCATACAACAGATTCACAGAGAAGACACCAAAGGGCAATACATTCTTGTAAATCATTTTTCAGCTAATGTCTGGTGTATTGAGCCTAAGGATTTTACTGTCAAACCCTGATGATTAATCACTAGATTGTATCCCCTAATACAATGATGAATGACACTGTGGTCAATAGGACAGTTAACGTGTATAAATACATCGTTTTTCACACAGTCAGTTTGAATTGTTACTATATTTCCCAGTTTTTTTTTTTTTGCATTTTATCTCCATTTTGTGTTGTTTTCAGCCCTCACTTGCTACATAGAAAACGGAATCTTTTACAATATATTTCATTTAGGGTGCACAATGGAACCTAAAGACTATTTCAGTCCATTTCAAAGTAGAGCTCTCTGTTCTCTTTCCAAAATTGAATTTAAACTGTTTTCAAATATATTTTGCAGTTGTGTGGCTTAGTTTAATTAAGATGGGGGGGGGTTATTTCTCCCACAGTCCCAGTTGTCTAAAACTGGGAAAACTGTCTAGAAATGTTGTGGAACCTTTGTGACTGTGCCCTAGGAGAAGTAGATCCGTGGGGCAAGAAGGAGCGAGCTGGGTGGTTCTGAACTAAATCTTGGATTCTAAATCTAACCAAATGTGAGAAGGGCCCATTCAGGCTCTCAATGCCACAGATGAACTTGTTGTTTCCTCCTATGTTCTCTTTATCATGACAGTCTGTTCCTCGTGAGTGTTTGCCATATACATCTCTTCCTGAACATTGATTGTGTCAGGAGTTTTGACAACTTGACTAAAAAATAAGTATTGTAAGTGTACATCTGTCTCTCCACCTCTTCCTCTTCCCCCTCCCTCCCTCCCTCCCTCCCTCCCTCCCTCCCTCCCTCCCTCTCTCTCTCTCTCTTTCTCTCTCTCTCTCTCTCTCTCTCTCTCTCTCTCTCTCTCTCTCTCTCTCTCTCTCTCTCTCTCTCTCTCTGTGTGGGTGTGTGTAGGTGTGTGTGTGTGGGTGTTGTGTCAAATATATTGCTGTCAATTTTGCCTTCATGTATTTTTTTAATGTGTGTGTGTGGAATGATTTTTCACATTAAAAATTATTCTCACTTTTCATAAATTTCAGTGTAATCTTCAATTTTAGGGAGATAAGCTTCCAAATGGCTTTTTTTCTGGAACTCAAGAAATTGGAATGCTCCATAGTTTTATGACCTGATTGAGAATTGTCAATTGGTTCCCAGTGATGCTGTGGGGCCATACTTAAGATCTGTGTAGCAGCTAGAGGAGCCTCTGTGTTCTTTGAGCCCTGCATTTGGAGAATAACTACGAATTGTTTGTACAGTTGGCTCTAGCATAGAGACTCTTCTTTAAAATTGTTTTCTCTTTCTCACTAGATGCCATGCATTGGAAACTACGGACCATATTGAATGGTGGAGAAAGGAGATTCACAGTAAATTATAAATGAAGAAAACAAAAGTTACAGCCCTATAACTGATACTCCCACAGCTAAAGCTGTGTGGAAGCATGGAGAATGTTGGAGGACTTGCAAAATTTGTTTGGATCTCATTCCTCCTCATTGCTCACATAATTTAGTACTTAATATCCTCGTGATTTCATAGATATATTTTTCTAAATACTTCTTAATTAAGTTGTGTGAATGTGTGTAACTCTGTGAATGTCTCTGTGCATATCTCTCTTTCTATGTATATTTTTCTCTGTCTCTGTGCCTACTTGTGTGTCTCTGTGTGAATGTTTATGTGCATGTCTCACTCTGTATGTCTAAGTTTCTCTGTCTTTCTGTCTCTGTCTGTCTATCTATGCCTCACATCTAAACTCATTTCTTCTCCTTGCTTACCTTCTTCTTCTATTGTTTTTCCTTCTTTGCCTTATCCTTCTCCTCCTTATTCTTTTCTCCTTCGCCTTCTCCTCCTACTCCTGTTTCTTTCTTTCTTCTTCTTCTTCTTCTTCTTCTTCTTGTTCTTCTTCTTCTTCTTCTTCTTCTTCTTCTTCTTCTTCTTCTTCTTCTATGCCTTTGACTTTTCCTTCTCTCATTCTTCTTCTCTCCTTCTCTCCTCCTTATTTAACCTTCTCCTTTTCTACTTCTCCAAGTCCTCCTCCTTCCTTTTGCTCTTCCTCTTCCACTTCTCTTGTTCTTCTTCCTTCTCCTTCTCCTTGTCGTTCTGCTCCACCCATTCCTCTTCCCTTCCTTCTTCTCCTCTTCCTCTCCATATTCTTCTCCTTCTCTTTCTTTTTCTCCTTCTACTTTTTTCTCTATCTCACCCTCCCTCACTCCCTCCTACCCTTACCTTACCCTCCCTGATGTATTCACAGACTCTCCTCCAGTACTACTGGTCATTTGAATTTTGTCTTGCCAAGCTATGAAGACAAGGATGGTCTCCTGAGGCATCCCCTGTTACTGGTCTTTTCCATATGTCTTTTCAATTGTCCTTTCACTGTTTTACAGATTTCTTCTAAGATCATTTTACCCCACCCCACCTCCATGCCTTGATTTCTTCTGGTGGGAGTCTCCAGAGTTTCAAACTCACATCCTCTCTGATGGTGTTCTGCCTGAGAAACCACAAAATCTGGAGGCTAGAGTTAAATTTGATCATTGAGCTTGGGGCATTGTGCTATGTACCAAATGCCTGGTCTCCAGTCATGCTGAAGTCCGTAAACCTGATGAAACCTAATGGGTCGTAATTTTCACCTACATGGGAAGGAAGGCATTTCCTCCGTATTTCTGGAACCCTGGCTCCTGGTGAATTTACCATACCCACAAGCACTCCCGCCCTGCAGTGGCTAATGGCTAGCAGTCACATACAAAATGACCAAAGGTTCTGATCTTCAGGTTAGATAACTTCTAGTTACCTAGCAACAGCAAGGTAACGAGCCCAATATATGAGAGGCTACTTGGCCCTACATCAGTCTCTCATTCTTTCTCTCTCTCTCTCTCTCTCTCTCTCTCTCTCTCTCTCTCTCTCTCTCTCTCTCTCTCTCTCTCTCTCTCTCTCTAACTTTTACAATCCTTACTCTCTGTAAACTTTTACCTCTTTCTCTAAGCGTTCAACTTTCTTACTCTCTAACTTGCTTTCTGTCTTTCCTTCTATGTCTTTCCCCATCTCTCCTTTTGGCCATGGCAAGTCTAACAATCTTTTTACTCTTTTTTTTCTCCTTGCTGTCTAAAATAAAGCTCTAAAACATTAGACTGTCTATGTTTTTTAGGCCCAATATGGGATGCCAGAGACAAAGAATCTAGTACCATTGTCTTCCCCTAGTTCACCCCCATCCGTGTAGTTTCAGTGGATTTACACAGCCAGATGCACAATCAGGTATGCATGGTAATTATCCTTCACTCCTCCCATGTCAGCCTTCACAGAGCACAGAACCTTCTGCCGTCCATGTTCTCTCTCACTTCACCAACTTGCCCTACACCCACAGTTTCACACTGGACACTTAACATTACTACAAATTATTAAAATGTAACTGCATTTAAATTTAAAAATCATCTCCTCATTTGAGTTGGTAACAATCCAATGCTTAACAGATATTTGTTAGTAGTGCTTACCTGTTGACATTGATACCATGAACTTCTTATTACTTCTGGTGCTATGTGATTTTTTTTTCAAGCAAGATGAGGACTTGAACAATTTCTGAAATCATGTCTTTGGACTCACAGCACTTATGTGATGTAGTTCTAGTTTCCCAGAGACTTCCAGTATCTGTGATGAGCCATGAACTTGGAACATCTGCAGCATGACCCAGAGTTTCATTGGGCTGAGCAGAGAGATCTCAAGATTTGATTGCTTTCTCTGTCCAAAGTATATATATACGATTAAATTACAACTGCATAGTGGTTTTTATTACTCTGTGTTATTATCATTTCAAATCCTCTTATTTCTTGGCTGAGTTGCTAAATGATACCTTGTTCTGTGAACCAGCTGCCATTTTTGTTCTAAAGCGATTTGATGGATCTTTTCAGCTTTCCTAGTTCCATTTACTGAGAAAGGTAGCTTCTCTCTGAGGTTATGGTCTCAGAAGTTGTTGGATGTTTCAAACCCTTCCCTGGAATGTCTGGGACTCTGCAAAAAAGGGATTAAGAATTTTGAAACAAAAGTGAGGAACTACTTGGTGTCTTCTTCTTGTCCTGTGAAAATTCTGAGATCCATTCTTACAACTGGAAATATTCAAACACATTAAAATTATTCTACAATGAGAAAATCAACTGCATTATAATCCTGATACTTACTGACACATGAGTTATAAGGATGTTCTTTATTAAAAAATCAATTAGTTCTTACACTCTTTATTTCGTTCTAGAACACATTTTCCCCCTTTTAACAGCTGAAAAATCTATTTTACTTCAATTTCATTTTTAAAAATCCGTATTATTTTAAAAATTTTAGTGGTAATTGTAATAAGTATCTATAAAGTGTTGCAGATGGATCATGCCCCCTCTTTATGTGGCTAATGGAAGGTTATTTTAAAAAATTCTTCCTAATGAACATCTATTCTTGTTGTTGTTTTTGTTGTTGTTGTTATTGATGTTGTTAGATGTTATTACTTGACTTCAGGAATGTTTAATGCTAATGAGGGTCTTATTGTTCTTATTGTTCTCCAGATGTCTCCTTTCACCCTCCCAATATATATAATATATATATATTTAATATATATATATATATGTTTGTAAAATGTGGTGAGTCCCTGTATGCACATTATCAAATGTTTCTGATTCAACTTGTGCACAAAGCAATCTACATTTTGTCTTTTTACATTGGTGTTCTTTTGCAGGGAAATGAAATACCAAAGCCTATCTGAAAGTAAGGATTTTTCAAAAGTCTCATTTCCTTGGGAATTATAAATAAAAGTTTATATTCATTATGGAGAATGTATTATGAGCTTGTCAAGAGCATTTGAATATGAATTTCTTTCCTGTTATGTTTATTTTTCTTTGGTGATTTGAAGTGGAAGCTACTCACAGGAAAAAAAAAGAGAGGTATCTAAAACTACTTCTCATTATCTCACTTTCTTTAAATTGAGATTTCTGATGTTGAAGAGGAATGAAGTGAGTGTGCAGATTTTGTCCACATAACTCCTAAAAGAAAGAGTAATAGTCATGTTCCACAAACACATGTATTCAACACCCCAATTAAATTGCATGGGTACTGGCTGAATCTAAAGTCCCTGTAAATGAATGTGTGTGTGTGTGTGTGTGTGTGTGTGTGTGTGTGTGTGTGTGTGTGTGTGTGTGTGAATGTTTCCATGTGTGTGTGTGTCTGTGACTCAGTATATCTAGGTGTATATGTACATGTGTGTGTTAGGATTATATTGCTGTAAACAGACACACTTATCAATGCATGTTTTATTAGAAAACCATTTAATTGGGGCTGGCTTACAGGTTCAGAAGTTCAGTCCATTATCATCAAGGTAAGAATATGTCAGGATTCAGGCAGGCATGGTTCATTTGGAGCTGAGAGTTCTATAACTTCATCTGATAGCTGCTTGGAAATGAATAGCTTCCAGGCAGTAGGCAGAGGGCCTGAAAAGTCTGTTCCCACAAAACACCAAATGTGTTTTTGAGTGTTTATGTGAGTATTAGTATGGGTTTTATTGCCATGAAGTGTCACCAGGATCATAGCAAATCTTGAACACTTTGTAACTTCTTTTCAGAGGTTTACTCCATTATTGTCATGGCTGGAAACATGGTAGCCTTCAGACAGACAAAGTGCTGGAGAAGGAGATGAGTTTTAGGTCTTGATATACAGGAAGCAGATGGAGACTGTGTCAAACTGGGGATTGCTTAAGGACAGCAGACCTCCAAGCCTACCACCACATTGTTACATTTCTTCCAACAAGATCACACCAACTCAACAAAGACACATCTCCATCAGTGTCCCAACTACTCCACCAATGTCACACCTCATGAAACTATTTCACACTTCCTGAGAGTGCCACACCTATTGGCACTATTTATTTGGGCCCATTAACATTATTCTTAAAACTGTTCAATGGACAAAAGGTAACTTTAATGAAAGAAATAAAGAATGTTTCAAAAAATAAACAGGAGTATGTATGTCTTGGTTACTGTTCTATGCTGTGAGAGACATCATGACCAAACAAACTTATAAGAGGAAACATTTAATTGTGGTCTTAGAGTTCCAGAGGGCAAGTCCAGGATATCATGGTAGACACCATGGCAACACAGAGGCAAAACATGTAGAGCAGTAGTTGAGAGCCAACAACTTATGATGGAGATGGCAGAGAGTAATGAAAGAGGGAGAGAGAGAGAGAGAGAGAGAGAGAGAGAGAGAGAGAGAGAGAGAGAGAGAGAGAGAGAGAGCCTGATGGGTTTTTGATATTTCAAGGCTCTGTGACAAGTCTCCTTTAATAATAAAACAACTCCTAATTCATTCTAAACAGCCCATCACCCGGAAAACTAACTCATTTGAACGTGTGATCATCTGTGGCACACAATTATTCAAACGAATAAAGGAATGGAAAAGAAAATGATATCAACTAATAAGTGGCCATGACAATTGGTAGTATAGTTTATATCATTACTTTTCATTTCTCTCAGTTTGGGGTTATTTGCATAACATATTTCTGATCAGCAATCATTCTCAAATAATCCAAAGGCATCCTAACCCCACCACACACACACACACACACACACATTTCTACTTGATTAACAATATTGGCATTAATTATTTTTATGGAAACATATCCCTTATTCCTGATTTAGTTCAAATCGTGGGAAATGTTGATGTATAATTAATTCCTATTCATAATGGGATAATACAGAAGTCAACAATATTGAATCCATTGTTCCTTGGAGCTGAAGATTTTCCATCGATTTAGTAAAATATAAATATGATTTTAAAAGAAGGCAACACCCTGAAAAAGTCTTATTTTCATCTTTTCATTATTTACAGACCATTCTGTGGTATAAATAGGAATCTAGAGGAAGAAAGGTGTTTAAAGTCACTGACACACACACTTAACTTAGGTTTCCTTTGCACAGGAAGAAGATATATCAATCCTCTATATATGGAGAGTTTCTCCAGGACCATTAATATATAAAAGTCTTCAGGTCTCTAGGTTAAAACAACATTGCTTTTGCCTATAATTTATGCAAAGTAACCTCTTTTATACAGTTATCATATTGATGTGTGTATGCATACAGAATTATACAGGTAAGTCCAGAGGATAGGGAAGGGTATACTGTTTTCTGCTACTTCACTCCCTAATTTTCCTCTTGTGACAGGGTTTCTTGCTGAGCTAGGAGTGAGGCTGACATTCAGGAAGCCACAGTCATTCTTCTGTCTCTGCCACTCCAATTCCTAAGCACTGGTGTTTAGGTGAATGTTTGACCAAACACTTGGCTTTACCACTGGGCCATCTCCCTAGATTCTTCTTTATTTTAAATAACCTCTGGATGACTTTTGCCCTCAATGTAATGAAACTGCTCTATAAGAATTTGTTATTTAGAAGATGGCAATATAAGTGGTCTGTGTGTGTTCAGTACATGGTATATTAAGAACTACTTTCCTTAATACCTTGAGAATTGCATACAAATATTTTGATGGAATTTACTTTCCAATTATTTTAGTAACTCCTCCCAGAACAAAACCTGGCCCACTCCCACCTAACTCCTCCTGCCAACTTCATATCTCGTCTTCTCCCCTTTGTTACAACCCATTCAAATCATTTGTGTTTCCCATAAACTCTTAGACATCTGGCTTCCAGTAGAGCATGAACAATCTATAACCTTCAAAGTCAATACCTTTGATGAAAACTTACTATTCATCCTTCATCAACTTTCTATACCTTATCAGATAGCGATAAGGGATAGTGAGCCTTCCCATTCAGTGATGGAAGACAGAATGTCCTGATTTTGTGCAGAAAGACACAGTTTTTCTCTTACCTCTGTGCCTTACAAGATTTTCATTCTCTTCCTTGAGGATTTCTAAGTTTCAGCTCCTCTACTTCTTGCCTCTTTCTGTGAGTATTTGTGAATATGCATGTGTGTCTATATTACAGATGTCTCAGTATATATACAACTCAACTCATAGTGGGATTTTGCAATTAACTGCTGGCACTATCTCACACTAGACCATATTCCTTAATGCAGACTTGGTGTGGGTAAGTACCAGAAAGGAACTGGAGATTGCTAGATATCTTCAGAGTTAGTTGTAGTATAGGTGAAGTTTAGACTTCTGACCTTACATTCTGGCTAGCCCCTATGGGTTTAAGATGCATGGATAAGGGATCAAGATCCTGAACTTGGATTGCATTTTTCTCCTTTTTGAACAAAACAGAGATATCCTTGAAGAGATAGATGGATCTTATCACTTTGTTTCAAATAAAGAATTCTGTGGTTAAATTGTTTTGAAATGTCAGTCATGGGTCTTAGATGAAGGCTTTGGTCCACAGTACAATGTTCATAGGTAGTACAATATGCACTCTGAAAAGTGATTGGAACCTGAGGGCTTTAATCAATGAGTTAATCAATCAATGGATATACAAGGAATGGGTAAGAAACTTGTAAATGAACGCGGTCATTTGGACATGTCTTCAAAGCTGTTTATTGTCTTTGGTCCCTTCTTGTGTTAATGCTGACTAGCTGCCAATAATTTGAACAATTGTGCTGCTTCATGCCCCTTTCATATTCATGTGATCATGGATCCTTCTTTCATTTGTGATAGTAACATGTCAGGTTCAGAGGAAACATTGCTTAATTCTTTAATTTTTTTTTCTAGAAACGGCATGCTAAGTGTAGAACCAATGTTACCTAGTTGTTGTAGTTGGAATATTCAGCCATGGTATCTGTTGTCTTTGAGACTCAAGAACTTTGCTGCTACCCACACCACTGGTCTTTCTTCTGAATTCACTATTGTATTTTAGTAGATTTCAATATCATATGAAGTACCAGAAAATGAGTGAAAAATGACAGTGGTGAAATGTGTTTAGAATCATTAAATTACACACTTAAAAATAAATAAATCAATGGATTTATATAGTACATAAATCAAACTCCAATAAAACTTCTGAAAAGGCTTAACCAAATGTGATGCTTCTCATGTGAGTTGTTATTTGTCATAGCACCTGTGATTTAGCTGTTAATAGTACTGGGTTTTATTACTTATGAATCAGACACCAATACATCCATGAAGGGGTTACACTCCATTCCCTCAGGAGAAAGAAATCAATTAAAAGTCATTGGATTTCTTGATGAGAATTTTTCTGGTCAAAGCTGAGTTGGCAGGAAGTTGGACAGACTGGGGTGTCTCCTAGAAAGTGTAACACAAATTAGAATGTAGGTGTTGTGAGGCTATAAGGCATATTCACTACTTGTCACCTATTATTGAGTATTCTTGCTGTTGGAGGTACTTACCCTTCACTTCTGCCATGGAGGGAAGTGGGTCTACACCTAGGCAGAATGAGGAGATTGTGATGAGTAATGTTTGTGTGGGTTATGGAGCAGGATAAACCTTAATGTGCTGGGATTTTATTTATCTCCAACTTGACAATCTAGCGTCACCTTAGGAGAGAGAACAATTGAAGAATTGTCTCTATTCACTTGGTTTTTGGGTAAGTCTATGGGACATTTTCTTCATTGATGGTCGATGTGTGAGGGTAGGCAACTGTGGGTAAGCTCATCAGTAGTCATTTATAAAAGGAAAGCTTTTACTCTGTATTTAAAATAAAATATTCGATCAAGCCACATGATTTTTGGTGGTTTGAATAAGAATATACCCTATAGGTTCATATATATGGATATTTACTCACCAGGGATTGGCAGTGTGTTTAAGGATTAGAAGGAATGAGAGAAGATGTGGCTTCATTGGAGGAAGTGGTTGTGTCAATAAGGGTGGTCTTTGAGTTTTCAAGAAACCAATGTAATGGCAGAATATCTGTTTCTGTCTAAGGATCAATAGTTCTCTATTGCTCCAGTGCTGCGGTCACTGACTTGATGTTTGACTAAACTTCTGTAAGTGTAATCAAGCCCCCAGTTAATGCTTTGTTTCATAATAGTTGTTTTATCCATGATGTCTCTTCACAGCAATAGAACAATGACTAAGATAGGGTCAAGCAATAAGCACTCTTTCCTGGTAATGCTTCAAGTTCCTGTTTTGCCTTCCTTGGTAATAGTCTGTAACATGTAAGCTAATAACCCTTATATTCCCAAGTTATGTTTGATGTTAGTATTCTTCAGTGTGAGAAAGAAGCAAACTAGAACAATTGCATGTCATTATATACATGAGAATATCTTACCTTTAAATTAAAATAAAATATCTACACATTATTTGTCCTTATAGGATAAGTGACAGTGGTAGTATTAGATATTTTGTTTCTCTAAGAAATTGTCTTACTTAAAATTTCTATTGTTGTAAGGACATACCATATCCAAAGAACTATTTCCATAGCAAAAGTTTTATTCAGCTTATATTCCACATTGCTGTTCATCATCAAAGTAGTTGGGAAAGAAACTGAAACAACACAGGTTCTTGGATCCAGAAGCTCATGCATAGGCCATGGAGTGGTGATGCTTATTGACATGCTCCTTAAGTCTTGCTTCCATGAGGAGCACAAGACTACCACCACAAGGGTGTCACCACCCACAATGAACTGGGTCCTCTCCCACCAATTAAGAAAATTCCTTACAGCTTGATCTTAAAGAGGCATTTTCTCAACTGAGGCTCCTCCTCTTTCAAAACTCTAGATCTTGTCAAGTTTCTATGAAACCAGTATGGCACTCTGAATGTAGTTGGACTACGAGGAGGTGTGGCCTTATAGGAGTAGGTGTAGCCTCTTTGGAGGAAGCATATAACTGTGAGGCTTTAAAGCTCTGCTCAGTGTGGAAGACACCATCCCTGCATGCAGAAGACTCTAAGCTTCCTCTCCACCACTACATATGCCCAGACACTTGCATGTTCACTTCCTTGATGATAGTGGACTGAACCTCTGAAACTGCAATGAAATGTTGAAAAGCCCTAATGAAATGTCTCTAATGAGTTGTCTTAGTCATAGTGGTTTTTCACAGCATTGAAACCCTAATTAAGACATCCAGCTAGCATAGAAACTCTCCCAGATATCAAAATTAATCAACAATAGAGAGTATTTTCAAGTCATTTGGCATTCAAACTTATTCTAGAGAAAAAACACAAATGATTGAGTCCATGACAAGCCTGACTAAAAACAAAAACAAAAAACAATACAAAAACAAACAAACAAAAAACAAACAAACAAACAAAACAAAAACAAACAAAAAAACCTACAACAACAATAAAACCAACCAAACAAACAAACAAAAGAAACACTCAGAGTGCATATGGGACCCATTAAGACCCCCATGAAGCACAGGGGCTACTCAGGAGTAGTGACCAACATATTGGGCAACCTCATAGAGTTTGAAACCCATGAGAACTGGCATAGAAAAGAGATCAGCACATATGCATTGAGTACACCTTCACTGTTTTATGAGAAGGAGGTCACACATAAATTTGAGACAGGAATTTATAGGGAATAGACAGGCTGAAATGGTACATAGGTATGTTGGGAGTCAGATGTTTGGAGGAGAGCCAGGGGAACAGGCCAGTGGTGAGCTTTTTGATGGTCATCTGGGGCACTCAACAGAGACCTCCAAAAGATCACAGGATACATCCCAGGCAAAGATTGCACAGGGAAAGAACTCAGGATCCACGCCCCACCATATATTATCTCACAGTTTATTCATTTTCTCTTTTAAATTACTCTTTGATCTGATCAGCTGGCTATTTGTTAAGAAACCAAAGAACCTAATGTGGATATGCCCAATTTTAACTATTTGCACAAAATTTCTATTCTTCCTGGGTCTCCTGCTTCACATTTTGAGAACTTCATCTTAGAATTCATTTGTCCCTCAGTGTCCTCTAGTCCTTTGTGTGTCCTTTATTGTTTTTAAAGGTCACCATCAATTTAATCTTTCTTAACTTCTACCTGGTCTCTTTTCTGCATGTTAATATTGGATTTCTTAAAAAGATATCTTAATGGGAATAGATGACCATGTTGTCAAGAGCACTACTGTACCACAAAAAAACTGGATTTGTTTTCTTGAATTCATATCCAATGGGTAACAATCAGCTTTAATGCCAGCTCCATGGGATCTGACAACTCATGTCTCTGTGGTCACCTATACTCTCAAGCTCATGCCCTACTCCCACCCATATAAATAAAGATAATAAATCTTAAAATGAGAGACAAGTTTCATTTGGTTTCATTATTCAAATGAAACCTTATTTTGTCTGATTTCTGAATCTCTTTGGATCAGTTTTCTGGGTTGCACTTTGTGTAACAAGGCAACATTCCTTTTATCTATCACTCTTTCCCCAACTTGTTGTTTCTCCCTCAGACTTCATACCAGAGATTCTATCTATGTCCTGCCTTTCTCTGCTTCTTCCTAAAAATCCATTTTTTGCTGCCATCCCTACTCCTCTAAGTCATATCTCCAATTCCTTGCTCACTATGCAGACCACAGAATCTAAGTCCTGTCCATTTTAGCCTGTGTGATATTAGATGTATGCACTGTTCACAGCCTGCGTTGCAACTTTCATCTTCCTTTGATGTTCTTTCTACCATAGTCCATCTCTTCCAACAAAGTGTTCACTAAAAGCATGTCATGTCACACGTATTAATTTTTAGAACAAAACAAATTTTATTGACAAAGATACTGAGGTTGTCAAAGACCCATAGGTACCCAACACAGGAAAACAAACATTTTTTTTCAATCCTATAAGTTTACATTTCTGTACTTTGTGATTTTTTTCAATTTAAGTGATATTTGACACCAGAGTATAGACATAGATATGGAGGTCACCGAGAAATTTGATAAAGTACACAGTAGGATTGGCTAGAACTTTGTAAACAACCTTTCCGAACTTTTTGGATCCATCATCTCTGGTGTACTGCACCCAGGAACCTATTAAGAAGTCATTGTCATCACCTGATCTCGCCTCAGCCAGAGGGGTCTCTGGAATGATGTGGAGGTTACTTTCCTTGTAGTCATCCAGGAGCTGATAGACGTAGAGGACCGGATCCTTCTTTTAGGAAATGTAAAAATAGTCCTGTAAGAATGGCACCTGGGCTAGCACCATCCCACTCCAGTTGTCCTCAGAGCCATCTTTCCCCTCAAATTTGTGTTGTACCTCTCTGCCAACCAGTGCGCCTGCGAGGTGGACATCCCTCACCTGAGGAAAAACTACTTTGTGAGGCAAGACCTTAAGATTTAAAATCCTCTCATCGCTGTGGAGCTCCTGTCCGTAGACACTGTCAATTCCGTCATACTTCACCAAATAAAGAGAAGGGTTTGTTGGCAGTTGACCTAGAATGATGGCCTTCCAATGGGTGACAGGCTCATTACCTTCCTTCCACCCGTGAGAAATTCTGCAGCCAACAATATTCCCCAGGGCCTGGGAAGAAGGCTTCCTCCTACTCTTCTTCTTGAGTGATGTCATGCTCAGACTCTTCAGATGTATTGTCTTCTACCTGGCTGTAGACCTGTTGTGGTAGGTCACACTGTCTTGTGGCTTCCATTCCCTTCAAATATCATACTTGCTCATTGCCTGGGACTGAAGATCTTGCCCGTTTACGCCAGACACAATGCTGTTGCCTCTGTCATATATATGAATTCCTGATGGGCAATGGTTATGGGTTGGGAGTGAATGCTGGACCAAGACTCTTCTCTACGAGAACTTCTGAGCAGGTGAAGAAGACTATGCTAAACAGATTTGAGCTCCTAAAATTAATTTTATAAAAATAAGAAGTTAATAAGTCAGCCATGGTGGTACACGCATTTAATCCCAGAACTCAGAAGGCAAGGACAGGCAGATTTCTAAATTAGAGACCAGCCTGGTCTACAAAGTGAGTTCCAGGGCAGTCAGTGCTATAGAGAGGAACCCTGTCTCAACAACAAACAACAACAACAACATCAAGTAAAAGAAAACAAACGAAAATCAAACGAAAAACAAACAAAACAGAAATACAAACAAAAAATAACAAAACAAACAATCAAATGGAGAAGTTAATAGGAAGTGGTAGTGACCCATAACTTTAATCATAGTACTCAAGAGGCAGAGTGAGGCAGACCTTAGTGAGAGAAAGACTAGTCTGGTCTACACAGTGAGTTTCCTGACAGCCAAATCTAAACATACAGAAACTCAAATAAAATTAACCAAGCAAGCAAACAAACAAACAAAGAAACAAAGAAACAAGGGAAACAAGGAAATAAAAATAGTGTAATTAACAAGTAATTCTCTAGAGCTCAGAATAACATACTCAGATCAACATTTATTTCTTCAGACCTGAGTAAATTTGTCTCTGATGAGGATCCTCTCCTTGAATTTCTATGTCAATTTAGGTGGTGCTATGACAATTACCCCCAATGATCAAGAAGAAGAGAAAAAAAAAAAAAAAAAAGGCCAGAGGGGTCACCATGATTCTCTTGTACGCGTAAGCTCTGAGCTAAGTTCTTGCATTCACAAATATCTTCCCAGGGACACAGCACACCACTGTCCTTCTTTATTGTTTCTCCTGACCCAGCTTCAGAATTATTCGATGAAGCCATTGCATCACTGAACTCAAGAACAACTCAAAAAGTCGAGGCAATATCAGCCTTTTAGAACTAATAACTTCTAACATGCACATGGACAAACAGGAGCTTTGGCATTTTAGTGGAATTGTGATCTAGATATGGTTAGCAAGGATAATAAATTCAGGAGATAAACTAACCTAGACCATTCATGTCCCTTGCTAATAAACATGGGGAAAGTAGAATGTACAGTAACTCACTGTAGGAGAGAAAATTTTTAGCTTTCTGTAGCTATGAGGGTCCCAATTACTTCATAAATGTACTTACCCATAGAAAAATATCCTAGTCGTCAAGATCTCCTGATAGAGACCAGGCACCAAAAGCCTGTGGGAAAAAATGACCTAGCTTTGACACACCACTGTGAAGATAGTGAACTCACCTTGAATGGATTCTAGCGCCTCCAAGTGGAATAGATGCGCAACCTCCAGCCAGTGCTCTGTGACATCACCCTAGTTCAGCTTACATCATAGAACCCCTCTCAGGCTGGTTCCTTCCCTAGTTACACTCAGAAACATTCAGCATCTCGAATTTACCTTTTCATATGGCCTCCTAGAAATAATAAATGAAATCCCAACTGAAAGGCCTGATGATCTGAGTAATATTCTGCCAAAGAATTACACCCTTGCATGGTTTTTATTGTTTGGTTGTTGAATTTTTATTTATTTGTTTGGTTTGTGTTTTGTTTTGTTTCATTTTTGTTTTTATTTTCGTTCTGAGAAAGTCTTCGGTTTCTGCCTTGACAACATCCATGGTGGTTATTTTTCATGTTCCAACCTTTCCCTTGGTTATCTTTAAGCTGTGCTTCTTATCATAAATATTGCCAGATTCTTTGAGGCAGCCCACTGGATAGCACACCAATTTTCACTTTATGAAAACCCACAGTTAGAGGAGGACTATTTTTATGCAAACAAACCTGGAATTTGACAGGGTTAAATGACATGTATTGAAACCAATGGCAATCATGAATTATGGATTCTTTGGAAAGTAAGAGGACAACATAGATCTTGGGCATGCTTACAAAGTTGTGATAAAATTAAAAAAAAAAAAAACCTGATATCTCCCAGTCATATTTTAAAGGTTTTTAAAATTTACCAGCACTTCTGATTATAAGTAATTTCATAGATTAAATGCAGTAAAACAGGATGAAATAGATGAGGTAATTTTAGTTTTGAAATATGTGTAGACAGAATACTGGACACAGGTATGTATAAAATTTACTTACAAATTAGAGGACACTTTAATTGTTCATGCCACATAGATCTTCAGTTCTTCAAAAAAAATCCTTTTCAGTACCTTCCACGGTCCCCACCGTACCCTGTACATCATCTTCATAGGATATGACACTATCCATAGAGAGCTAGATCCTTCAACAACAGTCATCAAAAAAAAAATCATTCCTTAAGGTGTGGCCACAGGCCAATGTGATGGAGGATCTTTATCTGAGATTCTATCTTCCCAGGTTGATTTAAGTTCACAAAAAAAAAAAATCTAAGAAGGACCACTACATATCCATATCATCAATATTGATTGCCTCACTGTATGAAACATACATGCTATGGAGTGATTTAAGATGTCAACTACTGGATGAATGCCTTAAAAATGAGAGACAGAAGGAGAGAGAGAGAGAGAGAGAGAGAGAGAGAGAGAGAGAGAGAGAGAGATAAATATATTTCTCATCTATGTGTATTAGTGCAGCGCTTTGTTTTCAAAAAAATGGATGGAATGTTTAAATACTATATATTAGGTTAGACAAGTAAAACTCAAAATGACTATTGTAAAAATATAAATTTAATAAGGGACATTAAAAAATAGGAGGTATTTTGGAAGAGTAAGCGCAGCAGGAGGGGGGAGATCTGATAGCAATGGAGGATAGTGGGGAGGATGAAGATGGTAAAAGGACACTGTAAACCTGTGCAAAGGGTCACAGAAAAGGCCTGCGACTTGTACACTTAAAAAAAACACTGGTATAAAGTAACAGAGTCCAAATAATATTTTGATTAATTTGGGGATTATAGCTTCAAGACACTAAAAAATATATTTGTATTTTTCAACTCACTTGTGGTTCTTGCTATGTTGAACATGATATGGGTGACAGGATATGGTAAGGTGCTTCAAAGTTTGTGTATCATTTATCATCAAATGCACATGTCACTCAGTGAGCTGCAAGGCTATCACAGGGAAGGAGGTATCTAAAGATCTTAAGTGTACATGACGTAGGGAGAATAATGCCCCCACACTACTATAGATGTTGAAATAATCACATGTTTTTCCCAAAAATAATTTTCTGAAGATTAATCCCCAGGTGTGAATTTTAAATAACTGCCCTAAAGTCTGGATTTAAGATTCCTTGAGAATCTTCCAAAACAAAAGGAAATGAAGAATCTTGGTGCTGTAATTGGAGAAACAAGAGAAAAGCAAACAAGAATTCATCACATAAAAACAGACAGAAGAAGTAGGAATAAAGACATATTTAGGCAAGATGAATAGTGAAGTAGAGATTAGAGCAAGCAGAAAGGACTGAGGAGATAGCTCACTGCTTAGGCCCACTGATTGCTTTTGCACAGGACCAGGGTTCAATTTCTAACACCCACATGGTTGTTCACAACCACCTGCAATTCTAGTTCTAGACGATCTGATGACCTCTTTGGACAACACACAAACACACAGACACACACACACGCACACACACATATACTCACCCACAGAGAAAAAAAAATATTTTAGAAAACAATTATACAAACAAAAAGGAGTCAAGTATAGTTTTATTCCCCTTTAATACCAGCACTCAGAAGCAGGCTAAACTCTGTAAGTTGAATGACTGCCTAGCTAATAGGTGTGTTTTCAGAATTTTATTTTTCTCTTCTTTTTCTTTTTTTTTCTTTTTCTTTTTTTTTTTTTTTTGTATTTTAGGACTATTTCAGTATTTGTTTAAAGATTCTAGATTTTTTTTTCTTTTGATTTACTTTTTCTAATGTTTTAGGCTTTTTTCGGGCTTTTTAGTATTTTACAGTTTTCAGGTTTTTTTTTTTTTAGAGGGGGGGGTGTGCGGGAGGGTAAAGCCCTTTGTGTTATTTAGAGTTTTAGGGTTTTAATGGTTTTAAATTTGGTAGGTTTTTTGTCCTTATAAGTTTTTTGTTTGCTTGTTTGTTTGTTTGTTTTGGGTAGGGTTGAGGTTTATTTTTATTTTATTTATTTAATTATTTATTCATTTATTTATTTATTTATTTAAGGTATTTCAGGGTTTTAGGGCTTTTTAGTGTTTATGAATAATTTTAGGATAATTGTAGTTTTTTGTGTGATTTTGTTCTTCTTGTTGTTGTGTTTTGTTTTGTTTTTGTTTCTTTTTATACTTTTAGTGTTTTATAGGGTTTTAGGATTTTGTAAGGGTTTTTTGTTTTCTTGTGTGTGTGTTTGCTTTTTTTTATAGGCTTAGGATTATTTTTTTATCTTAGGATTTTAGTTAATGTTTCAGGGTTTTGTAGGTATTTTGGGGGAGGGTAGGATTGATTTTATAGTCTCAGGATTTTACTTAGGGTTTCAGGGTATTGTAGGTTTTTTGTTGTTGTTGTTTGTTTGTTTGTATGTTTGTTTTTTTTTGTTTTGCTTTTTTAAGCGGGTTTTCAAGGATTTTATTTTGAGTTTCAGAGTTTTGATGTGTTTTTAGAACTTTTTAAAGGAACTTTTTTTAGGGTTTTACAGTTCTTGTGGGTCTTTTTACTGTTGTTGAGTGAGTTGCCAGGTCACTGCATTGCAATGTAAGCCTGGTCCCAGCAACTTTTCTCATAACACTTGTACAGTACTGCTTTTCAACTTGGCTTTGTTACAAGGTTTAATGAGTGTCTTGGTCTGAATAAGACAACCTCACGTAGGCTTATATGCTTGACTGCTTGATTCCCTGGTTAATGGAAGTGTTTGGGAAGGATTAGGAGGTGTGGCCTTGTTGGAACAGGTGTGATCACTCCTAGTAAGGAGTGATCTTTAAGGTTTCAAAGTCCATACCAGGACTTTGAAACTATGTCTCTGTCTCTGTCTCTGTCTCTGTCTCTGTTTCTCTCTGTCTCTCTCTCTCTCTGTCTCTCTCTCTCTCTCTCTGTCTGTCTCTCTCTCTCTCTGTCTCTCTCTGTCTCTCCCCCTCACTCTCTCTCCTGGCTGCTTTCAGATCAGGATTCGAAGCTCTCAGCTACCTCTCTGCCACCATGCCTGTCTGCTTCCCACCATGATGATAATGGACTAAACCTTTCAAACTGTGAGCAAGCCCCCAAATAAATGTTTTCTTTTATAAGAAAAAAAAAAGAATTTTAGGGTATTTCTTTATTTTTTAGTTTTGTTTTGTTTTTTAATTTAATTAAGGAATTTTTAAAAATTGTTTTAAGCATTTTTTTTAATAAGGTTTGGAAAATGATTTTCTTTTCCAGTGTTTTTGGCGATTTTTTAAGGCAGAAGAATTTGTAGTTGTTGGGGTGGTGGTTTTGTATCTTTTCATTTTCTTTTTTTTTTTAATTGCTTTTTTATTGTCTCATTAGGGATCTAGACTTGTAGAGTTTTTGGATTTTTTTTTTTAGGGTTTTATAATTTTTTTAGGGTCTTTTTAGAGTTCTTGTGTTTTCTTATTTATAGAATTTTAGGGTTTTAAAAATGTTAATTAAGAATTTAAAAAATAGATTTTTTGGGTCATTTAGTGTTTGTTTAATAATTTTAGGGTTTTTTAGGGTTTTAGGTTTTGCTTTATTGTTTTAGGGTTTTTTTTTACGGTTTTTAAATGATTTTAGGGTACTTCTCAGTGTATTTGGCAAGATTTTTTTTTTTAAGGCTTAGTGTGGCTATTGTTCTTTCCTTGTTTGTTTGTTTGTGGTAATTATTTTACGGTTTTTTGGGTCTTTGTAGAGATCTAGAATTTTTTTGTTGATTTTTTTTGTTTGTTTGTTTTTCTTTAGGGTTTTAGGTTCTTTTAGTTTTATTTTTTCAAAAATTTTATGTTTTTTTTTGTTTGTTTGTTTGTTTGTTTGTTTTAGGGTTTTTATTGTTTATTTAAAGCTTCAAGTTTATTTTCTTTTCTCTTCTTTTTTCTTTTTTATTTTTTAGAGTTTTTAGGGTCTTTAAGGTTCTGTCTCTAAGAACATAGAAACTGAACCTATTGCTTTTAGATTATTTATAAAATGTATTCCATTCTGAAAACAAGAAACACTATAAAGTCATGTTTGTTCATTTGCGTGTATGTCCCCAGGAGCTATAGATTATGTGTGCCTAATGCAGAGCTCTAAATATGTCCTGATCATACAGATTTAATTGTCACATCATGAAAGTTCAAGAACTATACTATAAAGCAATATCTATGTATCCTAGTTTATTCATCTTTCAAACAAATATAGTAGATATGTCACAGAGGGCAGAATTTATTAATCATGATTTCGAAAAAGGACCTCAAAAGTCATTAAATCAAGTATCTTATACTAGCCAAACTCTACCCATCTATCCAGTTCACTCCTTAAGAATAATTGCACCTGGGTTTTGGTTAATTCTTATTAAATTCTCCAGTTAAAAAGGGTCTTTATTAGCCCCCTTCCAACTTAGTGAAAAACTCCATTCACTCTCCTTCTGAAAGCAAAAGCATTTTTCTTTCACAGACTATGTTAATTTTACAACATTTGCCCCTGGATGGTTTCCATTTCCACAGTTGTGTTTGCCATGACTCAATATTTCATCTCTCTTCAGACAACTCCTCTCATATACCACAGGATAATACACAAAGGCTCATTTGTGAGTCATGCCAAGAAAGCGGAATGAACTTGGGGGATACAGAAGAGGGAAAGACACAAGAGCAACAGAAGTATCATTAAGCTGGATACTACTCTAGAATACTGCATGCTATTCATGTATCCTGGGGATCCAGAAATTCATCTAGACTGGACCCTATTTATCCATTGGTAGGATGTAGTCTGAAGCTTAGCCTATTAACTGGCAGCTCCCAAAGCTTTGAACTGATCCAATGATTGTTATCTTCCACACAATACCCAGTAGTATCCAAGCTACATTCCCTGTCACAGGCAAAAGCCCGGAAAAAGAATAGAAAGCACTGTACTGTGTGCTAGGGTAGTGCTCATAGAAGGTATTGGCAATCTGCACGGAATCTATTAGCACAACTGCAAAGGTATGTGGCACAGGCAATCCAAGGATCACCATGCTTCCCATTTTATCTCTCCAGTCTATATATCCTCTCCCAACTCTACACACTACGCTCCTATTCCTAGGGATCATTTAGAGGTCTCATAAATACCACCATGTATAACCCCGGAAGATGAGAGATGTTTGAAGCACATCAATAGATTTTAAGTCTGACAATTGTTGATGTCATCAAAACAATTTTCTGAGGTGTGCTGTGCTTTTGTCAAACGATGGGGCTAGAATGGCCCTGCCAAGATCTAAAGCAGAAATACTAGTTTTTTGTTTGTTTGTTTGTTTTTCTATTATTATATTGGAACATGTCATCATCAATTGCACTTCCTCAGTCTAAAATAACAGGTGATACTTACAGTTATTTGCTGCCATCTCTAAAGTCTGGGCAAGGCAACTCCTGTGATTCTCCAAGCCTTGCTTCTTACCAGTTCTGGGCTATATGCTGTCAGGATAATGTTCTAAACAGGGAACTCTATGGATATCCAGATTTCAATAGTTTTCCCTTCAAAAGTATAGTAAAAAAATTCCAATTGTACATTTATTTTAGTATTTCTGGTCAACAATTTCCTACTGAAGTGACAGCAATATTTACTATTTTTATATCTTTATACTAACATTATATTTCTGTTTGATTTGTAGGGGACAGGTTTATTTGAGACAGTCCTACATTACTCATGCTGACCTCAAACTTGCTATATAGCTATGGACAGTCAAAGGCCTTGATCCTCTTGCATTCAACTGCCAAGTGCTGGGATTACAGATTACAGTATCATAGCTATTAAAAGATTTTCTATGACTGATAAAAGAGGTGAGGATTTGACTTTAGGATTTCAGTATTTTTCTAATTGTAGTCATAGTTTACATTGAATAGAGTCATTATGTGAAAGGCAACAGAGATTCTGGTCTTTCAGATTTCTACTCATTAGTAGATCAGTTAATACATTTAAATATCTGCTAAAAATGTCATGGCCTACAGGAGAACAGTAGTTTAAGATCTTGCCTAGCGAGGTTTCTGATTTTTAAGAGATTCAGAAAATAGGAGTAGATTTATGAGTTTAACATGAATGAGCATGTCTTATCTAATTTGCCAATGTTATACATAATAATAAAAAACATGCATTTTAAGTTTTTAGAATTATTTTCCTAAAAACATATATATTTATGACCAAATGAGCTAGAATTACTCATAAAAATATTTAATATTATAAAAAGCCTAAATTTTTTTGAAATAAAATGAAACTGATTCTCTTGAATTTATTGTAGTCTGTTATTTTGATAAGTTTTTCTGAGGTTTTTAGAGATCTAAAGACAAAATATTCAGTGTATGTTTTTATGATAATTTTCAAGTAAGTTAGTATACTGAGACTAGGATGGTAAGCCCAATGCCAACACTACAAAGAGGTTCTAGCTTTTGGTATGTAAATGACTACAGTGTTTTTTGCCATGCTATGAAAGGTTTAAAAATTGCCTTCGTTTGGAGTATTTATTTATTTTTTATCTTTAGTCCCTATCTGTTTCCTGAACTGACTCAAAATGGCAGCTCCCTCCACGTTGTTCTCATGCAGGAAATGATCTCCTGTTTATTTCAAATTGAATACCCCCCAAACAATTAACCAACCAAAAAAAAAAAAAAGGTTAATATGGTAATTGCCTCAGATCTTACTTGGAAACCATTTGATGACTATAATGATTGTTACATTAACGGGGAGACGATCTAAAATAGTTTGGTGATATTATTACACAGGATTATTTTGCCATGGTTGTTAGGAAAGTTGTTTCCATACACTTTTTTTTTTTTTTTTTTTTTTTACTAAATAGGGACTAAGTTTAGGATTTTAAAACTACTTTGCTAGTTTGATTTGGTTTTCTAAAATTAACGACAGAGTCCAGATGACAACAGTAAGTAATCTTTCTCTATCTTTCAACTATACCTGAGGCTGACATATTGTAAAAACTGGTAATCCTCTCTTCATCTCTCAGCAAATGTCTGTCTCTTGGAAATTTATGATCTCGTCTCCATTAAAATTCTTAGTGGTTTTCATTGGTATAGTATGTGACCATACCTCTCTGATTTACAATTCAGTAGGACTTGAACAGAACCAAGGATAGTTAGATAATGAGACTTAATTTAGTTTCAAGTGTCGAACACAAGGCTAGTTTCTCCATTCCTAATTGATACATAGGTATACGAGGTTAATTATAAAGTTACTTACTATACCAACCACTTGTTTTTCTTGTTCTTTATCGAATTTCTCTACACCCACATACAACTTCTGAAACATATTTTTATACTGCTCATATAATTTGATGTTGATCATGACCCTGTAAAGCAAAGTAATGAAAGCAGTCAAATTTATACAAATAGGAAAAGAACGCTCAAAAAAATTAAATTGTTCTTTTCATACTATAAAAAGAAAAATAGCAGTAAAAAATCATCTAATGGGAAGTAATTGCAGATTTTTTTTCTAAGAGATTATCAGAGAAGTTTTATTTTATGTTTTAGATTTTCAAAATTAAAGTTTACAGACAGACAGATAGATAGATAGATAGATGATAGATAGATAGAAAATAGAGAGGTAGATAGATGATATATAGATAGATAGATAGATAGATAGATAGATAGATAGATAGATAGATAGATAGATAGATAGATAGATAGATAGATAGGTAATCTTTTTTAGTAAATTAATTGTATTTCAAAGTAGGGTTTTATTCTGTTCTACCAAATAGAAAGTCTAATTTTTTTCCTATATTGACTCAGTTAAGACTTAGTGTAAAACATAATTCAATTAAAATATACAAATTGCCTGATTATGTAACTGATTTTTTCTATACTGTTAAACATAATAAACCATAAAGTACATTTCTAAAACTTTGTGCAATACTTCCGTATTTCCACAACAAATGTAAATCAAAATTTAAAGTCTCATTAACATTTACTTAAAGTAGAAAATACTTTTCTGTTACTCACACCAAGCAAGTGAAAGATCTGTGTGACAAGAACTTCAAGTCTCTGAAGAAAGAAATTGAAAATCTCAGAAAATGGAAAGACCTACCATGCTCATAGATTGGCACGATTAATTCAGTAAAAATGGTGATCTTGCCAAAAGCAATCTATAAATTCAGTGAAATCACAATCAAAATTCAAGCTCAATTATTCATAAAGATAGAAAGAACAATTTACAAAATCATCTGAAATAAAAAAAAAATCCAGGATATTGAAAAACTATTCTCAACAATAAAAGAAGTACAGGGGGAAACATCCTCGACCTCAAGCTGTAGAATAGAGCAATAGAGATAAAAATATATGCAAATGATACAAAGACAATGACTTTATTAAATACACAGGCAAATGGAAGGATATAAAATATATCATCCTGTGTGAGGTAACCCAATCCCAAAATTACAAACATGGTACACACTCACTGATAAAGGGATACTATTCTAAAAATTCAGAATATCCAAAATGTAATTCACAGACCACATGAAGCTCAAGCAGAAGGAAGATGAGAGTGTGGGTGTTTCAATCCCTCTTAGAATGGGGAACAAAATACTCCTTGGAAAAAAATATGGAGACAAAGTGCAGAGCAGAGACTGAAGGAATAACTATCCATTGTTTGCCCAACCTGTGGATCCATCCCATATACAGACACCAAACCCAGTCACTATTGTGGATACCAACACTTGCTTGCTGACAGGAGCCAAATATGGCTATCTCCTGAGAAGCTCAGCCATTTCTTGGCAAGAAAAGAGGCTGATGCTCACAGACAAATATCAGACTGATCATGGGGTTCCCAGTAGACAAGATACAGGAAGAACTGAAGGAGCTGAATGGGTTTGCAACCTTATAGGAATAACAACAATATGAACCAACCAGACTGTCCAGAGCACCCAGGGACTAAGCACCAACCCATGGTTCCAGCTGCATATATAGCAGAGTTTGACCTTGTCAGACATCTGTGGGAGGAGAGGTTCTTGGTCCTGTGAAGGCTTGATTCCCCAGTGTAGGCATGTACCAGGGTGGGGAGGGTAAAATTGAAAGATGGAGGAGACCCTCATAAAAACACAGAGAGGGTAAATGGAATAGGGATTATCTGGGGTGAAACAAAGAAATGACTAATATTTGAAATGTAAAGAAACATAATATCTAGTAAAAATAAATAAATAAATAGATAGATAGATAAATAAATAAAAATAAAAATAGTTACAAAATACTACATGTAAAAAGAATAATTCACTATGATGTCATACAGTATATTAACTAATATTTCCTAATATAGAAATTATGCTAATACTATATAGTTTAAAAAATTATATATCCAAAAATGTACCTTCAAATTTTCCCTGAAGATTTTGTACTGGAAATCTATAAAGAAATTAATGTTTTAAAAAGTACAGATGCAGATCTTAGAGTTTGATGGCTCAGCTTTTGACATACAGGCATGACAATGAGAGTTTGACCCACAACACTATACCCTCCAAGAAAACCATTAAAATTAAAGATTAATCATACAGAATTATTGTTTGGAATATACATCATATACAAAATGTTAACATAGATTACTTGCTATACAATCAATTATACTTTCATTGAAATACTTACACTAAGAAGGAAATAATAAGTTTGAACATAATACAGTGTATCTCCAATTACTTCTTCAGAATTTGCATTTTAATTATCATTAGTTACTGAAGATTCTGTTCTTGTTTGGTAATACAACAAGATATATAAACAATTATTATTATTATTATTATTATTATTATTTTTGCAAATATTAATGAAATACTTTTCGCCTGACTGGACTTATATTTTAATGCTACACAAAGAAGCTCTGGATTCAATCTTCAACAATGAAAAAATAAATAAATAAAAAATAAAATTTAAGTATAAAAAATATAGAAGACAGGTTTCCTTAGGCCCCAGTAAATTTGTAAGGCTGAGTACTTCATTTTCAAGGCCAGTCCAAACTGCACATGTGCTAAGATAATACTGAGATACAGAGTTAGAGCTTACCTTCCTATACCAAAACAACACATACATAAACACAGCCTTCCCTGAATCATGTCTGAAGTACCAGCTCTTCTGAGGTTGAGAGGAGCCTCTGGATTTGGAAGCACTTTGGCGCCTATATACGCAAATTTTGGAAATCTGGCCTTTCAAAACCAGGTAAAGGAAAATGAAGACTGGTCTTCAGTTTGTTTTTTGAATTCCTGGTGGGCAGCAGCAGTACAGAAAAGGATCTAGTCTGTTTCCACCAGTAACTGACCGCCAGTTTACTCACAACTCACATCCCCAGGCCCCAAGAATACTTTTAGGGTCTCCAATTCCCTAGCCTTCCTGGTTTCAGCTAGGTGATAATTTGTTCAATCTCCTGCCCATAGCGAAAAAGTTCTCTGTTTTTCTTGGGTAAAGTGGATTGTGAACCCAGAAGCATTAACCACAGGAGTCCAATGAGGGTCACCTGCTCTCCGTTCTCCTTTAGTAACACCTCCATCCCTCCACCATCATCCCGCTAGGACCCCCAGCTGAACCAGGATTAACCATCTTTCAACAGTTCACTGACTCCCTCCACAGAGACTTCTGCCTACCATGCTTCCTCCAGAACTTTACTTACTCAGGAACTCAGCTTCCTGGCCACCACAAAGCATACTGAGTAACAGGGTTTGGACAGCAGGAAAACAATCTTAGCCAAACCCATTGCTGATTGTTCCTGTTTACACATTCCTACAAAGAGTGAGAGAGGATTTATCAGTCATCTGTCATCACAGTAGCAAAAAGGTGGTAGTATTTTAGCTTCCACTTCTACTCTGAGTTTTTCCATTTTTCAAGTTTGCAATAAAGTTACTATTATTCTGAGATAAATGCTTTTGCAAAAAACATCACATCCAATGAAACTGAATTCTATCATCAACTAACGTCTGTGACACTCTCGAAGCAGAACAATTCTTCATTGAAACTGTTGATCAATGACATCATGGATAGACCATCTTAATAAACACCCATTCCTTAAGTGAATGTACCCTGTTACCTGTGGCCTGAGAATGACAACAATCACTCAAATCAAATAGCTTTGTACATAGCAGGAAATTAGTATCCAAAAATAATGCCTACAGTTCATTCCTTGCTGCAGCAGATATGTCAACTCTTCCCTTAGCTACTATGGAGGTAAAATACTTTGGTGATGTGAGGGACATTCAAGTACAGCCTTATTACAATGAAATCCAGTGTCCATAAACTGTTCTTCTTTTTTTCTTTTTTTTTTGTATCACAGTAAGCCAAGATTTTATATTAATTTTATATTTATTAGATACTTTCTTCATTTACATTCCAAAAGTCCCCTCCCGCCTCCCCTCTCCCCCCTCCTTGATCCCCAAAATACCTATTCCCACCTCCAGGCCCTAGTAGTACCTTGAGCTGAGGCATATAACCTTCACAAAACCATAGGCCTCTCCCCCCACACATGGCCTACCAGGCCATCCCCTGCTACACATTCAACTAGAGACATGAGCTCTGGAGGTACTGGTTAGTTAATATTGTTGTTCTTATTTAGGGTTTCAAACCACCTCAGTTCCTAGGGTACTTTCTCTAGCTCCTCCATTGGGGGTCCTGTGTTCCATCCAATAGATGATTGTGAGCATCCACTTCTGTATTTGCCAGTCACTGGACTATCCTCACACAAGACAACTTCAGGGTCCTGTTAGCATAATCTGTAAGTCAAGAATTTTAAGATCTCCTAAAAACAAAACAAACAAACAACAAACAAACCAAAAGACTATTTATGTTCACCAAAAAAACTAATAGTGATATATTATTTTAATATATCATACAGTTAATATATTTGGAGTTATTTAAAATTTATGAGAGAAATGTATTTTCAGTATTGCTGCAGACAAACATATCAATAATACTATTCAATTGATTGTTGTTTTATATCAAACAACTTTTTTAATATTCATTTTTATTGTTAAATATTTTATAAATATTAAGGAACATGATAAAAATGAAAGGTTTGATAGGTTTTGAGTGGGCATCAGCTGGAGGAGTTGGGGTACAAAATAAAAAGAAGAATGTGATGTAAGTCTGTTTACTCAAAATATGTTTTTAGTTGTTAACAAATACAGATAAATTGAAATTATGTATATTTTCTTATCATAATGCAATAAAAATTAAATCAAAACATATTTCTAGAACTGGTGGGATTGCTTAGCAGTTATGAGAAGGGGCTGTTATTTTACAGTTGCTGATTTCAATTCCCAGCAATAACATGGTGGCTTACTACCATATATAAAGTGATCTGATGTCCCCTTCTTTCATGAAGGTCAACCGATAAACAGAGCACTCATACATTTTAAAAATGATAGACTTAAAGACATTAAAATGTTTATATTATTATTATTATTATTATTATTATTATTATTATTATTATTATTATTATTATTATTAAAGTGCCTAACTACTTCCTTTCATTTCTTTTCACCAAACCAGCCTTGAAAATCTAATGCACAAGTAGGAAAACACTGCAAGTAAATGGGCGGAATGCTCTAGGATACATGAAATACACACTAGACTAGTTGAAAAAATGGAAAAACTAGCTGTTAAGAGCAACTGTTGGTTGGGCAGTGGTGGTTCATGCCTTCAATCACAGCACTTGGGAAGCAGAGGACAAGGATTTTTGAGTTCAAAGCCAGCCTGGTGTAAGTTCCAGGAAAGACAGTGCTACACTGAGAATCCCTGTCTTGAAATTTAATAATAATAATAATAATAATAATAATAATAATAATAATAATAATAATAATAAAAAAAAAACAAAAAAGAAAAGAAAAGCACCTGTTCTATGTAGAGGACCAGGCACAAAGCACTCACATTGTGGCTCATAACATATGCACAATCACAGTTTCAGAGAATCAGTGCTCTCTTGCGGCATAAGTGAGAGAGAGGGGCTTCTCAGCCTAGCACAAAAGTGAGAGAGGTGACCTGGGCAGCTAGCACATAAGTGAGAGAGAGGCCCTGCCCAGCCTAGCACATAAGTGAGAAAGAGGGCCTGCAAGGACTAACATCTAAGTGAGAGAGAGGTCCTGGGAAGCCTAGCATATAAGAGAGAGAGGGGCCCTGGGCAGTCTAGCACATAAGAGAGAGAGAGAGGACATGTGCAGCCTAGCACTTAAGTGAGAGAGAGTGAGAGAGAGAGAGAGAGAGAGAGACAGAGACAGAGACAGAGAGACAAAGAGACAAAGAGACAAAGAGAGAGACAGAGAGAGAGACAGAGAGAGACAGAGAGAGAAAGAGAGAGACAGAGAGTGCCAGCCCAGCCTAATGCCTAAGTGAGAGAGTGGGCCTGAGTGGCCAAGCACATAAGTGAGAGAGAGAGGGCCTGCACTGCATAGCACACTCTTCTAATCAAGCTGAGGACTAGGAAAGTAGAGACAGGAGAGTACCAGGGGTTGAAGGAAATGTGTATGCTCTCTTCTGAACTCTTAGGGCAGCATAGACTCTTCTGGTGTGCGTGTGTACATGCAGAAGTCCACATTATTAAATGTTTATGCACATAAATAAATAAAAAACCAAAAATGCGTACAAGAGCCTCTACAGCTGAAATTAAGTAGAGCCATTTGCTGTATTTCATATGTTTCATATTTGTTCTGGATTTTCAAGTTTGTAAGCAATTATCAACCAACAAACTGGAAATCATTTGCCTTAAAGCCAGTGGCTTATTCCCACCTTCTAAAATCTCCCTTCAAAGTGTTGGTACTTGGTATTCCATGAACGCATGTGCAGGGGGTATTTAGCCAATCAGCACAGTCCTTTGTTGAGACCTGTTTGCTCCAGCTGGCATCACAAAGGATCCTCTGAGGCTTCTGTCCGGGTCTGGCTCCTGACAACTTTTTTTTTTTTTTTTTTTTTTTTTTTTTTTTTTTTTTTTTTTTTTTTTTTTTTTGCCATTGAGGAGCTAAGCACAGAAGGGTGCAGTTGTGAAGGTGTTCTCCTCATACATGACCTGTAAGTGATAATCTGCCCTGATCAGGGTTGTTGTACAGTTAATCGAGGTGTGACAGGGTGGGGAATCTCAGGCCCAGGAGGCCACTAAGTGAGGAAAAGCCTCCTGATCGCCATTTCCTGTGGAATCTGAGGGTGAATGGAAGGTGGAGGACCGTATTCATGGAAGAGGATTGAACAGGTCAGGGCCATAGAGAATTCGGAACCCTTGGAAGAGAAAAGCTTTGGGCCTGGGGATAGGATCAGAGAACCAGCTGCAGGACTGTGGGTCAGGGAACAGGGAGCCATGGATGAGATGCCTTGGCGCTTGTCCTGTGTGCTGTACAGGATCCCTTAGAAACACACTGAGGATTCGTCCCTCCTCATTGTCTTCTCTATGGTGTGTTCCTTTGGTATAGACTGTATGAACATTGCAGACAGTAGAATGGCATAGGAAGATGAATGAAAAGAAGAAGAGGAGATATTGTAAGAGATTCATAAGTCATTGGGGATGGATTCTGACCACAGATCCTTCTGTCCCAATCTCCCATGTATTGGGATTAAAGACTTGCACCACCAAGTTCAGCTTTTTCTCTCAGTTTAGGTTCTGTAGGATGGGATCTATCTTTGTAGTTTCAGCTGGCCCAGCTTGGTCTGGCCTTTAACTTACAATCTTCAGATGTTTGAAATCCTCCGCTTCCCCAAATCCCTAATTTCTCCAATATAAGGTCTTTCTGTGTGGGTGGTGGTGGTAGTTCATGTTTTTTTGTAGACTTAGTGGTGGATCTTTTTGATATGAATATACAGTTACCATGTTCTTTATCTTTCTGGATAGAACTGTGAGTATACCTTAGACTGAGATAAACTGTTAAACAGAATTGCTGATGTTTTGTTTAAAAAGAATCTGTGGGAGATAGGACCAAAATTCAGATGCCTCAAAGGTTAAAGGATTTTGCTCATTGTTTATTGGGAGGAGGGGAGGACTCACATGTTGAAGGTTGGCCAGTTTTTGTTTTGTTTTTTTTTTTAAACTGAGAAATGGCAGATTGATAACTTTGGTTCTAAAGGAGGTTTTTAAAGAAGTGAGTTAAAGAAGTTTTTAAAACAAGTTGTGAGGGAGAGGGACATGATAAATGGGATACATGGAGAAAATGGTACGGGTAAGTATATATATATGCATCACCATATTGAATATGTATACAGAAATCTCTGAAAAAGGCAATTGATTAAAAATATACATGTTAAGTAACAAAAGAAATTATCTTTCATTGAGCTAAAATAATTATTTGATGTTTTGTTATTTTTAATTATTTAAATGATAATTTTTAGTCAGGTAACTAAGTTCTTTTTTTTCCTTTTTATTTTTATTGTTTGTTTTTTAACTAAGACTACTGAGTTCTTAAGAGAAGAATGGCACTTAAGAAATTGATGGTGATACCAAAGGAAGGTTACTTATTACACTTGGACTTTGATGATGAGCACGATGACATAAAAGTTTCAGAGGAGGCTCTTTTGGAAGGTATAGCATTTCCAGTGTCAGGTATTAATCGTGTCCTGCAGTTCATTAGATTTTACCTAGTCACCTGAAATGGAGGAAGTCTTGTTAAGTTTACATATACTTCATTTCTAATTTTACCTATATTTATCTATTCTTATATACAAGGTTTAGCAGCACATATACCTACTCTTGGAACTATATCACCATATTTTGAGAAAGAAGAACTTTTTTGATTTTGCCTCAACAAAAGACCTGAACATTGTTCGTATAATATGTTTGCCAAACATGAATTTATCTCATAAAAACTTCAAATAAATTATTTCCTTTCTTTTTCTATTGTATATTTTCCTTATTTACATTTCAAATATTATCCCCGTTTCTAGTTTACACTCCAAAAATCTCCTGTCCTCTCCCTTCTCCCCCATCTCCCCAACACACCATCTAACAATTCCAGCCCAGGTATTCCCCCATACTGGGGCATAGGATCTTTACAGGAAAAAGTGTCTCTCCTCTCATTGATGCCTGACTAGTCCATCCTCTGCTACATAGAAAGCTGGAATCATATGTCCCATTGTTTGTTTTCATTGATTGGTGGTTTAGTCCCAGGGAATTGTGGGGTACTTATCCACACTTTGGTCTATCTTCTTCAGTTTCATGGGTTTTGCATATTTTACCTTGGTTATTCTGAGCTTCAGGGATAATATCCACTCACCAATGAGTGAATATCATGTGTGATTTTTGTGATTGGGTTATCTCACTTAGAAAGATATCATACAGATCCATCCATTTGTATAAAAATTTCATGAATTCATTGTTTTTAATAGCTGTGTAGTAATTCATTAAATAAATGTACCATATTTTCTATATACATTCCTCTAAAGAGAGTCATCTGGGTTCATTTCAGCTTATTGTTATTATACATAAGGACATAGTGAAGCATGTATCCTTATTACAAGTTTGAACTTCTGGGTATAATCTTATCAATTTTATGAGGTCCCATTTGTCCATTTTTAATCTTATAGCACAAGATATTGCTGGTATTTTTTTTCAAGAATATTCCCCCTTTGCCCATGTATTCCAGGCTATTCCCCACTTTCTCTTCTATAAGTTTCAGTGTCTCTGGTTTTATGTGCAGTTCCTTGATCGACTTAGACTTGAGCATTGTACAGGGGATGAGAATAGATCAAATTACATTCTACTACATGCTAACTGCCAATTAAGCCAGCACCATTTGTTGAAAATGCTGTCTTCTTTCCACTAGATGGTTTTAGCTCCTTTGTCAAAGATCAAGTGACTATAGGTGTGTGGGTTTATTTTTCTGACTTCAGTTCTATTTCATTTATATACCTGCCTACCACTAAACCTGTACCATGTAGTTTTTATCACAATTGCTTTGTAGTGCAGCTTGAGTTCAGGCATGGTGATTCCACAAGAGGTTCTTTTATTGTTGGGAATAGTTTTTCTTATACTAGGTTTTTTTTGTTGTTGTTGTTGTTGGGTTTTTTTTTTTTAATTCCAGGTGAATTTGTAAATTGCCTTTTCTAACTCAGTAAAGAATTGAGTTGGAATTTTGATGGGGATTGCATTGAATCTTTAAACTACTTTTGGCAGAACACACATTTTTACTATATTAATCCTTCCAATCCATGAGCATGGGAGATCTTTCCATGTTCTGAGATCTTGTTTCATTTCTTTCTTCAGAGACTTGAAGTTTTTATCATATGTATCTTTCACTTTCTAAGTTAGAATCACACCAAGCTTTTTTATATTATTTGTGAGTATTGTGAAGGGTGTTTTTTCCCTAATTTCTTTCTCATCCTCCTTTTCCTTTGTGTAGGGAAAGCCCACTGATATGTTTGAGTTAATTTTATATTCACCTACTGCACTGAAGTCGTATATAAGGTTTATGATTTCTCTTTTTTGCATTTTTGGGTCACTGAAACATACTATCATATATTCTGGAAATAGTGATATTTTGACTTCTTCCTTTCCAATTTGTATTCATTTGTTTTCCTTTTGTTGTCTAATTGCTCTGGTTAGGACTTCAACTACTATATTCAATAGGTATGAAGAAAGTGGGCAGTCTTGTCTCATCCCTGATTTTAATGCGATTGTTTCTTTTAGTTTAATGTTTCCTACTGGTTTGCTGACTTTTTTTTTTTTATATTAGGTATGGGCCTTGAATTCCTGACCTTTCCTGGACTTTTATTATGAATGGGTGTTGTATTTTGTCAAATGCTTTCTCAGCATCTAATGAGGTGATCATGTTGTTTTCGTCTTTGAGTTTGTTTCTATAGTGGATTAAGTTGACAAATTTCCATATATTAAACCATCCCTGCATCACAGGGATGAAGCCTACTTGACCATGATGGATGATCGTTTTGATGTATTCTTTTATTTGGTTTGCAGTGATTTTATTGAGTATTTTTGCTTCGATATTCATAAGGGAAAATGATCTGAAGTTTCCTTTCTTCATTGAGTTTTTGTATGGTTTGAATATAATTGTAATCTGGCTTCATAGAACAAATTCAATAGTGTTCCTTCTCTTTTGATTTTGCATAATAGTTTGAAGAATTTTGGTCTTAGGTCTCCATGTGTAAGACCCTGAAGATGGACCTCCTCTCAAGTCCATTAAAGTCCTCAGATGAGATGGCCAGCACCCAAATGACTTGAGAGAAATCCACACCTGATGCAAACTGTAAGAGGTTTTATTATCAGCTAGCTAAGGACAAACTCCTTCCACTGTGCAGGGCAGGGGCGTATGACTCTGAGATGTGACAGAAGAGGGTTTTTATTAGCTACCTGAGGAATTGAGATGAGTTGGGAGGAGAGTTTGGAGAGTTGGGAAGAGTCGGGAGGAGTGTTCTTCTCTGCCCAGATGTCCTTGGCAAAACTCCAATTTTCGAATCTCTAGCTGTAAGGCTCAGAAACCAAAATGCTTTTTGGTGGCTGTAGAGAACATAGAGCTTCTTTCTGGCTGTATTTTTAGAGCTCAGGGAATACAAGCTTGGAGAATGTCCAGGGGCTTCACCTTCCAGGGAGAAATGCTCTAAGTTGGGTTCTCACATTTCCCACTCCTTCTAGTACATAGTTCTAATTTTATAAGTTAGAAAATTAAACCTCTGGCCCAGCTGCCAAATAAAGCCAACCTGAGGTCACAGCTTTAGGATTTGTAAGATTGAGAACCTCAGAAGCCCCTTGAATGAGACGAAAGAGACTCTTGCCAGTGGGAGGAGGGAAGAAGGGGGGATCCTGTGCAGTGCCAGGCCAGTGGGCCATGGCAGGCCAGAAGCGGTTACATGCTGGAGGTGCGGCAGCAGGGCTTGTCAGAAGCACCAGGGAGCATCCTTTTGATCTGAGTTCAAGTTTGCCAGAATGGTGGCACCGGACCCGGACAGGATCTTCTGTTTGAAATTTATGTGGCACGAAGATGGTTCCTGGTTAGTATGTTTTTTTGTTTTTTTGTTTTTGTTTTTGTTTTTTATTGTGTTTCAGCATTTCCAAGGCATCTTTTCTGACCAATTGTAGGGCCTTCAAGTGAGCTAGAGGGGGTTCTGAAAAAGAAACATCAAGTTCAAACATTGCACCTGCTTCTGTTTAAAGGGAGGGGCGTCCCAAGTTGAGGAGTTTGAATGGTGTAAGTTTAAATTTCCCTGTGGTGTTCCATACTCAGAACAAGGCAAAGGGAAAAAGAGCTGCATAATCTTTTCTGTAGGTCTCTAAAACCAATTTAGTCAAGGTTTCTTTTAATGCTCTATTCATCCACTCTACCTGTCCTGAAGTCTGGAATCTGTAAGAACAATGTATCTTCCAATGACTCCCCCATTGTCTGGCTAACCCTTGGCTTACCTGGACAATGAAGGAGGGGCCATTGTCTGATGAAAGTACCTTAGAGATGCCAAATCTTGGGAAATTTTCCTCTAATATCTTCTTTCCCATGGCATGGGTGTTCTTGTTATTAGTGGGGAAGGCTTCGACCAAGCCTGAAAAGGTGTTTACAAAAAAACAAATAGATATTTATTACTGTACTTGGCTGGTTTAACTTCAGTAAAGTCTACTTTTCAGTATGCTCATGGCCAGTCAACTCTTATCCACCTTCTGGGGGGGGGGTGTTCTTGTGGTGCCCAGCAATGGTGAGGGCACATGCTTGGCATTCATTAACAATCCCCTGGGCAACATCTGGCAATCTTATAACATTGCAGTTTGAGCTCTCAACATTTTCTTTGACCTTCTCAATTTCCAAGTGCATGAGGTGGTTTAGATTGGAGACATATTGTTACCTTTCTATTGTGGGCAGGACAGAGCAACCATCTTGGTCCTAGAGACTCCCTGGGTAGTACACCCACATATATCAGGTATTTTGCCTGTTAATTTCTGATCTTCTGGAGTATAGTCAAAGCCTGCATCTTTGAGTTTATAATGGTCTTCACGTTCTTTATTTTATTCATTTATTTTTTTTAGGCCAGTCAGTTCAGGCATCAGATTTCCCTTCACTATGGCCTCATGGACTTTGTGGTGACAATGGCAATGTATGATGTCCAGTTTTTTGCAAAGTGTATGGCTTCTAATAGTCTCAAGGTTTCCTTTTTATTTTTAATATCTTCCCCAGTAGAAGTGAGTAGCATCCTTTTTCTACAGATACTACCATGCATGTGGCAAAGGCATACATGCTGTCTGTTTAGATATTGATGTTCTTTTCTATGGCCAGCTGCAAGGCTTGGGTATGTGTGATTAGCTCTTCTCTCTGGACTGTCATTTCTTCAGTAAAGCTGCTTACACGGATGGTTTCTTTTCCGTTGACCACTGCTGGCACCACTTTTCTTTTACCTTCAATCAAAAAGCTGATACCATCTGTGTACCAATTGGGGCAACCTGACCATGGCTGGTCAATGACTTCTTTCTTAGTTTTGGTTTCTTCTGCCAGGATGTCTATACACCTTCACTGGTAGGGAGTTGTCAGCTTCAGGCAGCAAGGTGGAAGGATTCAGGATAGCAGGGGTGCAAATTACACTCTCTCTACACTCTCTCAGTCAGAAAGAGGCTCTGAGTCCTGTGAGCATTAGTCATCCAGCAATCTGGCAGCTGCCTAACAATGCTTTCTAAGGCATGGGGGCAGAGGGGGGCTACTACTATAGTTCCTTGACCTAGAGTCAGTTTGTCAGCATCTTTGAGAAGTATTGATATCTTTTAAGAAAGACGGCCATCCACTGGGCATTGGGTCTATTTTTTTTTTACAAGTAGGCCACAAGTCTTTTCTATGTCCCCAGAGCTTAGTTCAGGACCTATCTCACTATTTCTGCTCTTTTATCTAAATAGAGAGTGAATGGCTCGGTCACATCTGTCAGGACTAGGGCTGAGGCACTAAGCACAATCTTTTAATCTTTTTAAAGGCCTCCCCATATATGGGGTCCATGAGAAAGTCCCAGTCTCTTTAGTAAGGGGGGATTATTAGGGAGTGCCAGGTGGCAAAGCCTTGCTTTTTAACTGGTAGCAACAGAGTATTCCAGGAAGACTGACAAAGGACCAAACACGCCTAGTTCTAAGAGCCTTTGAAGGTGAGGTCTGATGCCCTCACTGGCCTCTTTGCTCATGGTGTATTGTTGTACCCCGAAAGGAATCTCACCAGTTTTCAATGTCACAATGATGGGGGGGACACCATTTTTGTCTCAATTATACCACCAGTCTCTGCTCAGGCTGTTGGATATCTCTCTAAATAGGTCCATTCTAGTACTTTTCTTGACGGGGCTTGAGACTCATGTAATCTATATTCTTCTTCTAATTTTAAAGTTAAATTTATAGGGACAGGCTTGCCAAGGGATTGAAGTTCCTTCCAAAGAGCAGCTTATTTGGGATTTTAAATATGCTAGTATGTCTCTCCACAACAATGTGGTGGGGCTTGAGGAATGATGAGGGAGGAATGAGTTACTTGGCTTATTCATAGATTAACTTTCTTATCAGTGGTCTAAGAGTATGGTTTCTGACCAGTAGCCCCGCCTAATACTAAGGATTTCTGGGTCCTCAATTTCTCCAGTGGCTCTGTCAGGACTAAAAACTCTGCTCTGATATCATGAAGGGAAGCCATAAGGGTCTCTTCCACAGCTGGGGTTACCCTAGTGTCACGTAGGGTGTCTGTTCCCCATATCATGTAGTCATCATCCTCTGAGAAAAGGACTTAGGTGGTCTGGTATCTGTCTCTTTCTTGGGGCAGTCTCTTGCTCAGTGTCTCTTTTCTTTACAGTACCCACATTGCAAATAAGTCCTACCCTCCCCAACTTGTGCTTGGGTTATAGTTTTTGGTGACAGCAATAGAAACATTAAGACATTCAACATTACATATGTGATGGCCTGTCTACAATCTGTAGATCCAGTGAAGTTAGGTATAGAGGAAGGACTTGGGTGCATACATGGATGCCCATGGTATGGAGAAATAGAATGGATTTATTAGTGTACAAAGGTGGACAAGAAGGAGAAGATCAGGTGGCATGGTGGAGGGAGATGGGGTTGAATAAGGAAATGCAGGAAGAGATATTTGAAAGAGAAGTATTTGATGAATGATGACCGAAAGGGGGAGGAACTGGAGAGGATGGGAGGTAGTAAAAGAACCGTGGGGAGTAAAATTTGGGGGAACTGTAAGCAGGGTCTATTAAATGAGAAATTAATATTATTTTTAATTTTATTAGAATATTAAGCATGGCAGAGGGGCTCCCCAGAATGTACATTTTACCTCCAAAATACAGGGCTTTGATGGATTCTTGGTGAGGTGAACCACTTAAAATCTCTTACCACTCTTAAACACTTAAAAGCTGGTACCACTCTGTTACCACTCATGCTGTTGTAGAGTTTCTCCCTACTTGCTGCCCTCACATCACATTCCTCATAATCTATGGATTGTATGAAAATTTAAGGGGGGTTCCAGCCCCTCACTGGGCAATATCATTGCCACCCACAGTGTTATTTAGATCGAACTTTCTCAAGGATTGCAGCTGATGCGATTAATACTTCAACCACAATCTTGGAAAGAATTACTACAAAAAACATGCCTTTTTTTTTTTCAAAGTCAGGCTGGTGTTCAGATGATTATTATTTCCTTGTACCTATTTCCTCATTCTGATTCCTGATATGATTTAAGAAAAACATGGTTAATGAACATTTGTGCACCCTGAGGATTCAAAGTAGAAAGGGATGATAGGTTTTTATATAAAAGTTTAGTTTTGTGATTCTTTTAAGATTTTTGAAGGATTAATTTTTGAGATAGATAAAAACTAATCCTTTCTGTATAACGGCAAATTTCAGTCTACCAGTAAGAGAAACTGGCTGAAATAAAAATTACCCTACTTGCTTACAACTTGTTAATCTATAACAAGTTTTTTTAGTTAGAAATGCGTGTTGGTTCTTGGGAATAATATTGGATATTTATAAACATAATTTATAAATAGCTCATCATAAAAGTATAGTGAGAAGATGCTTCTCCTTATACATACTCATAATTATTCACTAGAAGAAAATAGAAAGTAACCAGTATAAATTTTATACTAATTGAAAGATTGTCCAGAGATATATAAGCAGTGTGAGAAAAATAAAGTTGGTGCTTTGTTCCATCCACCAAATGTGAGTATATATTTAAAGTGGTTGAAGCTTTGCACTGTCCAACAAATGTGTGTGTGTGTGTGTGTGTGTGTGTGTGATTGTTTGTGCTTCTTAAAGCTTGCTTCTTCTAACATGTATGTAAATGTGTCTTGCCTGCTTTATATGCCATCTAACCAACATCCCCTCCTTGAATCACTGAACACTCTATCACAGCTACTCTTGGAAAGACAGAGAGACAGCAAACACACAGAGCCCTACTGGGCATAACTAACTTGAACATGTGTGAGACCACCCACCTCCTCCAGTGACACCCTTCCTCCAACAAGGAAACACCTAGTCCAACAAGGTTAATCATCCTAATACAGCCTATGGGGCGATGGGAACCAATTACATTAAAAATACCACACCTACCTAGCTACATGCATGCATATATTCATGCATAAGAGATAAACAGAGAAAGAGGGTGAGAGAAATAGAAAGTGAGAGAGATAGGTAGATGATAGAGAAATAGTTGCATACATATCTATATAAATACATTCAATCATTACTTCATACATACATACATACATACATACATACATACATACATACATACATACATAGATGACAGATAGACAGATAATTATATGTGAAATTAATCTAAACACTAAAGACATGGTGCCCTTTAATTCACATGCACACACTCTGAGCACTGTTTACAATCATCAATTAAGACATAAAGGTTGGACATTCGAACTACAAAGACATATACAAACAAACCCACAAAACCCACAATGTTCATTTGGTGTGCATAGATTTGATTAATATCTAGGATTTCCTTTTTTTCTGTATATTATGAGAGATTTCACCCTAAAATCTTTCTCAAATTGTCCATTATTTTAGTTACTACTGTGTACAACCTGATACTTATAATCCACTAGATAGTAATGTTATAGAAGGTGTTTATTGTGCTGAAGATATTCAGCCATACCCCTCAGCTCCAAAATATATCTTTTAAAGACACATAGTAAGGAACGATCTTTCAAATGACCTCAAATGAAACTTTCATCTGGTGAAAAATAACACAGCACAGGAAGAAGTTTACACATAAAATTTATATTCATGTGAATATTGGTCAAAATGTTTACAATTGTAAAGTTGAATTACATAGTGGTATGTCTTTGAAACAATAGGAAAAAATGATGTGCATACGTTGTGTTTTCCAAAAAGAGTAGGAAATGTAAAACATTTAAACAGTGGGATGTTGGTTTCTAATGCCAGGAGATGACTAACATAGCAACAGACTAATAAAGTATCCTCTTCAAAAGTTAAAAGAAAACAGCAACAACAAGAAGAGAACAACAATCACAAGGAACCATGTCATCTGTGGCATCTTCAGGAGGATGTGCAGCAATCTGAACATGGTTCCAAGGACGTTAGTAGATGTCTAGTTCTTTATCAGCCTGACAGGTTTGTGTTCAACCATCCATGTCTGTATACTAAGGATGCAAACAACCCATCGATGCTGAGTGACCTAAAGATGATGAGTTCTACTCCCCACTCTCTTTGCTGCTCTGGAGACTTCAAACCTGAGGGGAGGAATGTTATATTAATGAGTATGAGAATGCTCAATGCATCTTTGTCTACATTGTGTAAATTTGGCATCTCTTTAATTGAAGTATAAGACCTGCTTAGGCCAGAAGGTACAACTAGAGGCCTGATGAACAAAGATGCTACTGTAGAGACCCCATGTAATGAGAAAAGTCTTTCAGAAGTACACTTGGACAATGGTGGAATTTAAGATCCAATTATTCAGAAATGGCATGTAGGCACTATTGTTGGCCTTAGTGTCATATCGAGAACACCCCCAACACTAATCAGAGATGTATGGCTAGTGGTCAGAAGTGAGCCAGTAATGGACATTGGGAAGAAATGAGACCCTATGAGCCATGAAAAATAGATAGGAACTCAATGGTAAGAGGGGTATCTTTGTGAGAAATTGGAAATCTAAATCCCCTTTGTACAGGTAAACTAGTATGTTTGGTTGGGTAGAGTTGAAATTTGCATGTTCTTTCCTTGACGTGAGATCAAAGACACAGCCTACCTCATGCAGTGGAGCCCATTCCAGGTTTTTCCTAACAGCTAGCAACTCCTCATCAGAGACTAGAGCATCTGTCCACTATAGTAAATGTGGTGCCGGATCAGGAAGCAGTCTGAGCACTCATCAAAAACCTGGCTGACAGTTCCACACTAGTTCTTCTTCTCAGGCATATGTTCATCTCCTGGGTCTAGGTATGAATGGTGAGGAGAACATCATTTTAGTTTCTGCCTTGAGGAAATGAGCTTTTGTTCTGGGCTGTACTTCTTAATGTTCGGCTCAGGTACTTTAAGCTTGGGTGGTCTGGAGGTCCACTTGGGAGTTAATATTGGAGGGGTGTGTCTAAGTGTCTGCATCAGAGGAGAACATTGCAAGGTCATTATTGGTCAGAAAGGGACATCTGATGACCACTTGGGGAAAATGAGATCTGAGGCCCCTGGTAACTCAGAGTCAGTAGATTGAAATCCTTTTGGTCAAAGCAGAAGGATCTGAGGCCCAATTAAATAGACTTAGTAAGTTTACTCCCACAGGGGCATATTTAGAATGTCTGAGAACCCTTTGGATATTGGTGGACTGTAGCTCTCTATTAGAACAGGGAGGGCTGGTAGATCCTTTGGTGAAAAGTGGAATATTTCAGGTATAGTCTAAAAGCCAATTCAGTAAAAGACAGTAAGTTGAATACTTTGGGTAAGGGGAGACATATGCAGTACCCCTATGTGCAGGAGAAGAATTGTTTCTGCCTGTCTCAGGATTAGTGATAGATCTAAGATTCTCTAAAATAGGAGGATGGTGATAGGAGCTTCATAGGATTGTATAGAATAGTTTTATCCTGTTATTCCTATGTCTGCAGCACTATTGAGCAGAAATTGAACACTGATTGATACCTTGAGAATTCTAGGACATTCCAGGTACTTTCTCCTTCATCAGCTCCAAACATGAAATCACAATCAAGAATACACATCATCTGAATGTCTGTGGTAGGCATGACAACAATCTTAGAAGTCTTTTAAGAGGGTGTAATGTGGTATTTTCTGGTTTAGTGTCTTCCTTAAATATATGTCCATCCACACATTCCTCTGCATGGAGGCCATGATGTCTCTGTCTAAGGTAACAAAACAAAGATAGTAATCTGATTTACCCTTACCTTGATACTCTTCTGTTTGGGATTTCAGTCCAGAGTGTTCAGAAATCTCTTAGGTCAGAACAGTGCTTCCCAGACCATGGAAATTAGAAGTTATAGGTAGGACATACACTGGGAAGATGGTGAATCTGGGGGATTTCCTCAAACACACTGTGCTCAACACAGGTTGGAGTACTCTCTGTTGTGAATGTCTAAATCTTCCTAAAGTAAGATAGGGGAGGAGCTTGGGCAATTTTGCACAGAAGTAGGATGGTTGTGCCCTGCATCAAGGAGGTAATGTGACAAACTTCATGAGAATAAGGAAGTTTAAGCACTCTGGTCATAAGCAGCATTTCTGTGACACTTTGCAAATGTGAAATTGAATGTGAAGGATTGGCTAGAATTTGGTAAACAACCTTTCTGAACTATTTGGAACCACCTTTTCTGGTGTACTGCACCCAGTTACCTATCAACACATCACTGTCATCTCCTGATCTCTCCTCAGCCAGAGGAGTGTCTGGAATGATGTGGAGGTTCCCTTTCTTGTAGTCATCCAGGAGCTGATAGAAGTAGAGAGCTGGATCCTTCTTGTAGGTACTGTAAAACAAATCCTTCATGATTGGCACCTGGGCTAGCACAACCCTCCTCCAGTTGTCCTCAGAGCCATCTTTACCCTTAAATTTGTGTTGTACCGCTCTGCCAACCAGGGCTCTGGCGAGGTGGGCATCCCTTACCTGAGGAAATCTTACTTTGGGAGGCAAAACCTTAAGGTTTAAAATCCTGTCATCATTGTAGAGCTCCTGTCCATAGACGCTGTCATTTCCATCATACTTCACCAAATAAAGAGAAGGGTTTGTTGGCAGTTGACCTAGAACTATGGTCTTCCATTGAGTGACAGGCTCATTACCTTCCTTCCAACCTTGAGAAATTCTGCAGCCAACAATATTCCTCAAGACGTTGGAAGAAGACATCCTCCTCTTCTTCTTCATGAGGGATGTCATGCTAAGACTCTTCAGAGGTATTGTCTTCTACATGGCTGTAGCCCTGGTGTGGTAGACCACACCAACCCTGGGCAGATGTCTTGTGGGTATCATTCTGTGTTCAAATATCATACTTGCCCATTGCCTTGGATTGAAGGTATTGCCTGTTTACACCAGACACAATGCTGTTGCTACTGTCATATATATGAGTTACTGAAAGGCAATGAGTGTAGGATGGGAGAGAATGCTGGAGAAATGCTCTTCTCTAATGGAATTTTTGAGTAGGTCAAGAAGGCTATGCTAAACATGTTTGGGCTTCTAAACTTAATTTGATCCAAATAAGAAGTTCATAATCCAGCTATGGTGGCACAAGCATTTAAACTCAGCATTCAGAAGGCAGGATAAGGCAGATTTCTGACTTAGAGACCAGCCTGGTCTACAAAGTGAGTTCCAGGGCAGCCAGTGGTAGACAAAGGAACCATGTCTCCAAATCAGCAACAACATTAACAACTTAAACAAAAAAACAACAACAACAACAAAAAACAAACAAACAAACAAACAAAACAAAAAAAAACAAAAATGAAAAACAAACAAAAAACAAAACAAACAATCAAATCAGAAGTTAATAGGAGGTGTTAGTGACCCAAGTCTTAAATCCTAGTACTCAAGAGGCAGAGGGAGGCAAACCTTAGTGAGATAAAGGCTAGTCTATTCTACAGAGTGATTTTCCTAACAGCCAAAGCTACACAAAAACACACTCAAATTAAAATTAATCACCCATCCAAAGAAAAAATGAACAAACAATAAATAAATAAATAAATAAATAAATAAATAAATAAATAAATAAATAAATAAATAAGGGAAACAAGGAAATTATCGAAGGGAAATTAACAAGTAATTCTCGAGAGCTCCGAATAACATACTCAGATGAATATGTCTTCAGCCCTGAGCTAATTTGCCTCTGCTGAGGAACATCTCCTTGCATGTCTATGTCAATGTGGAAGTTGGTATGCCTTTTACAAAATGATCAAGGATTAAAGAATAAAGAAAATGAGTCAGAGTTGTCACCTACCCTCTCTCGTACCTGCAAGCTCTGAATTAGGTGGCAATATTCACAAATATCCCAGGGACACAGCACACCACTGGCCTTCTGTATTATGTCACCTGACCCAGCCTCAGGATTATTTGGTGATTATTTGCCACTGCAACTCTGGCCTCAACAAGTCCAGGCAATATCAGCCATTTAGAACTAACATTTTCTAAAATACATACGGACAAAGAAGAGCTTTGACATTTTAATGGAATTGTGAAGGAGATATTGTTAGCAAGGATAATAAATTCAGGAGATCAACTAAACTTGATCAACCATGCCCCTAACCCCAAACATGGGAGAATTTAGAATGTACAGTTACTCAGTGTGGGAGGGAAAACTTTCAGCTTTCTATAGCTATGAGGGTCCCATTCACTTCATAAATGTACTTAGCCAAAGAAAATGTCTTAGTCATCAAGATTCTGTCTTTTGATACAGACCAGGCAAAAAAAACTTGAGGAACAACGTTGGGGTTCAGGAGCTGGCCTGCCTTTCATACACCACTGGGAAAATAGTGGACACACCTTCTAGGGATTCTAGTGCCTCCAAGTGGAATAGATGTGCAATCTATGGCCAGTGCTCTGTGACATCACCTAGTTCAGCTTGCATGATAGAACCCCACTCATGCTGGTTCCTTCCCTAATTACACCAGAGACATTAACCATCTAGGCTTTACCTTTTCATATGGCCTTCTCGAAATACAAAATATAATCCCTACTGAAATGTCCTGATGACTTGAGTCACATTCTGCCCAAGTAATTCACTCCTGTATTGTTTTTATCATTTTGGTGGTTGGGTTTCTGTTTATTCATTTGTTGATTGTTTGTTTTGTTTTTGTTTTTATTTTCCTCCTGTGAAAGCCTTCAGTTTCTGACTCACCAACATCCTTGGTGGTTATTTTCCCTGTTCCAACCTTTCCCTGGTTATCTTTAAACTGTTCTTAGTGTCAGAAATTGTGCCAGACTCTTTGAGGCAGCACATTGGATAGCACATCAAAATTCTGTTTATGAAAACCCAAAGTTAGAGCAATAAATATTTTATTCAAACAAAGCAGGAATTTTACAGGGTTAAGTACCTTGTATTGAAGCTATTTGCAACCGTGAATCATGGATTCTTTGGAAAATGAGAAGGCAATCTAGCTCTTGTTCCTGCTTACAAAGTTGTGATGAAGTTAAACACAATATCAACCAGTCATGTTTTAAAGGCCTTTAAAATTTATTAGTATTTCTGGTTACAAGTAATTTAATAGATTAAATGCAGTAAAACAGGGTGAAATAGATTTGGTAATTTTACTTTTGAAATATGGGTAGACAAAATATTGAATGCTTGTAAAAATGGAATTTACTTACAAATTATCAGGCACTTTAATTTTTCATGCCATATAGATCTTTAGTTCTTCCAGAAAAATTAATTTCAGGCCCTTACACGATAACCACCACACCTTGTATATTTTTTTCATAGATGTTGACACTACCCATAGTGGGCTAGACCCTTCAACATCAGCCATCCAAAAAAGATCATTCCTTACAAGTGTGGCAACTGACCAATGTGATGGAGGCAGTTCTTTATCTGCGGTTCTATATTCCCAGGTTGAGTTAACTAAAAAAAAAAAAATGCAAGAAGGACCATTTCACATCCATATCATAAATGTTGATTGCCTTACTGTGTGCAATAAACATGCGATGGATTAGTACTAGATGTCAACCACTGGATGGATGGCTTAAAACATGAGAGAGAGAGAGAGAGAGTGACAGAGAGAGAGAGAGAGAGAGAAAGAAAGAATGAGAGAGAGTTTTTGATATGCCAAAGGGTGTTTGATATTTCAAGCCCAGTGCCAAATCACTTTTAATGAAAACACAAATCCTAATTCTTTCTAAACATCCCACCACCTGGAAAAATAACTCCTTTGAATATTTGATCTTCTGTGAGCCACAATTATTCAAACTAATAAAGTATGTAAAAGAAATTGAAATCAAGTAATAATTGTCCATGCCACTTCTTGGAATATTCTATATCATTGCTTTTCTTTTCTTAGAGGTTAGGGTTATTTGCATAACAAGAGACTAATCAGTCATCATTGTCACATCAGCCAAAGGCATCCTAACCCTGCCACATTTCTACTTGATTAATCACATTGGCATTACTTATTTGTATGGAAACATATCCCTTCATCCTGATTTAGTTAAAACCGTGGGAATTGTCAATGTGCAATTAATTTTGTTCATAATGGGACAAAACAGAAGCCTACAGGATTGTTCCTGGGAGCTGAAGATTTCCCTTCCATTTAGTAAAATGTTATAAATATTATTTTAACACAAGCCTAAATTCGTGAAAAAGCTTTGTTTTCATATTTTAATTATTTACAGGTCGTTCTGTGCCATATAAAGAAAGGTAGAGAAGAAAAGCTGTTTTGGAATCACTGACACACACACTTAACTGAGGTCTCTTTGCATAGTAACAACATATACCCATCTGCTATATCTGGGGAGTTTGCTTCAGGAACTCTAATGATATAAAGTCCTCAGGACTCTAGGCTAAGATAACAGAACACTGCTTATAAGCTATGCAAGATAAGCTCTTGTATATTTGAATTATATTCATGTGTTTCTGCACACAGATCTGTACAGGTAAGTGCAGAGGCTAGGGAAGGGCATAGTATGATTTGCTCCTTCACTCCCTAATTTATCTGCTTTTGATAGGGTTTCCTGCTGAGCTAATAGTGAGGCTGGCTTTCGGGAAGTCATATTCATCTTCCTGTCTCTGCCGCTCCCAAAATCCTAAGCACTGGTGTTGTAAGTAAATAAACACAGGCATGAATTTGCCCCTGGGCCATCACCTCTGATCCTTCTTTATTTTAAATAATCTCTGGATTACTTTTGCCCTTAATGTAATGAAACTGCTATACAAGGGTTTGTTATTTAGGAGATGGAAATATAAGTCGTCTGTATATGTTCAGTACAGACATTATATATTAAGAACTACATTCATTAATTCCTTGAGAAATTCATACAATGTATTTTGATGGAATTTATTTTCCAGTTCTCTTAATAACTCCTCCCGGACCAAAACCAGATCCATTCCCACCTTAATCCTCCTTCCAACTTCATGTCTCCTTTTCTCCCTTTTGATAAAACCCATTCAAATCAATTGTGTTGCCCATAAACTCTTGGACATGGAGCTACCAGTAGTGCCTGGCCAACCTATAACCTTCAAAGGGCATACCTTTGATGAAAACTGACTCTCCATCTTTCATTAACTGTCCATACATTCTCAGATGGGGATGATTGATAGTGAGAACCTACCACTTATTGATGGAAGGCAGACTGGCCTGATTTTGTGCAGATAGAGACATACAGTTTCTCAATGACCTCTCTACCTTACAAGATTTCCACTATCTCTTCATTGAGGGATTCTAAGACTCAGCTCCTCTACTTCTTGCCTCTTTCTGTGAGTATGTGTGTGTGTACAAGTGTGTCTATATTATAGATGTCTCATTTTACATCCAAGTCAACGCATAGTGGGGTTTGCAATCAACTGCTGGCACTATTTCACACTAGGCAATATGCTGTGATGCAGATGGTGGGACTAAATACCACACTGAAACTGGAGATGGCTAGAAATCATCACAGTTGTTTGTAGTATAGGTGAAATTTACACTTTTGACCTAAACTTCTGGGTCCAACCTATGGCTTTAAAATAGAGGGATGTGGGATCAAGAACCTTAACTTTCATTGCACTTTCCTTCTTCTTGAACTCATATTTTAAAATACCTCATGGAGGTGATGATTCTGTTGGCCTGGACGTTTTGCTTTTTAACTGCTATACAGAGATATTCTTAAAGAGACAGATAGATCCTATCACTTTTTGTAACATAAAGAATTGTGTGGTGAAATGGGTTTGCAATGTCAGTCGTGGTTCTTTGATGAAGGTTTTGGCCCCAAATACAATGTTCAAAGATAGAACACTATACACAATCTGAAAAGTGATTGGACCCTGAGGGCTTTAATCAATGAGTTAATTGATTGATGGGTGTGCATTGAAGGGGTGAGACACTTGTAAAGGAACTTGGATATTGGGAACATGTCTTGGAAGTTATTTATTGTCTTTGGTCACTTCCTGTGTTGAGGCTTACTGGGTAATAATAAGTTGGACAACTGTTCTGCTTCATGCCCCTTTCATACTCTTGTGACTATGGACCTGTTTTCCTTGTTGCTAGGCATATCGGAACAGTGATGAAAATTATTTACATGAGTGTGTCTCACTAGTGATACTGACTTTTCTGGTCCATTGTAACCATGCCTTAATTCTTTAAGCTTTTTTCTAGAAGAATCATGCTAACATTAGACCGAAAGTTACCAAATAGTTGTACCTGGAAGATTCTGCCAGTGTATCTGTTGTCTTTGTAATAAAGAACTTTGATTCTTCCCACACTGTTTTTTCCACTGTATTCACTACTGTATTTTAATAGATTGCAATATCATATGAAGTAGCAGAAAATGAGGGGAAATGGAAGGAGATGAAAATGTGTTAGAATCATTAAATTACACACTTAAAAATAAAGAAATCAATGTATTTTTTATTATAGAAAGGATACTACAAAAAAAGCTGCTGAAAAGGTTTGGCCAACTCATGGGAGATGGTATTTGTCATACCTCCTGTGATGTAGCTGTAAATAGTAGTGGGTTTATTACAGATGAATCAAACACCAATATAAGCATGAAGGGATAATACTCAGTTGCCTCAGGAGAAAGAAATCAGGTAAAATTCATTAGATTTCTTGATGAGGAGTCTTTTTGTCATAGCTTTGGTGGCATAAAATTGGACAGATTGGCAAGTCCCCCAGTAAGTGTAATACACAGTAGAATTTCGGGGTTGTGAGGCTATAGGAAATATTCAGCTCATGTCACCTATTATTGAGTATCCTTGCTGATGGAGGTAGTTACCCTTCACTTATGCCATACATGGAAGTGTGTCTATGCAGGGGCAGAATGCAATAGATGGTGTTGAGTAATGTTTTTGTAGGTTATGGTGTAAGTTAAACATTACTGTGATGGGATATTATTTTTTTTCCAATTTTCACAATCCACAGTTACCTGAGAAGAGAGAACAATTGAAGATCAGTCTCTATTCACTTACTTGTTAATTAGGTAAGTCTATGGGATATTCTCTTGGCTAATGATTGATGTGGGAGGGCCCATCACTGTGGCTAAGCTCATCAGTAGTCCTTAGTAAATGGGAGCCTTTTAGGCTGTATTTAAAAAAAAATAGCTGAAGGAGCCAAGGGAAAAGTGGTGGTTTGAATAATAAAGTCACCTATAGACACATATATATGAATATTTAGTCACCAGGAAGTGGCAGTGAGTTTAATTTTAGAAGGAATAAGAGAAGGTGTGGCTTCATTGGAGAAAGTGGGCATATCAACAAGGATGGGTTTGAGTTTTCAAGAAGCCAATGCAATGGCAGAATCTATCTCTTTGCCTAAGGATCAATAGTTCTCTATTGCTCCAGTGATGGGGTCCCTCTCGTGATGATTGTACAATCTTCTGAAAATGTAAGCAAGCCTCCAGTTAAATGCCGTGTTTTCTTCTTTTTCTTTTTTTTCCCATTTTTTATTAGGTATTTAGCTCATTTACATTTCAAATGCTATACCAAAAGTCCCCCATACCCACCCACCCCTACTCCCCTAACCACTCACTCCCCCTTTTTGGCCCTGGCATTCCCCTGTACTGGGGCATATAAAGTTTGCGTGTCCAATGGTCCTCTCTTTCCAGTGATGGCTGACTAGGCCATCTTTTGATACATATGCAGCTAGAGTCAAGAGCTCCGGGGTACTGGTTAGTTCATAATGTTGTTCCACCTATAGGGTTGCAGATCCCTTTAGCTCCCTGGGTACTTTATCTAACTCCTCCATTGGGAGCTCTGTGATCCATCCATTAGCTGACTGTGAGCATCCACATCTGTGTTTGCTAGGCCCCGCATAGTCTCACAAGAGACAGCTACATCTGGGTCTTTTCGATAAAATCTTGCTAGTGTATGCAATGGTGTCAGCTTTTGGATGCTGATTATGGGGTGAATCCCTGGATATGGCAGTCTCTACATGGTCCATCCTTTCATCTCAGGTCCAAACTTTGTAACTCCTTCCATGGGAGTTTTGTTCCCACTTCTAAGTAGAGGAATAGTGTCCACACTTCAGTCTTCATTTTTCTTGAGTTTCATGTGTTTAGGAAATTGTATCTTATATCTTGGGTATCCTAGGTTTTGGGCTAATATCCACTTATCAGTGAGTACATATTGTGTGAGTTCCTTTGTGAATGTGTTACCTCACTCAGGATGATGCCCTCCAGGTCCATCCATTTGGCTAGGAATTTCATAAATTCATTCTTTTTAATAGCTGAGTAGTACTCCATTGTGTAGATGTACCACATTTTCTGTATCCATTCCTCTGTTGAGGGGTATCTGAGTTCTTTCCAGCTTCTGACTATTATAAATAAGGTGGCGATGAACATAGTGGAGCATGTGTCCTTCTTACCAGTTGGGGCATCTTCTGGATATATGCCCTGGAGAGGTATTGCTGGATCCTCTGGTAGTACTATGACCAATTTTCTGAGGAACCGCCAGACTGATTTCCAGAGTGGTTGTACAAGCCTGCAATCCCACCAACAATGGAGGAGTGTTCCTCTTTCTCCACATCCACGCCAGCATCTGCTGTCACCTGAATTTTTGATCTTACCCATTCTGACTGGTGTGAGGTGGAATCTCAGGGTTGTTTTGATTTGCATTTCCCTGATGATTAAGGATGTTGAACATTTTTTCAAGTGCTTCTCTGCCATTCGGTATTCCTCAGGTGAGAATTCTTTGTTCAGTTCTGAGCCCCATTTTTTAATTGGGTTATTTGATTTTCTGAAGTCCACCTTCTTGAGTTCTTTATATATGTTGGATATTAGTCCCCTATCTGATTTAGGATAGGTAAAGATCCTTTCCCAATCTGTTGGTGGTCTTTTTGTCTTATTGACGGTGTCTTTTGCCTTGCAGAAACTTTGGAGTTTCATTAGGTCCCGTTTGTCAATTCTAGATCTTACAGCACAAGCCATTGCTGTTGTGTTCAGGAATTTTCCCCCTGTGCCCATATCTTCAAGGCTTTTCCCCACTTTCTCCTCTATAAGTTTCAGTGTCTCTGGTTTTATGTGAAGTTCCTTGATCCACTTAGATTTGACCTTAGTACAAGGAGATAAGTATGGATCGATTCGCATTCTTCTACACGATAACAACCAGTTGTGCCAGCACCAATTGTTGAAAATGCTGTCTTTCTTCCACTGGATGGTTTTAGCTCCCTTGTCGAAGATCAAGTGACCATAGGTGTGTGGGTTCATTTCTGGGTCTTCAATTCTATTCCATTTGTCTACTTGTCTGTCTCTATACTAGTACCATGCAGTTTTTATCACAATTGCTCTGTAGTAAAGCTTTAGATCAGGCATGGTGATTACACCAGAGGTTCTTTTATCCTTGACATGAGTTTTTGCTATCCTAGGTTTTTTGTTATTCCAGATGAATTTGCAAATTGCTCCTTCTAATTCGTTGAAGAATTGAGTTGGAATTTTGATGGGGATTGCATTGAAACTGTAGATTGCTTTTGGCAAGATAGCCATTTTTACAATGTTGATCCTGCCAATCCATGAGCATGGGAGATCTTTCCATCTTCTGAGATCTTCTTTAATTTCTTTCTTCAGAGACTTGAAGTTTTTATCACACAGATCTTTCACTTCTTTAGTTAGAGTCACGCCGAGATATTTTTTATTATTTGTGACTATTGAGAAGGGTGTTGTTTCCCTAATTTCTTTCTCATCCTGTTTATTATATAGTACTTGAAGAATGGGCCAGAGCAATTTGACAACAAAAGGAGATCAAGTGGATATAAATTGGAAAAGAGGAAGTAAAAATATCACTTTTTGCAGATGATATGATAGTATATATAAGTGACCCTAAAAATTCCACCAGAGAACACCAAAACCTGATAAACAGTTTCGGTGAAGTAGCTGGATATAAAATTAACTCAAACAAGTCAATGGCCTTTCTCTACACAAAGAATGCCTTGTTTTCTAATAGTTGCCGTCACCAAATGTGTCTCTTCATAGCAATAGAACAGTGGCTAAGACAGTGGCAAGCCAATAAGCAGTGTTTGCTGTTACTGACTCAACTTTCTGTTTTGTCTTCCTCAGTGACAATCTGTATCCTTGTTATTTCCAAGTTATTTTTTATTGTAGTATTCTACATGGTGAGAAAGAAGAAAACTAGAACAATTACATCTCAGGTAGGTACATGAGTATACCTTATCTCTAAGTAAAAATAAAATGTCTACAAATTATTATTTGTGGTTATAAGACAAGTGACATTGGCACTGTTAGACATTTTTTTCCCTAAGAATACCTTACTGTTTTTTATTGTTGTAAGGATTCACCATGTCCAAAGAGCAAATTCCATAGCAAAGGTTTTATTCAGCTTATACTTCCACATTGCTGTTTATCACCAAATTAGTTGGGACAGAAACTGAAACAACACAGGATCCTGGAATCAGAGGCTCATTCATAGGCTATGGAGTGGTGATGCTTATTGTCTTGCTCCTCTAATCTTGCTTAGCTTGCTTTCTTAAAGAACCCAGGACTACCACCACAAGGATGTCAACACCCACAATGGAGTGGGTGCTCTCCCATCAATTAAGAAAATTCCTAACAGCTGGATCTTATGGAGGCATCTTCTCAACTGAGTCTCCTTCTCTTTGAAGACTCTAGATCTTGTCCAGTTGCTATGAAACCAGTGTGGCATTCTAAATATAGTTGGCCTATGAGGATGTGTGGCTTTGTAGGAGTAGGTCTGGCCTTGCTGGAGGAAGCATATCACTCTGGGGCTTTAAAGCTCTACCAGTGTGGAAGAGACCCTCCCTGTTTGCAAAATACATAGTTTTTCCTCGAAGCATTTGGATGAAGGTGCATAATCGAAACTTCCTCTCCACCACCATGTCTGCCTAGACAGTGCCATATATTTTTTGCCTTGATGATCATGGAGTGAACCTCTGAACGTGTAATGAAATGTAGAAAAGCCCTAATGAAATGAGTCTCTTATGAGTGGCCTTGGTCATGGTGTCTTTTCACAGCAACTAATCACTAACTAATAGAATCAGTTACTGCAGAAACTCACAGATATTAAAATAAATCAACAATCGAGATTATTATCAAGTGCTAAAGCATGCAAACTTATTCTAGAGAGAAAAACTGTTATGAATGAGTCCATGGCATGCCTGTCTCAAAAAAGCAAAAAAAAAAAGTAAGAAGGACCATTTCACAGTCATATCATCAATATTGATTGCCTCACTGTGTGAAATAGACAAGAAATGGATTAACATTAGATGTCAACCACTGGATGAATGGCTTAAAACGATAGAGAGAGAGAGAGAGAGAGAGAGAGAGAGAGAGAGAGAGAGAGAGAGAGAGAGAGAGAGAGAGAGAGAGAGAGAAAGAGAGAGAGAGAAAGAGAGAGAAAGAGAGAGAGAAAGAGAGAGAGAATGAGGAGAGAGAAAAAATGAGAGAGAGTGAAAGAATGAGAAAGAGAGAGAAAGAATGAGAGAGAGATAGCCTGATGGGTTTTTGATACTTCAAGCCTCAGTGGCCAATATCCTCAGAAAATTACAAGCTGATAAGGAATTAGTTGAAGAACAATACCTTTTGGGTCATTTTCAAACTTCTGTATCTCCATGGAATACCCCATTTTTTTTTATCAGAAAGATGCATTTTCAATTAAAAGTACCTTCCTTGAAATTTTGATCTCATTTTTGGTACAAAGGACTCATAATCTAATTTTTTAAAAGAATCATATTTCCAAGTGGTGGTGGCAAACACCTTTAACCCCAGCACTCGAAAAGCAGAGACAGGTGAATTTCTAAGTTCGAGGCCAACCTGGTCTACAGGGTGATTTCCAGAACAACATGTCTACACAGAGAAACACTGTCTTGAAAACTCAAAGAGAGAGAGAGAGAGAGAGAGAGAGAGAGAGAGAGAGAGAGAGAGAGAGAGAGAGAGAGAGAGAGAGAGAGAGAGAGTTTCTATACAGAGAACAAATATGAAAGGTTTTCAAACTGACTTTCATTTTCCAAGTATGGGAAGAACCCTAGAGTTAGTAACAAAGAACACAGAACACAACACATAGCAGACAAAAGTACAAAGCACACTCAAATAGAAAGAAAGGCATCAAAATAGTGAATGTGAGTACCTTTTTAATGGAGCACAAACACTCTCCCATTCTCCATGAGAACCCAATAAAATCCCTGTTGTCTCCAAAGACTTTGAGTAGGAATTCATCCAGTATCCTTTCTCTTCTATTTCGTTAGAGCTGACTCAAACCTGCAAGGTCCAGGACAGAAAAAATAGACTCCCTCATCCAATTTGGTATGTGTGTTTCCAGGTAGTGTTACAGATCCTAACATGCTTAGACCACTAAAATAGAGCACATCTATTCTACCACAGTTACGGAAGGCAACATTGTAAAAATCAAGGGGCTGGCTAGTTTTCCTAGTTGCTGGCACTGTGGTTGGCAACCTATAGGTTGCTAGTCCTTGTAACAAATTTCACAGGAGTTGTCTAAGACTATCTGTATGTCAGAAATGTATGTTACAATTCATATCAGTAGGACATTTCAGTTATGAAGCAGCAAAAAATAGTTTTACGGTTGGGGCACCACACAGCATAAGGAAGTATATATATGAAGGAACCGCAGTATTAAAAAGGTGGAGAACCACTCTATTGAACTTTGAAAACCGAAGCATGGTGTGCCTCCCAGACTGTCTTTGACATGAGTCTGAGAAATACTTCTGACTCTGATCTTCTTGTTACCTTTTGTTTCTTGTGATCATATGGGGTTAACCTAGAAAGTATATTCAAATGCACTATGTGAGAGCATGTTCAGAATTCATTTTGTGAAGCAATGTGCTCTAGTATATTTAGGACAGAGCTGTCTTTGGGACCAGTCCTCTTCTGTATGCCTGTGTGTCATTCATTTTCTCTTTATTTGTTTATTGTTTTTTGTTTTTTCGAGGCAGGGATTCTCTGTTTAGCCCTGGTTCTCATGGAATTCAATCTGGAGATCAGGCTGGCCTTGAACTCATAAATTTGCCTGCCCCTGCCTCTGCCTACCAAGAGCAGGGATAAAAGGTATGCACCACTACACTGTCTTATTTATTATTCTGCTATGAACTTATTGTGTCTAGGTGGTTGTTTTCAATCTATTTTGTTTTATTTTATTTTATTTTATGAGGCATTTTCTTTATTTTCATTTCAAATGTTATCCCCTTCCCTGGTTTACCCTCTGAAAACCCACTATGCCATCCCTCCTCTCAGTAATCAACAAAATACCCACTCCTACTTCCTAGTCCTGACATTCCCTTACACTGGGGTATAGAGCCTTCTCTTGAACAGGAGCTTCACCTCTCACTGGTGTCCAAATAGGCCATTCTCTGCTACATATGAAGCTGCAGCCATGGGCCCCGCCCTATGTACTCTTTGGTTGGTCTTTTTTTAATTGTATATTTTCTTTATATACATTTCAAATGATGTCCGTTTTCAGTTTCCCACCCTTCCAGAAACCCTCTATCCCATCCCCTCCCCACTGTTTCATGAGGGTCTTCCTCCATCTGGATACCCATTCCCACATCGCATTGTGGTGGTTAGCAAGGTTACCTCTCTGTCTCCTCATCATTCTACAGCATATTGGTGATCCTGTGGATGATGGGGAAAAGAACACTGGATTCTGACCATTGCAGAGTACCATCCAGTACATCAATCTCAAGCCACACGTGGGTACATCTTCCTCAAAAGTATCTTGTCCTGTTCATAGCAGCTAGTTGGCTATTTGTGTACCTGGGCCAAGACTGAGGTGTCTGCTACCTGCACAAGCACTTCCCAATACACTTTGGGGATCATCTGTGCCAGGAAGTCAGGGTTGAACTCCACAGGGTTTTTGAGGATTTAAGTGGCCTGCAGGCTCAGACAGAACACTTGCATGCCCACACCCCACACATGTGAGTTTAGCAGGTTGTAGATTAGCAGTTTCACACTGTCACATTGGAGTTCTTGACAGGACTTATTTTTTTCATCATTAATTTAGTTATCTATTTACAATTTAAATGATAACTTCCTTCACAGTTTCCCATCAACAAATCCCCATTCCAATCCCCCTCTCCTCCCTTCTCTTTTGAAAAAGATTAGTTTGTGTGATTCTTCCACATCACACTCCATCACTGAGTGAAATCAGGGCAGGAACCCATCTAGGATTATAGGCAGGGTACATGGAGCAAGGCTGCTTATTGGCTTGTTTCTCAACACAGTTTTCTCAGCTTTTCTACTTACAAAATTTAAAAATGCCTTTTAACTTTTATTTTAATAACATATATGTATATATAAAAATGTTTTGTTTGCGTGAATGTCTGTGGGCCTTTTTTGTCCAGGGTTCACAGAGTCCATAAGAGGGAGCTTGGTCCCTTGATATTGGAGCTTCATGAGGCTGTGAGCTGCCACCTGAGTTCTGTGATTCAAATCCTGACCTTCTAAGAGAGCAGCCAGTTCTCTTAAACACTGACTCATTTTTCAAACACTACCCTCATGTTGCTTTCTTATATATTTTATCACCATCTTTGCAGAGATAGCACCACTCACTGAGTACTGGATCCTCTCCCATCAACTGTTAATCAGCTGTCTCATGTGAGACTATGCCAGGGCCTAGCAAACACAGACGTGGATACTCACAGTCAGCTATTATATGGATCACAGGGCTCCCAATGGAGGACTAGAGAAAGTACACAAGAAGCTAAAGGAATCTGCAACCCTACAGATGGAACCACATTATTAACTTATCAGTACCACGGAGCTCTGGACTCTAGCTACATTTGTATCAAAAGGTGACCTAGTCAGCCATCACTGAAAGAGAGGCCCATTGGACAACCAAACTTTATATGCCCCAGTACAGGGCAACGCCAGAGCCAAAAAATAAATGGGAATTGGTGGGTAGGGAACTGGGGAGGAGGGTATGGGGAACTTTTGGTGTAGCATTGGAAAATTAATTGAGGAAAATACGTAATAAAAATATTTTTTTAAAAAAGAAGGATTGAAGTATCAAAAAAAAAAAAACAAAAACAAAAACAAAAAAAAAACAAAAAAACAAAAAAAGGGAAAATATCCAACAGTCAAATCACACCCAGAACGACACAAATGGAATGTTTTCACCTATGTATGGAGTTAGCTTGTAAGGTTTATATATGTTTGTTTTTCATTTAGGGTAACAGAGATGAGCTATCTAGTAAGGAACCATAAAGAAGGAGGAGCTCTTCCAAGGAAGGGGAAGTAGAATATAGTGGTATAAAGGAATGAAGAAGACACTAAAATAGGAGGGTTAAATGTGGAGGGAAATATCAGGCCAAGCATCTGAGACTAGAAAGGTCATAAAACACTAAGTGAAAATCTGCCATCATAAATTTTGTTAAATAACCACAGCAGTAAAATGACTTCTCATGAGTCCTAATGGCTCCACCCATATGTTAGTATATATGCCTCAGCCTTCATCATAGGTGAGTTTCCTACAAAACTGGTAATAATCACAGAAAGACACAACTGGACAATGCACAGAGAGTGAGAGACTCAGAGAATTAAAGATTAAAGAGGATGCCTTTATCGAGCTCTCTCCTTCAAGAATCAGGAATCTATACAAAGAAAAATCAGAAAAATAATCCTGACCATAGGTAGAGATAATGGATAGTATCAATGAATTGTATCATGGGTATTCCATGTTTTTTTTGCCTAATATACACTTAAGAATGAGTGCATATTATGTGTGTTCTTGTTTTTGGGTGATGTTCTATAGGTATCTGTTAAATTCATTTGGCCCATAACTTCTGTTAGTTTCACTGTGTCTCTGAGTTCGATGGTAGGAGGATAAACAGGGAGATGGATACTTTCAGGTCACATAAGATGGAAAATTTAAAGAAAAATTTCTAAGAAAACAAATAAACATGGCTATAGCCTCATCTAATGTAGACAGATCCAATTTGAGGTTCCCTCTTCCCAGGTGACTTTAGCTTCATGTTAAGAAGGCAAACACTTACTAGCACACACAGGTTAACATAAAAGCATTTACAGCCATGTATAAAAACATCACACAAATGAACTAAGATATTATGTGGACGTTCCATGGCATAAACTTCAGAAAGACATAATTTTTTTACAGTTTATCTCAGCTTTAAAGTGTAAATCCTCAAAGGAGGGCCATGGTCCAGTGCTGTTCTCAATAGACAGCTCCTGATTTTCTAGACTCACCTCTTATATTAATCTGTGAAGTCACCTCACAATTTCACATTTCTTCTGCACAGCATTAGAGATGCCAATTAAAACTAGACTTTGGAAGTATATTAATAAGTTGGCCTTATCTTCATATTCCCTGCCCTTAATCATGGGAAACTCGCCCAGACTAGATGTCTCAGCCATTCTCACTGACAGTTTTCCTGATAAATAGGTGTTTGAGAGAAAGAAATTATTTTAAGACCCAACCAGTTTAGTTTATCAGGATATTTGAAATGAAGCTGGCATCATTTGGCACAAAAAATAAAGAGAGTCTCCTGTTTTGTGGAGAACTGAGAGAGAATTAGGGACTGGGGCCAGGAGGGTAAGTGACTATCCTTAAGGAGAGTCAGTCCAGACCTGGAGGCTGGGTCTGACAGCATGCAGAGGAGTGCAGTTCAATTCCCAGCAGCTTCCTGGAAGGAGCACTGTTTCTCTTCAAAATGTGACAGGGATGGCACCCACAAGGGGGCAGAATGCAGTGGTGTTCTAGACTTCTTTTGAGCCATCATGGTACTGATTACCACTCTTTCACTTGCTATTACAGATGAGCAAACTCAATAGGGTGACAAGTAAGATCTGCTGACACCAGAATCTCTAATTGCAAAACCCTTACAGGGAATGCCAGCTTCCCTCCATGCTTGGAATAAAAAGAAAGGATTGGGCTCACAGGACTAAGCATCCTCTGACTAGCTTTTAGAGAAGAGGCTGCACTGAAGTCCAAAATTGAGACTTTGGTGTTTACTGAGAGTTTAAAAGCTAAGAACCTGTAACATTTGCTCGGTGGTACTGAAAAATATTGTTATGAAAAGTGTAGGAGAAAATAAAGATGAACATGTAGCTTAAGGAGCACCATTACCCTGATAGAACATCAGGCACCTGACATTCATTTAATACACTGAAATACCCTCCAAATCCCAAAAAAACCCTCCTCAAGTGTACATTACAAGTTTCTGCTCCGGCTCATAAGATACAAGTCTTCAAGAAAACACAATATGGCACTAGTCAGAAAAAAAAAGTCATTTATTGATCAACTTGCCTTATTGACAAAAACTATCAGCAATGGGTTGACGTTGCTTAGCACCTACATAAATTTGGAGTAAATAGAAATTAAATTTCAGTAACAGATCAGGAGTACAATAAAAACATTATAATGTTACAGTAATATGGAGAGAAATAACTAGTGTTAAAGAATTCAAAACCCTGTCTAAGCTAGAGATGTGACTCGATGGTAGTGTTTGATTTACATACATGCTAAACCCACCACCAGAAAAGAAAAACAAAACAGACACCAAAAAAAAGATACTCACAATTCAGTTTATCTGTTTGTTGTGAGTAAATCCACAGCAAATATGAATGGTTAACAACACAGGAAGGTATTAATCACAGGAAGTCACACACACTCACCCTCATGCACACACACACACACACACACAAACACACACACACACACAAGGAAAAAGAACACAGAAGAAAAAAGAACAGTCCAGTCAGGAAGCTATTGAAGAGAGTCCTTTAAAACTTATGATAAAGAAGATAAAGTGTATTTCTTCACAATTGGTGGTTTCTGGTGGACAGTAATTAAGGATTCATTTTTATAGTTGGTGTTTGATATTTTCTAGGATCTTCTTTTTATAACCCCTAACGCTAGATAGAACAGAAATAAGGGTATATTAGAGAGAGGAATTAGAAAATCTCTGAATTTAATTTTTTTTCCTTGTTCTTCTCCTTTAATTATGGCTACTAACAAACCACAACCAACTTGTGTAACCAACCACCAACCACCAGACTAAAAGTACAAGTTTTGACAATAAATCTTGTGCAAAGTTAATGCAGCAGGAGTTCTTCACTAATGGATGTTGTGAGTATGTAAATATAGTATTCCACCAAAGACTTACTAACTCTGATTTCTATACTTCTTGCAGTCAGCTGTTTACTATTTTAATATTAGTCATACCTGTTCTATGCAGTGCCATGTGTGTTGATGAAAATAATTTTCATCTCGGGAACACAAATGAAATGCAAATATTGTGTGTAAATCTCTGTTAGTGTTGCTTCATGAACATGATTTATCCATGGAGTTACAGTACTAATGCTCTGTGCATTCAGTATACTGTGTCTGTGATGATAAAGAGTCTCACCATCGATAACACACACACACACAGGACACACTCAGATCCTTCTGCAGCATAGCTTTAATCCATCTCAAGAGAAAGATGATTAGCTTTTGGGCGAGGAGGCTTAGAACACAGGAAACTCGGTCCTTAAATAGACCACAAGAAGTGTTAGAGACATATTTCACCCTAAGGGCTGCTCACTATCAGCCCATATGACGCCACAGAACAGGAAGGGCACAAAGAATGGAAAAATACCCCAGCACATACACAGACTATTTCTTTACCAGTTAGAACAACGGATGTCAGCGCCATCTTGTAATGGAGATTGAAAGGGCAGCTCCTCACAGTATACATTCAGTGTACATAGCTAGATATTCCTATTTAGTATTTTATGATATACTATACATAACATACAGTGTATACTTAGAAGATGAATCCAGTACAGGATTTTTAAAAAGTTGTGTGAGAACTTTGTGATAATATATATATATATATATATATATATCTTAATAGACTTGGCTGAGTTTCTGGAGCCATTTATGTGTTCTTTTCCAATGAATCATAATTTCCTTTTATTCTGTGACTGGGAGAGACAGACTTATTATAAGAAAGAAAACCATTAGCCTGGGATCTCTCCTATTATAAGTATTCCTTGGGTCTGGGTGGCCAATTAGACAGAAACCATGTCTTGGTATACTGGTTGTAATCTGAGAAATTTGTTGCAACCAATCACTCCATCTCTCAGGACACTTGAGTTAATGTAACTTCCTAAAAGGTCTAAAAATTAGAAAGACACACACTAGGTACATGCACACCACACATTCTGACTCTGTCTCTGATTCTGAATCTCCCTTTGACTGTCCCTGTGACTCTGCCTGCCCTTCCTTTTCTCCTTCTTCATTCTCTATCTCAGCCTGTTTCTCAACCTCTGCATCTGTGTCTGCCTGTGTTTCTTCCTTTTCCTCTTCTTTTGCTTGTGCAGCTGCCTATTCATTAGTGCTGAGATATCATGCAGAATAATGTAGTTTTAGAACTGATCTACTGTGGAATTTGTTTTACCTCAACACTAGGTGCCTGTCTACCTACTACTAAAACCATTTAATTGAATTTGAATCTTCAATATAATCAGAGATGTATCCAAATTCATAGGGCAACAATTGCTATGTAACTGTCTGATGCTCATCGGTCACTGCACTGTTTTGAACAAAGAGTTTTTTAGTCAGAAGTTTAAGCACAGGCAGATAACATTATTGCAAGCATACAGTCTTGTCTTGATTTCAATGAGGTAAAAATTGGGACCCAAATCTACCAAATGATGTAATGGATTCTTTCTGTTTTCAACTTTCAGGTTTTAAACTGTGTTATCTAGGGAAGTCTGGACAACACCTTAATCAGAGCTGGTAAGTGGAGACAGGAACTGAAGCAAAGACTATGGAAGAACTCTGGCTTACTCTCCTCCAGGTCATTGGGATGTGGGGTCCTAGGTGGTGTAAAACAGAAAAGAACGAAAAAATAAGTATCAAATATATCAAAATTTTTGACCTACATCCACATTTTGAGGTCCTCTCCTAATAGTATGTGTGATCATTTGGAAATCAAGTTTTATATGGCAATTGGTAAACTGTAGAATTTTCATTATTTCTATTTTATGAATGTTTTACCTGAAGGGGTGTGTCTGCTGCCTGTGCACTAAACTGGACCGTGTAGAGATCAGAAGTTAGATAGTATTAGATCCCCTGAAACAGCACTTACCTGTGGCTGTGACAAACAAGATGGGCCCTGGTAATTGAATCCTGGAACCTGTGCACAGGGGCCAATGATCTTATACTCTAAGCCATGAGCGAAAAATGGTGTAGGAATACAATCTTTCTCAAAAGGTCCAAATTCATCTAAGAGTAAATTAATTCTTATAAGGCTCTCTTAAAAAATCACCACCACTACAGCAAGAAAAAAAATAGATAAAGAGAGAGAAATCTGAATAGGATGTTTGTGATCTGTGGTGAATTCTGACCAAGAGTAAGCTAATACACTATATAAAGCTGTACTGAGAAGCATTAAGAAGGCAGGTATCTCACTCTGAACAGGGCTAAGGTTGTTTCGACTTTATTGGCTTTATTCTTCTGGAGATTCTTGTCAGGAATTGCGAGCATTTACCAGACCACAACAGGAAACCTTCCATATGTCTCCTTTGGTGTCTGGGCATAGGATATGTGAGATGCATCAAGACTGATTAAAGGTCATGTTCCCTAGATGTGAAACTGTTTCCAGGAATACGATGATATACAAAAGGTCAGCTCCAGAATACATAGCATCAGGTCTTTCTTGGCCAATTAAAATTGGAGCCAAAATCTCAAGAGACAATGTATGTATTGGACAGACTTGCTGCTATCACACAGGTCGTGGCTTCAATTTCTAGCAATTACATTGTGACTGTTTCTCTGTCTCTCTATCTGTCTCTCTGGCTCTCTGTCTCTCTGCCTCTCTCTCTTTCCTTCTAACTTTCCCACTCTCTGTATTGCTATCTCAGTCTCAGTTTGTGTTTCTCTCTTTCCCTCTCACTCCCTGCCCCCCCTTTCTTTCTCATCCTCCCTGTAATTCCAGCAGCATATGCTGCTGTATCCTCTTCTGTCCTCTGATGTATTACATATATGAAGTGTCCATGCAAACTGTAATGTTAGCAAACAACCATATCTGCCTTCGCAGATTGAAAAAATAAATAAATAAATAATGTCTAGATTAGGAGTCTCAATCATCTGTGAAAGATAGGAGAGAGTGATCACTGCGTGTCACCTCATTTAGAAACAGAGTACCCAAGGAATAGAGCCTACTCCCCACACCCATGGAATGAACACCACATGCAAGAGGAGGGATTTTGGAAGAGGAACTCATTCCTGGTCTTTCCAAGAGGAGTGTTTTGGTGGGTGAGCACATCAACAGAACAGAGTTCTCACAGCATGTAATTGCCCCCTCCCACCAGAAACCAAAGTCACCTTGGTGGGACCAGGACCAGTTCACCTGCCTCTTCAGGTTGCTTTTGTTTAACTGCCTTTGGAGACAACAGTTGGAGCTGCTGCTACCTGCTGGAAAGTTGGCTTCTAATGGGACAATTCATTGGTCTGTAGAATTCAAACAATTTTGGACCCTATGAAAGTAATGGATTGTCCGAATGCTCCCGGACTGAGAATCTTAGGGAAGCTCTAGGTTTTTCTTAATCTGTAATGTCATTTAGACATTAGAGCAAGCAGAGATGATTTGCTTCTTCTCTTAGGCAATCAGATTTTATTCTGGAAGACAACCGTTGTGAGCCTTGAGAGGGTTTGCTGGAGGAGAAGGGATATTGACAGTGCTCTACCCAACCTGCAAGGCACACAGCTAGACCTTGTTCCCTCTGATGCATAGAAGTGTCTGATGGTATTAGATGGGATTCTTGATGAGGACAGAATCTGAGGAAAGGTTCCTGGTAGAGAAATGAAGTGCAGTTATACAACCTAGAAAGTATATACCATTGATCATTGTGAGCCTGAAACAGAAAGCACCCAAGCATTGGACCTAATGTATGATTGGTGAAACAGATTGAAGAGATTTTGTTTGTTTTGAATTCTCTGTATAGGTATGGATACATTGTCTCATGGGAAGGGGGAGTGTGGATTCCCTGTGGTTACTAAAATAGAAGAAGTTGTAAACAGCCAATGGAAATGTGGCAAGTCCAAGTGTATGCTGTGCATGAGCTGCCAGTGTTCAGAAATGCTGAGCCATCACTTCAGATTCAATAAGATATTTAAAGAAGAAAACCAGAAGAAAAAACTTAAGGGGACTGTTGTGAATTTTAATGAGACATTTTTAATTATTTTTACTGATTTATATAACATATGCCAAATGGTGTGTCCAGTCTTTTAAACATGGCTTGATTGTTCCTTTCAAAGTATCTTGATTATTACTCCCAGAGACAGGATTTACAATCTGTACATTCAAATTCTTATTTGTACTTTCCAATTCCTCTCTGTTTCTTTTTTTTTCCCCCCTCTGGAACTGGATATTTCTGTATAGTCCTAGATTTCTGTGCTTTCCTGTGCAGATCAGCAGAGAATTCATCTCTACCTGGTTTTGATTCCCATATCCTGAGATTAAAGTCCTTTCTAAGCAGATCTCAACACCTTTTTTTTTAAATTTTCTGTCTCACAGTTCTTGAAGAATAGATGGGGGAGCAGAGAAAATTTCACCCCCAAAAATTGGCAATTAGTGGCTGCAGGTGTGAGGGCCAGTTTTCTTCATAGATTTGGCTCCTCAGAGGCTGCCCATGTTCCAGTGGATGTGTTTCCCTAACCCCACATATGTAGTCAGCACTAAATTCACTCAGTGGTCTTTATTAAAATGTGCATGGAATTAAAGCTAAAAGTGATACAGGAGAAATGGAGAGCAATTATAGGAAGAGAAGATGGGGATGGATTTACTCAAACTCATTATGTTTATGTACAAAGTTCTTCAGCAAAACATTTAAAACTAAGTAAGTAAGTAAATAAGTAAATAAGTAAGTAATAAGCAAGCAAGCAAGTAAGTAAAAAATAAATATATGAGTAAATAAACAAATATATTTTTATGCAATATCACGTGCAATAGGCATGAAAGTGTGTGTGTGTGTGTGTGTGTGTGTCTTTGTGTGTGTGTCTTTGTGTGTGTGTGCATACATGCATACAGGAGTGTTTGCAGGTATGTAGCAGTTTGATGATTAGAATATCCTTGGCCCATGGGAAGTGGCACTATTAGCAGATGTGGCCTTGATCATTGTGTAGGCTGGCTTTTATCTAGTGCTCAAACTCTGCCCAGTGATGAAGAGAGATGCTTTTCCTTGCTGCTTTGGCCACAAGCTTCCTCCTGTATGCTTTCAGATTAAGATATAGAAAACTTCTTTCCTTCTACATCACCCCTTCTACCTGGATGTTGCCATGCTTCCCACCATGATAATAATGTACTGACCTGACCCTCTAAAACTGTAAGACAACCTCTATTAAATTTTCCTTTATAAGAGTTGCCTGAGTCATGGTGTCTCTTCACAGCAATAAAACCCTATCAAACATAGGCAGAATCTTAGCCTGATTTTTAATGTTTTCAAGATGATTACAGCCAACATGCAAGCACAAAGTAAAGATGATGAAGGAGTCTTATTTTCACATTGTTTCTTTATGTTTAAATGAAAGCTGGGGATTGGAAGAATTGGAGAGTGATGGAAAGGAGAAAGTAAGAATGCAAAGACCTTTTGGGCTCCTGCCACTTGCTTTTGCATTCAATATTTCAAATTTTAAAACAACAACCAACAACAATAACAAACAATGACAGGACGCCCATATAACAGACTGAGAGAGAAGAAACCAAAGGACATGACCTACTTGTACCTCACTTTCCAGCTAATGTCTGGTGTATTGAGCCGATGGATTTTGCTGTCAAACCCTGATGATTAATTCCTAGATTGGGTCCACTAACACAATGATGAATGAAACTGTGGCCAATATGGACAGACTATTGTTTTTTTTTATCCTGTACAATCAAACCAGTAGGAAAATAACAAGCACAACTCACATATATGTATATTTGTTTTTTCACACTTACAATTGGAATTGTTACTATATATCCCGGTTCTTTGCATTTTATCTCCATTAGTGTGTTGTTTTCACTCTTTACTTGCTGCATAGAAAACTGCTTCGTTTACACTATGTTTCATTTAGGGTGCACAATGGAAGCTAAAGACTAACTCCATCCATTACAAAGCAGGGCTCTCTGTCCTTTTTCCTGAATTGAAATGAAACTATTTTCAAAAAATATTTTACACATGCCTGGTTCAGTTTCATTAAGATTGGGTGTGAAATTTTCCCACAGTCTCAGGTGTCTCAAACTAGTGGAACAGTCTAGCAAGTTTGTGGAACATTTGGGACTGTTCCCTAGCAGAAATAGGTTACTTTGGCATAATTGAGGGCGCTGGCTATTTCTGACCTAACTCTTGGCTGCTTATTCCACAAAAGTGTAAGAAGGCCCCATGCTGGCCCTCAATGAAACAGATCAACATTTTGTTTCCTGCCATGCTGTCCCAGTCATGACAGTTTGTCCCCGGTGAGTGTGTGCTCTAAATATCTCTTCTTGGACATTGATTGTATCAGGAGTTTTGACCCCTTGATATAAAAATAATTATTGTAATTGTAATCTCTGCTTGTGTGTTTTGTGACATATAGAAGGCTGTCAATTTTGTCTACATGAACTTTTAATGTGTGTTTTTTTCTTTCATATTTAAAATTGTTCTCAATTTTCATAAGAGTTTCAGCACAACCTTCACATTTAGGGACACAATCTTCCAAATGGCTACTCCTCTGGATCTCAGTAAATGGGAATATTCCATAGCTTCATGGCCTGAGTGAGAATTGTCAATTGTTTCTATTTCCATTTTTAGATTATGGATGGTTTTGTTCTGCTCCTTCACCTGTTTGATTGTGTTTTCCTGAATCTATTTAACAGATTTTTGTGTATCCTCTTTAAGGACTTCTACATGTTTATCTGTGTTCTCCTGCATTTCGTTAAGAGAGTTACTAATGTCCTTCTTAAAGTCCTTCATCATCACTATGAGAAGTGACTTTAGATCCATGTCTTACTTTTAGGGTGTGTTGGGGTTCCACTTGATATGGTGCAAGTGTTGGGTGCTGATTATTCCAAATAACTTTGGTTTCTCTTGCTTATTAACTTATCCTTGCCTCTCACCATCTGGATATCTCAAGTGCTACATGCCCTGGCTACATCAGACTGTCCTTCCTGTGATATTGGTTGTGTCATAACTCTTCAAAGTCTAGCTGTCTCTGTGATCCTGTTATTACGGTATACTGTGATTATGAGATGTTGGGTGTGTCTGACATCCTGGGAGTCAAGCTGCCCTTGGAACCTTGAGATCCTGGTGTGACTAAGCTCCTAGGATCCTGGGATCCTCTGACCCCGGCCATATTAGATCTTCAGGTAGTGGAGCTTCCTCTGGGTGTTATGGGGCTGGCTGCTGAGTTTGCATCCAAGGACTGCTCAGGGCCCTGTCCCAGACAGAATGGATGCAATCCATACCACTGGTCTGGTGGAGTTCCTGCATGCCTGTGTCTTTCTGGTACCCTGTACTCCAGGTGTTGGGGAATGATGTTGTGTCTTCCTCTTGTCTGATCATCGGATCCTATGAATGTTAGATGATTGGCAGTGGAGTTGCCTCCGGGTGTTATAAGGCTAGCTACAGAGTTTGCATGCAAGGTCTACTCAAGGTTTTGGCTCCAGAAATAAAATATTTTTTAAATGATGTTTCTTGTAAACTTACCTGTCTCCAAAAGTACCTGAAATATTTTTACAGGGATTGATTTAATCTCATAAATTGATTAAGGAAAAATGACATCTTGATGATTTTGATATATCCTAACAGGAAAAAAATAATGGACATCTCCCACTAAGTAAAAAATATTTCGGAAGCCAGGTGGTGGTGGCACACACCTTTTATCTCAGTTTTTGGAAGGCAGAGGTAGGCAAATCTCAGTTTGAGGACATTCTAGTCTACAAAGTAAGTTTCAGAATTGCCATATATATTAATAATAATAATAAAATAAATGAAAAACACAGTATTGAAAAGGAATGATAATTTTAAATTATATACATATGTGCCACATGTACCTGTGTACATATGTGAATACACTTAAGTTGTTTTTTTCAATTAGATGTTTTCTTCATTTAGATTTCAAATGCTATCCCAAAATTCCCCTGTATGTTCCCCCAACCCTTCCCCTTACCCACTCACTCTCATGTCGTAGGCCTGGCATTCCCCTGTTCGAGAGCATCAATAATAATGGGAACAGAGAGAAGCGGCTGAGCCTGGAAACCAGAGAGGGGGCTAATCATGGCACTCAGTTTGCAGTTTAGTTTGTTTCAAGAAACAAATATACTTTCTATCAATGAGGTTTGTAAATGAACAGGAAATATTTTCATCTCTCAGACTGGAAGGTGTTTATTTTATAGTGTTTATAGATATTTTGGGACTATTTTATTATAAGCAATTAAAGCCAGGTAAGTTTTTACATACCTGTAATGGTACTAGCATGGAATGCTGAACCTCAACACTCTAGACCTTCCTGGAGAATACAAAACATACTAACTGCCTATCTCAAATATCAAATGAAATGAAATAAAATTAAACCAATGTACCTTTGGTATTTGTATATCATCCCTTTGGAAACTAATAAGATAATGAATCAAAAAAATAAACTTCAATTATTTTATTAGTCATAAACATAATTAGAAATGATAAGAAGGTTAAAAAATCAATACAGATAGGGGAAGGGAGAGACCTGGGTGGGAAATGGGACAAGAAGGAGAATAGAGGAATTTTATCAGGTACTGTGGTTGTGGGAAACAGGACTGAATTGATGAAGACCAGCGAAAAGAATGGAAACAGGCAACTTTGTGAAGGAGGAAATGAGAAAACGCTCTAGAGTATACCAGAGAGCTGGGATGTGAGAGACTCTCAGGAATAAAAAAAAAAAAAAAAAAAAAAAAAATTAGATGAAATGCCCTCCAGTGGGGAGAGTGGAATTGTAGAGTTCTCCTCCCAGCAATCCTCTCCTGTATGTGTGTTGGAGGCCTCATATCAGCAGGTGCATTCTGTCTCTTTGTTGGGCCACAATTTCAGACATCTTGGGGGAACACTTCAATTGAGACAGGTATCCTACCACAGGGATGCCCTCTTCTTTAATATCTTTGACCTCATTAATTCAACAACAGGGGTCAGATGCTTCAATCCATTGATTGGGTGAAAATATCTGCATCTGAATCATAAAGCTGCTATTTGGGTCACTAGGAATATTTCTTAAACTTGTTGCAGTGGGTATAATAGCTAATAAATAAAAAAAATCTCTAAAAATATATATTGTATATTGTAACAGAAATAAAATGTTGGTTCTAAGGCCCCTGTTTGCATTCAGTTCAAGATACAGGCATTAATCTGTGTTTCTCTGTGTTTCTTATAATGATTGTGGGTAACTGAAATAAGCAAAGCTAAACCAAACCAAACCAAAAGAAACAACCGTGTCTATACATTGTCTTTTCTTCTACTGATTCACAAGTTGTTAAAGTCCATGCTCTTGGATGTAACTACAGTTTGGAATTGTCCTGCCCCTACTCTGACTCAGAATAACAGTTTGCATGAGCTCAGATACCTTACTTTGTAATCTGAGTGCATGTGTGATTTAGATATTAGTTGATTGCTAAGAGAAAGCACAAACTGTGTAGGAAAGTGAATGAATGTTGCAGATGACATGCCAATATCATCCCCTTTGTAAGAGAGAATATAAGAGAATCTTTATTCATACTAAGTGTTAGAGGAATATATATATATTGAGAGAGAGAGAGAGAAAGAGAGAGAGAGATATTTCATCACATAGAATAGAATATTGTAGAGCACTGATATCAATTTTAGTACTTATATTATATATTGCTTTTGCAGAAGACCTGCTTGCAGTACACAGCCTCTGTATGTTTCTGAATTCAGATACTTGTAATATTAATGCTAGGATGACTGTACTTATGAAGAAATAATGAGCAGGTGAAACAGTGAGATGCAGATGTATGCAAACAACCAATGGACAGAATCAGCAGAACCATTGGTTTAATTTGAGAAAGACTGAAGGAGGCTGACAGGACCAGTTGTCTCAAATACTATGGACCTAGAATTCTCCCAAATGCTAGACAACCAAACAGGCAGCATATATGAACTATCAGAAGGTCTCTAAAACATACACAGAAAAAAATCTGCTTGATCTCTATTCAATCAGAAATGATGTACCAAATTCTCAACAAACTAGAGACATCAAGGTGTTTAGAGATCCGGTAGGATGGGGACTTGCCCTTGGAGACAGGGGATGGGCAGTAGATATGGGATGTGGAACAGTAGGAAGGTGGACAATGAATGAACTAATTAATAAAAAATAATAGTGCCACATAATCAGGTCCCCTATACTCTAATTCTGCAATCGGAATCCAAGAAAACTCACATGTTCCCATAATAACATACTCAAAAAAATTAAATATATATAACTGAAATGTCATGATTTTCAACGTTATTTTACAAAGAAATTCACTGGAACAAAGATTTTCTTTGGTTGAACTCATTTACATGCATTTGCTCTCATAGTGTACAGAAAATATAGGTTATTCTCCATATAAATGGCCAAAAATATACTAACATAGCTTTCATCTGGATACACTCCAAATTTATCTTTCATTAGAATGTAATCTGGATTCATTTGGACATAAATTAAATTTATATTTAAAATTCATTTAGTTGGTGTAAGGTGGAGGTAAGGTAAAATATCAGGGTCATGTTGGTTTTCATTTCTCTACTGATATGATCATTGATTTCAATAAACAATACCCTGCTGGGGGCTGAGAAGATGGCTCAGTGGAGTTCATGTATTCTCAGCACCTCTGTAAAATTCCAGGCATGTCTATTCATATCTGCAACACTGTGGGGTGGAGACAGGTAGATATCCCAATAGTGTATTGGCCAGTCAAACTAGTCAAAATGGTGAGAGGGTTTCACTCTAAGAGAGCAAGTGTTGAAGATATTCTACTCATTACTGAACATATGTGTATGTGTGACATCAGACTTGGGAACAGACACTGCACTCATATACAGACACTAATCACCCTACCATACCACCCATAAAACCTTGAGTTCCGCAGATCTATAACCCATGTGTCTCTAAGTATGAAATACGAAGTTTTATATTCTCATTGTCTTGTTAATTCTGTTTTCTGTCAAATGCTAGAAGCTAAACCAATGTATTCTCAGACTCTGGATGGTACGTCATAACTTTTGGTCTTTCTGGAATAGCAACCAACTATCAGCAGAGACACTTTTCAATTTACCCTGGCTTACAGGTTCAGAAATTCAGTCCATTATCATCAAGGTAGGAATATGGCAGGATCCTGGCAGGCACGTGCATTTGGAGCTGAGAGTTCTACATCTTCATCTGAAGGGTGCTAGGAAATGATTAGCTTTCAGGCAGCTAGGCAGAGGGCATTAAAGTCCATGTTCACAAAGATAAATTTCTTTCAACAAGGCCAAACTTACTTCAACAAGGTTATTAGCTCCCAGTAGTGCCACTCCCTAGGCCAAGAATAGTCAAAATATCAAATGTGTTTTTGAATGTTTGTGCTTGTGTTAGTTTGGGTTTTATTGCCATGAAGAGTCTCCAGGATCACAGTAACTCTTGAACACTTTGTAACTTGTTTTCAGAGGTTTACTCCATTATTATCATGACTGGAAATATGGAAGCATTCTGACAGACACAATGCTAGAGAAGGAGCTGAGAGTTTTACATCTTGATACACAGGTAGAAGATGGAGACTGTGTGTCACACTGGGGACAGCTTAAGCATAACGGACCTCAAAGTCCACAAGCACAGTATTACATTTCCTCCAACAAGGCCACATCTACTCCAACAGGGTCACACATACTTCAACAAGGCCACACCTCCTAACAGTGCCACTCCTACTGGCACTATTTGTTCAGGATCTTTAAAAGTATTCTTAAAACTTTTCAATGGACAAAAGGTAACTTTAATGAAATAAATACAGAACGATTGAAAAAATTAACTGGAATATGGATGTCTTGGTTACTGTTCTAATGATGTGAGACATCATGACCACACCAAATTATAAGATGAAATATTTAATTGTGGTCTTACAGTTTCAGAAGGCGACTCCAGGACATCATGGTAAACACCATGGCAACACTCAGGCACACATGTGTAGAGCAGTAGCTGAGAGCTCACAAGCAATACTACAGACAACAAACAGAGACAGAGAAAGACAGAGAATGAAAGAGAGAGAGAGCAACAGAGATAGAGACAGAGACAGAGACAAAGAGACAGAGACAGAGAGAATGAGGAGAGAGTAAGAATGAGAGAGAGAGAGCCTGATGGATTTTTGATATTTCAAAGAATAGTGACAAATCTCCTTTAATAAAAATACAAATCCTAATTCTTTCTTAACATCTCACCACCTGGAAAACTAACACCTTTGAATATTTGAGCTTCTGTGGGCCACAATTTTTCAAACAACTAAAGTATGTAAAGGAAAATGAAATCTAGTAATAAGTGTCCATGTCACTTTGTAGTATATCTTATATCATTACTTATCTTTTCTCAGAGGTAAGGGTTATTTGAATAACAAGAGACTAATCAGTCATCACTATCACATAAGCCAAACGCATCCTAACCCTGCCAGATTTCTACTTGAATAATCACATTGACATTACTTATTTGTACGGAAACATAGCCCTTCTCCCTGATTTAGTTAAAAGTGTGGGACCTGTTGATGTGCAATTAATTTTGTTCACAATGGGACAAAACAGAAGCCTACAGCATTGACTGTATTGTTCCTGAGAGCTGAAGATTTCACTTCCATTTAATACAATGTTATAAATATGATTTTAACACAAGCCTAAATTCTCAAAAAAGCTTTGTTTTCATATTTTCATTATTTACAGATCATTCTATGCTATATAAAGGAACATAGAGGAGGAAAGCTGTTTGGAGTCACTGACACACACACTTAACTGAGGTTTCCTTTGCACAGTAAGAAGATATACCCATCATCTATATCTTGGGAGTTTGCTCCAGGAACTATAATGATATAAAGTCCTCAGGTTTCTAGTCTAAAACAACATTGCTTTTGAATATAAGCTATGCAAAATAACCTCTTGCATATTTTAATCATATTTATGTGAGTCTGCATAGAGAACTGTACAGGTAAGTTCAGAGGCTAGGGAAGGGTATAGTGTGATCTACTCTTTTCCTACATAACTTATCCCCTTGTGACAGGGTTTCTTGCTGAGCTGGCTTTCAGGAAGCCACAGTCATCTTCCTATCTCTGCCCCTCCCAAAATCATAAGCACTGGTGTTGTAGGTGAATGTTTGAACACACACATGGCATTGTCTCTGGGCCATATCCCCTGATCCTTCTTTATTTTAAATAATCTCTGGATTACTTTTGCACTTAATGTAATGTAAGTGCTATAAAATGAGTTGCTATTTAGGAGATTGAAATATAAGTGGTCTGTATATGTTCAGTAAAGACATTGTATATTAAGAACTACATTAATTAATTCCTTGAGAACTTCATACAATTTTTTTGATGGAATTCACTTTCCAATTCTCTTGATAACTCCTCCCAGACTAAAACCAGACCCATTCCCACCTTAATCCTCCTCCCAAGTTCAAGTCTACTTTTCTCCCCTTTGATACAACCCAATTCAAATCAATTGTGTTGCCCCTAAACTCTTGGACATGTGGAAACCAGTAGAGCATGGCAAACCTATCACATACAAAAGCCTTACCTTTGATGAAAACTGATTCTCCATCCTTCATCAATAGTCCATATATTCGCAGATGGGGATGATGGATAGTGATACCATACCACTTAGGGATGCAAGGCAGACTGGCCTGATTTTGTGCAGATAGAGACATACAGTGTCTCAGTGACCTCTCTGCCTTACAAGATTTCTACCATCTCTTCCGTGAGAGTTCCTAAGACAAAGCTCCTCTACTGCTTGCCTCTTTCTGTGAGTATGTGTGTATGTACAAATATGTCTATATTATACATGTCTCATTTTACATGCAAGTCAACACATAGTGTTCTTTGCAATCAACTACTGGCACTATTTAACACTAGGCAATATGCCTTGAGGCAGACATGGTGGACTCCGTAACAGACAGAACGTAGAGATGGCTAGAAATCATCCCAATTAGTTGTAGTATAGGTGCAATTTACACTTTTGACCTACATTTCTGTGTTCACCCTATGGTTTTAAGATGCAGAGATGGGGGACAAAGACCCTTAAATTGCATTGCAATTTCGCTCTTCTTGAACTCACATTTATAAAAGCTCCTGGAGGTGCTGATGCTGTTTACCTGGACATTTTCCTTTTGGAACTGCTAGACAGAGATACCATTAAAGAGACAGATAGATCCTATCACTTTGTGTAGCATAAAGAATGCTGTGGTGAAATGGGTTTGAAATGTCTGTCCTGGGTCTTTGATGAAGGTTTTGGTCCGAAGTACAATGTTCATAGGTAGAACTATATACTCAATCTGAAAAGTGATTGGACCCTGAGGCCTTTAATCTATGCGTTGATTAATGGGTGTGAATGGAAGGGGTGAGAAACTTGTAAAGGAACATGGTCATTGGGAACATGTCTTGGAAGGTGTTTATTGTATTTGGTTGCTTCCTGTGTTGATGTTTACTGTCTGCCAATAATTTGGACAATTGTGCTCATTCATGCCCCTTTCATACTCTTGTGACCATGGACCTGTTTTCCTTGTTGCTAGGCATCTTGTAACAGTGATGAAAATGATTGACATGAATATGACTCATTAGTGATACTAAACTCTCTGGTCCAGAGGAAACATGGCTTAATTCTTTAAGTTTTTTTTTCTAGAAATTTCATGCTAACAGTAGACCCAAAGTTACCAAAAAGTTGTATCTGGAATATGCAGACAGTGTATCTGTTGTTTTAGAATTAAAGAACTTTGCAGCTTCCAACACTGATCCTCCCTCTGCCTTCAGTACTGTATTTTAATAGATTGCAATATCATATGAAGAAGCAGAAAATGAGGGGAAAATGGAATGGAGGTGAAAATGTGTTAGAATCATTAAATTATACACTTAAAGAAATCAATTGATTTTTTAGTATACAAAGGAAACTTCAAAAAAGCACTGAAAAGGCTTGGCCAACTGTGCAGTTGCTCATGGGAGTTGGTATTTGTCATATCTCCTGTGATGTTGCTATTAATAGTAGTGGTTTTATTACAGATGAATAAGACACCAATATATGCATGAAGGGATAACACTGAGTTGCCCCAGGAGAAAGAAATCAGGTAAAATTCATTGGATCTATTGATGAGGAGATTTTTTTTTCTCATAGCTGAGTTGGCAGAAAATTGGACAGATTGGGTTGTACCCCAGTAAGTGTAACACACAGTAGAATGTGAGGGGTTGTGTGGCTATAGGACATATTCACATCATTTCACCTATTATTGAGTATCAATGCTGATGAAAGAAGTTATCCTTCACTTATGCCATGCATGGAAGTGGGTCTATGAAGGGGCAGAGGGGAGGAAATGCTGTTCAGTAATGTTTGGGTAGGTTGTGGAGTCAGTAAAATATTCCTGTGATGGGACTTTATTTTTTCCCAATCTTGACAATCAACGGATACCTGATCAGAGAGAGCAATTGAAGATCTGTCTCTATTCACTTGGTTATTAGGTAAGTCTATAGGATATTTTCTTGGGTAATGATTGATGTGGGAGGGCCCACCACTGTGGCTAAGCTCAACAGTAGTCATTTTAATTGGGAGCCTTTTAGACTGTACTAAAATAATAAAAGCTGATCAAGCCATAGAAAATTGGTAGTTTGAATAAGAAAGTTCTCTATAGACACATATATATGAATACTTAGTCACTGGGAAGTGGCAGTGAGTTTAAAGATTAGAAGGAATAAGAGAATGTGTGTCTTTATTGGAGGAAGTGGGTGTGTCAACAAGGATGGGTTTGAGTTTTCAAGAAGCCAAAGCAATGGCAGAATCTCTCTCTTTGCTTAAGGATCAATAGTTCTCTATTGCTCCAGTGTTGGGGTCCCTCCCTTGGTGAATGACCAAACTTCTGAATATGTAAGCAAGCCTCTAGTTAAATGTTTTGTTTTCTAATAGTTGCCTTATCCATGGTATCTCTTCACATCAATAAAAGAGTGACTAAGACAGTGGCAAGCCAATAAGCAGTTTTTTGCTGTTACTGATACAACTTCCTGTTTTGTCTTCCTCGGTGATAGACTATAACCCTTCTATTTCCAAGTAATTTTTGATTGTAGTATTCTACATAGTGAGAAAGAAGCAAACTAGAACATTTACATCTCAGGTAGGTACACGAGTATATCTTACCTTTAAATAAAATAAAATGTCTACACATTATTATTTGTGGTTTTAAGATAAGTGGCATTGGCACTGTTAGACATTTTTCTGATGAATGTCTTACTATGTTTATTGTTGTAAGGATCCACCATGTCCAAAGAGCAAATTCCATAGCAAAGGTTTTATTCAGCTTATTCTTCCACATTGTTGTTAATTATCAAAGAAGTTGGGACAGAAACTGAAACAACAAAGGATCCTGGAGCCAGGAGCTTATTTAGAGGCTATGGTGTGGTGATGCTTATTGTCTTGCTCCTCTAGTCTTGCTTAGCTTGCTTTCTTAAAGAACCCAGGACTACTAATACAAGGATGTCAACACCCACAATGGAGTGGGTGCTCTCCCACCAATTATGAAATTTCCTAACAGCTGGATCTTGTGGGGGCATCTTCTCAACTGAGGCTCCTCTTCTTTGAAGAAACTAGATCTTGTCAATTGTTATGAAACCAGTGTGGCATTCTAAATGTATTATGTCTATGAGGATGTGTGGCCTTGTAGGAATAGGTCGGGCCTTGCTGGAGGAAGCATATCATTTTGGGGCTTTAAAGCTCTACCAGTGTGGAAGAGACCCTCCCTGCATACAGAATACATAGTTTTTCCTGGAAGCATTTGGATGAAGATGCATAATTCTAAACTTCCTCTCCACCACCATGTCTGCCTAGACAGTGCCATATTTTCTGCCTTGATGATCGTGGAGTAAATCTCTGAACGTGTAATGAAATGTAGAAAAGCCCTAATGAAATGTTGTCTCTTATGAGTGGCCTTTGACATGGTGTCTTTTCACAGCAACTAATCCCTAAGAGAATCAGTTACTGCAGAAACTCTCCCAGATATTAAAATTAATCAACAATAGAGATTATTATCAAATGCTGAAGCATACAAACTTATTCTAGAGAGGAAAATTGTAATGACTGAGTCCATGGCATTCCTGCCTCAAAAAAGAAAAAAAAAAAAAAACAAAACAAAACCTCTCAGAGTATAGATGGAACCCAGGCAGACCTCCATGAAGTACACGGGCTCCTCAGGAAGTGACCCACAAAGTGGGCAAACTCATAACATTTGAAACCCATGTCAACTGGCGTAGAAAAGAGGTAAGCATATATGCATTGGTTACACCTTCAGTGTTTTCTGAGAATGAGGTCACATATAAGTAAAAGACTAGAATTTCCAGGCTATAGACAGGCTGAAGTTATACATAGGTATGTAGGGGGTCATGTGTTTAGAGGAGAGCTAGGTGGAACAGGCCACTGTGGGGCTTTTTATGGTTATCTGGGGATCTCATTGGAGACCTGCAAAAGATCACAGGATTCATCACAGGGAAAGAGTGCTCACGGAAGGAACTCAGGATCCATTCCAACCCAAAATTATCTCACAGCATATTCATTTTCTGTTTTACTTTACTTTTGGAACTGATTACACAAAATCAAGGTTTCTGTGATGATTTAGGGAGTCTCATAAATATAAACATTCACTAGTCTAGATTGCCTGTGTAAAAATGGACACACACACACACTCACACACACACACACACACACACACACACACACACACACACACACACAAACACACCCATCTGTAATGACAGGCTGGCTATTTGTTAAGAAAACAAAGAAGCCAATGTGGATATGGCCCATGTTTGACTATTTCCTTAAAATTTCTCTTCTTTCTGTGTCTCCAGCTTAACTTTTTGAGAACTCCAACTTAGAATTCATTTGTCTCTCAGTGTCCTCTACTCTTTGTGTGTCCCTTTTTACTTTTAATGGTCACCATCAATTAGAACTTTCTTATCTTCAATCTGGTCTGTTTTATGCATGTGAATTTTGGATTTCTTAAAAAAGATATCTTTGTGGGATTAGAGAGATGAATCAATGGTAGCAAGCACTTTTGCACCACAAGAAAAATGGATTTGGTTTCTTGATTTCATATCCAATGGCAAATAATGACCTTTAATGGCAGCTCCAGAGGACCTGACAACGCATGTCTCTGTGTTCACCTGTACTCAAAAGCACATGCCATATCCCCACCCACATAAGTAAAGATAATAAATCTTAAAATGTGAGACAGGTTTCTTTAAGTGTCATTATTCAAAGAAAACCTGATTTTCTCTGATTTCTGAGTCTATTTCAATCAGTTTTCTGGGTTTCACCTTGTGCAACAAGGCCACATTTCTTTTAAATGTCCCACTTTCCCAAAATTTTTGTTTCTCCTTCAGTCTTTACATCAGAGGTTCTACCTATGTCCTGTCCTTCTCCCCTACTTCCTAAACATCCATCTTTTTCTGCCATCCCTGCTCCTCCAAGTTCCATCTCCATTTCCTTATTCTTCATGCAGACCAGAGAAGCTGTTCATTTTAGCATGTATGATTTTAGGTGTATGTACTGTTCACCGCCTGAAATGAAACTTCCATCTTCATTTGATGTTCCTTCCACTGTAGGCCATCTCTTCCAGCAAATTGTTCACTCACAGCATGTCATGTCACACATTTACATTTTTAGAACAAAATACATTTTATTGGCAAAGATACTGGGATTGTCAAAGACCCTTATATAGCTAACACAGGAAAAAAAAACTTTTTTTTTTCTTCCAGTCCTATATGTTTACATTTCTGTACTTTATGATTTTTCAACTTCAAGAATCTTTGGCACCATAGTATAGACATAGATATGGATGTCACCATGAAACTTGATAAAGAACACGGAAGGATTGTCTAGAACTTGGTAAACAACCTTTCCGAACTTTTTAGAACCATCTTTTCTGGTGTACTGCACCCAGTTACCTATCAACACATCACTGTCACCTCCTGATCTCTCCTCAGCCGGAGGAGTGTCTGGAATCATGTGGAGGTTACCTTCCTTGTAGTCATCCAGGAGCTGATAAGCATAGAGAGCTGGATCCTTCTTGTAGGTAATGTAAAACAAATCCTTCATGATTGGCACCTGGGCTAGCACCACCCCCCTCCAGTTGACCTCAGAGCCATCTTTCCCCTCAAATTTTTGTTGTACCGCTCTGCCAACCAGGGCTCTGGCAAGGTGGGCATCCCTCACCTGAGGAAATACTACTATGGGAGGCAAAGCCTTAAGGTTTAAAATCCTGTCATCACTGTAGAGCTCCTGTCCATAGATGCTGTCAATTCCATCATACTTCACCAAGTAAAGAGAAGGGTTTGTTGGCAGTTGACCTAGAACTATGGCCTTCCATTGGGTGACAGGCTCATTACCTTCCTTCCAACAATGAGAAATTCTGCAGCCGACAATATTCCTCAGGGTGTTGGAAGAAAACTTCCTCCTCCTCTTCTTCATGAGGGAGGACATGCTAAGCCTCTTCAAAGGTATTTTCTTCTACATGGCTGTAGCATTGCTGTTGTATACCATACCAAACCCAGGCAGATGTCTTGTGGCTATCATTCTGTGTTCAAATATACTTGCCCATTGCCTTGGATTGAAGATATTGCCTGTTTAAACCAGACACAATGCTGTTGCTACTGTCATATATATGAGTTACTAAAAGGCAATGGGTGTAGGGTTGGAGAGAATGCTGGACCAAGGCTCTTCTCTAATGGAAATTTTGAGCAGGTCAAGAAGGCTATGCTAAACATGTTTGGGCTTCTAAACTTAATTTGATCAAAATAAGTAGATCACAATCTAGCTATGGTGGCACACTCATTTAATCCCAGCTTTTAGAAGGCAGGGTCAGGCAGATTTCTGACTTAGAGACCAGCCTGGTCTACAAAGTGAGTTCCAGGGCAGCCAGTGGTAGAGAAAGGAAAAATGTCTGCAAATCAGCTACAACATTAACAACTAAAACAAAAAACCAACAAAAACAAAACAAAACAAACAAAAAACAAAAAAGAAAAACAAACAAAACAAAACAAAACAAACAATCAAATCAGAAGTTAATAGGAAATGGTAGTAACCCAAGTCTTTAATCCTAGTACTCAAGAGGCAGAGGGAGGCAAAACTTAGTGAGATAAAGGCTAGTCTATTCTACAAAGTGATTTTCCTAACAGTCAAAGCTACACACAAACACACTCAAAGTAAAATTAAACACCCATCCAAAGAAAAAACAAACAAACAAAACAACAACAACAACAACAACAACAACAAACAAATAAATAAGGGAAACAAGGAAATTATCAAAGGGAAATTAACAAGTAATTCTCCACAGCTCAGAATAACATACTCAGATGAATATGTCTTCAGCCCTGAGCTAATTTGCCTCTTCTGAGGAACATCTCCTTGCATGTCTATGTCAATGTGGAAGTTGGTATGCCTTTTACCCAAAATGATCAAGGAGAGAACAGAATAAAGAAAATGAGCCAGAGTTGTTACCTACCCTCTCTTGTACCTGCAAGCTGTCAAATAGGTGGCAATATTCACAAATATCCCAGGGACACAGCACAACACTGGCCTTCTGTATTGTGTTACCTGACCCAGACTCAGGATTATTTGGTGATTATATGCCACTGCAACTCCGGCCTCAACAAGTCCAGGCAATATCAGCCATTTTTTTTAAAGATTTCTTTTATTATTGTATCTAAATACACTGTAGCTGTCCTCAGACATTCCAGAAGAGGGTGTCAGATCTCATTAGTATGGTTGTGAGCCACCATGTGGTTGCTGGGATTTGAACTCATGACCTCTGGAAGAGCAGTCAGTGCTCCTAACTGCTGAGCCATCGCTCCAGGCCCAATATCAGCCATTTAGAAGTAACATTTTCTAAAATACATACGGACAAAGAAGAGCTTTGGCATTTTGATGGAATTTTGAAGGAGATATCGTTAGCAAGGATAATAAATTCAGGAGATCAACTAAACTGGATCAGCCATGCCCCTGGCCCCAAACATGGGAGAATTTAGAATGTACAGTTACTCAGTGTGGGAGGGAAAACTTTCAGCTTTCTATAGCTATGATGGTCCCAGTTACTTCATAAATGTACTTACCCAAAGAAAATGTCTTAGTCGTCAAGATTCTGTCTTTTGATACAGACCAGGGCACAAAAGCTTGAGGAACAAGTTGGGGTTCAGGAGCTGGCCTGCCTTTCACACACCACTGGGATAATAGTGGACACACCTTCTAGGGATTCTAGTGTCTCTAAGTGGAATAGATGTGCAATCTATGGCCAGTGCTCTGTGACATCACCTAGTTCAGCTTGCATCATAGACCCCACTCATGCTGGTTCCTTCCCTAATTACACTCAGAAACATTAACCATCTAGGCTTTACCTTTTCATATGGCCTCCTTGAAATCCAAAATGAAATCCCTGCAGAAATGTCCTGATGACCTGAGTCACATTCTGCCCAAGTAAATCACTCTTGTATTGTTTTTATTTTTTTTGGTGGTTGGGTTTCTGTTTATTTGTTTGTTGATTGCTTTGTTTTGCTTTTGTTATTATTTTCCTCCTGTGAAAGCCTTCAGTTTCTGATTCACCAACATCCTTGGTGGTTATTTTCCCTGTTCCAAACTTTCCCTGGTTATCTTTCAACTGTTCTTAGTGTCAGAAATGGTGCCAGACTCTTTGAGGCAGCACACTGGATAGCACATCAAAATTCTGTTTATGAAAACCAAAGTTAGAGCAATTACTATTTTATTCAAACAAAGCAGAAATTTTACAGTGTTAAGTACCTTGTATTGAAGCCAGTTGCAACCTTGAATCATGGATTCTTTGTAAAATGAGAAGACAATCTAGCTCTTGGTCCTGCCTTCAAAGTTGTGATAAAGTTAAACAAACCCAATATCAACCAGTCATGTTTTAAAGGCCTTTAAATTTTTTCAGTATTTCTGGTTACAAGTAATTTCATAGATTAAATGCAGTAAAACAGGGTGAAATATATTTGATAATTTTACTTTTGAAATATGGGTAGACAAAATATTGAACGCTGGTAAGTATGGAATTTACTTACAAATTAGCGGGCACTTTAATTTTTCATGCCATATAGATCTTCAGTTCTTCCAGAAACATCAATTTCTGGCCCTTCCACGGTCACCACCACGCTTTGTATATCCTTTTCATAGATGATGACACTACCCATAGTGGGCTAGACCCTTCAACAACAGCCATCCAAGAAAGATCCTTCCTTAAAGGTGTGGCAACTGGCCAATGTGATGGAGGCAGTTCTTTATCTGAGGTTCTATATTCCCAGGTTGAGTTAACTAAAAAAAAAAAAAAAAA